>NC_057858.1:12760256-13066390 GCF_015237465.2 Chelonia mydas | reverse complement strand
AGGTGCCATACAAACCAACGAAGACCACAGGCCCTATCCCAGATTCCCCGGCCACCCTGCTCCTTGTGCCATTGACGCCAGCGAAAAGTGAAATGCTAGTTAAACACTATGGATGTTCCTCGGTGGCATTTCACACCCAATTTGTCTTGGTGTCAGACCACAAGGTGCAAGGCTGGGGCACGAGGTGTCAGAGAGGATGTGATGAGAGGCAGGGTGGGGGAAGGATGGGTAACAGCATGAACAGAGTTTAGCAGACAAAGGAGACGTGAGTTTTAAATTCACCACTCGCTCTTTGCTTGATGTCAGGTGGTATTTGTATTTAATAGTCTCCACTTCTTCTCTAGCGCTTTTCATCTCTGGACCTCAAAGTGCTTTACGTGGGAGGTCAGGATCATTCACCCCCTCTGTGAAATGGGGAAACCGAGGCACAGAGCGGGGCAGTGACATCCCCAAGGTCTCCCAGCAGGCCAGGGGCTGCTGGGACTAGAACGAGAGGAACAAGAAATTCTTTGCTCCTCTACTGAAGCTCTTCGATGCTCAGAGCCATGTTTCCGCTGGCATTCAGTAAGGTTGGGTGCCTCTACTGGCCAAATTCCCAGCTGGCATAAATCCGGAGGGAGCCCATTACATCTGATTTTCAGAGGTGCCGGGCCCCCATGAAATTCACACCTCCTGCCTAATGCAACTGCTTGCACTCGCTTTCCTTTTCCACGGCATCCCTTCCCGCCCCATGTCTGCGGGTTGTCAGCGTAGGCAAAAGGCTTGGAGACAAGGCGCGTGTTGTCTGTCATGACTTAAGGCTCCGTGCTTGCCAGTAAAGTCACGTGTGTGATATCTGTTAACATTGCGAGAGCAGCGGTGTGCCAGGCCCCCGTGGGCAGCGACACTCAGTGGATTTCAGGCTGTGCTCAAGGTAACAGATTTAGGCCCCGAGTTAGCAAAACACTTATGCACACGCTTGAGTCATTTACCCTGCTTAAGTGAATCGGGGCCACAGGACAGATCCTCTGCCAGTGTAAATGGGTGTGGCCCCTCCGGGGATCTGACCCAACAACTGGACGGGTGAGTGAAGTGCCCATGCTGGCCTGTCTTGTAAGCTTCAAATGCTTGGATCTCCCTGGGCTGGAAGTTGGGGGTGGGGGAGTTTCAGCTACTTTTGTGGGACCAAAGTCCATTCTTGATGCTCATGACAAGACTCCCCAGGCCATTCCCACTAGAAAGGGTCCAGCACTTGCCACTTAGCTGTGTAAAGTTGGATGCTTAGATAAGCATCCTGGTTTGTGGCGGTGCTCCGCTGAGCCCAGTGGGATTCGCTCAGTGCGCACTGGACTGGGACTCAGGAGATCTAGGTTCTCTCTTCCTGACTCTGCCACTGGTCTGCTGGGTGACCTTGGGCAAGTCCTTTCCCCTCCCTGTGCCTCAGTTTCTCCATGTGACGCACTTTGAGCTCTACTGATGTAAAGTACTAGGCAGTAGTATTTAAGCTGCCTACATATGGATTTAGGCCCCTAACTTTTAAGTACTCAAGCTTGAAAATCACAACCATTGTTCTGGGCAGATTCCACCTTGCTGTGGGCAAAGATTGAGCGTGGTGGGATCCCTCTGTGGTTCGGCTAGCCAGAGCGTATTTGCTGCTCCACGGGCGGTGGTAGAAATGTAAATAGCACAGGAAAGAGATATTAGGAGCAGGACATAATTTCCTCCTTCCAGGCGAGTCGGGACAGCATTGTTGTCACTTACGATGATTTAGAGCTCTAATTTAAGTGCTGCAAGAACAGCCCATAAATTAATTACTGGGGGCCAAGCAAACAGTGGATGCTAACGGGGGCTGAAAAATAGCTTTCTTAGCATGCAGTTAGGAAGAGGAGCACCTCCAGGGTTAACAAGTTCACTGAAGATGTATGTTTCCATT
The DNA here is from genome assembly GCF_015237465.2 of Chelonia mydas. Classification (NCBI taxonomy): domain Eukaryota; kingdom Metazoa; phylum Chordata; order Testudines; family Cheloniidae; genus Chelonia; species Chelonia mydas. The sequence goes on along the minus strand of NC_057858.1, from coordinate 13,064,478 downwards.
GCAGAGAAATGACCTTGGCTAGCCGTCATCTCACTATAGAGCAAAACGGGGAGGGGAAAGAATTAGAAGCTTCACATGACTGCTTGGAGATTAGAAACCTGGGCTTAGTGCAGTTTGGAATCCCGCCTGCTAATGGAGATGAAATCAGCTGTCCCAGAGGCCAAGATTATCTGCAGATTGATCCTGGGTTTCCTTTAACCCTCTTGCAAGCCCCCAGGTGGTGCTGATCTCCTTGTTCGTCTCTGGGGGCTCCTCACCCTTAACCCCAGCAGAGCTCCTTGCTTTTGGTCTAGCACTTGTGCTAAAACCAGACCTATCACCAAAGCTTTAAATGCTCTAGAAGAGACTTGGGGCCCTGCATCTGTCAGCCAGAGCCATTCAATGCCCTTGGCTATAGGCCTTAGCTCAGTTGCTTATCTCTGGGGTTAGGCATTAGTTTACAGCTAATTAGGAGTAATTAGGCAGTGTGGGAGGGGTGATATCACCAAGGTGCTAAGGAGGTTTATCTTATTTTCAGATAAATATTTCTAGTGTGTGTAACTGGCCAGGTATGCGTCATGTACCTCTCCAAGGGCTGGATAACAACCTGCTACTGATACCAGTTAATGGAGTGACCCTTTGAGCTCTGAGGCCTGGGCTGTGGAGCTGAAGGTTTGAGGCGCCTACTCTGCTGGCAACCCGGTCCTTACCCAAGGCGTTTACAGTTCTGTCCAAACTGATTCTAATGAGGCCCAGCGGACAGAGCATTGCTCTGGGAGTCCGGCTCTGCCACGGAACCGCTGGGTGGCCGTGGGCAAGACACTGCCCTTCTCTATGCCTCAGTTTCCCCTCCCACCCGTTGCCTGCTCGGACTCTGAGGCATGGCCCGTCCTGGACTGGATACAAGTCCATACCGCTCCAAGCCTGCCAGGCCCTGATCTCTGCTGGGGCCTCTAGACGCTACCGTAATGCTTATAACAGCAACCGTCTTGTTTGGTAGCCACTTGCGGCCTCTGTGACGGGGACGTCGGCCCCAGCGTAGACCCAGCTGCTGCGTCGCGGTGGTAGCCACCGCATGGGACGTTGCTGCCTCGTGGGATCTAATCTCTCTTCTCGCTCCCTTTCCAGCTGTCCAGAGAGGCAGGATCCCGCCCACTCACTCCAGCACCAGCCCAAGCGCCATGCCCAGCGGGGAGTATTACAACGGGCAGCCGGTCTCGGAACTCATCTCCCAGCTGCTCCGGGCGGAGCCCTACCCGACCGCCCGCTACGGCTCGCAGTACGCCCAGCAGGGCAGCGTGATGGGCATCGACAACATCTGCGAGCTGGCGGCCAGGCTGCTGTTCAGCACGGTGGAGTGGGCCCGGAACATCCCTTTCTTCCCGGAACTGCCGGTCTCCGACCAGGTGGCCTTGCTGCGGCTGAGCTGGAGCGAGCTGTTCGTCCTCAATGCTGCGCAGTCGGCGCTGCCGCTCCACATGGCCCCCCTGCTGGCCGCGGCCGGCTTCCACGCCTCCCCCATGTCCGCGGAGCGCGTGGTGTCCTTCATGGACCAGATCCGGATATTTCAGGATCAGGTGGAAAAACTGAACCGGCTGCAAGTGGATTCTGCTGAATACAGCTGCCTGAAGGCCATCGCCCTCTTCACGCCAGGTGAGTGGCTGCTGCATGCTAATCGTCATGACCGGGTCCTGGCCCCGGGCCCCAGCTGAGCTCAGGGCCAGCTGCTGCACAGACAGAGGCCCTGTAAGAGCCAGGCCCTGCCCCCAAAAGGCTACAGGCTAAATAGACAAAGGAAGGATCAGTATCCCCATTTTACAGGTGGGAAACTGAGGCAGGGAGAGATGAAGAGGCAGGTTTTTAAAGGTATTTAGGCACCTAAGGGTGCAAGTGGCCGCTAGCGAAATTTTCAAAAGCAGCTAGGCACCCAAGTCCATCAGTACCTTTAAAACACTGGCCCAAAGTGACTTGCCCCAGGCCCCCCAGGAAGCCTTTGCACTGTACGATCTTAGAGCAAAGCCACGGAGTTGTAATTAACAGATATCTAGAGAACAAGGATGATCCAGTGTTTCGGTTGCTCGACTCCTGGCTTCCGTTCCCTCCTCTGCCACTGACCTTCCTGCGTGACCATGGGCAAGTCACTTAGGGCTAGCCAGGCTTCGTCCCTTGGTTCTGTACAATGGGGATAGTAGCACTGCCCGGGGGCGTTGAGGATAAAGATGGTGAGGGGACGGGGTATGCGCCATAGAAATAATGTCCATCAAGCCAAATTAACACGTGGGGGAGGCAAGTGGGCGGGTAGGTTTTTGGGAGTTCAGCTGGGTGTTGCAGCTCTCACCACAGCTTGGTGCAAAGTGACCCTAATTTACTGACCTTCAGGACACGCTGCCCGGCCCATTTCTTGCCTCTGGCTGTGCACGACATGGGAATGCCCTGGGGCTGGCACAGCTGGCGTTCGCCAAAGGATTTAAGGAAGTTCTCTGTCCTGCTTCCTCCAACACTCAGTAGGATTTGGTTGCCTGACTCCTTTGGAGAAATCCCAGCCTAGGCCTTGGGTGCTCGGCTGTTGGTGGTTGTGGGTGGCCCCAGGAGCGGTCTCGTGTGTGTGTGTGAACGGGTGGTTTCAAAGCGCAGCCTTTGCAGTGAATGCTTACTAGACACAACTAAAGATTGTGTCCGTGCGCCGGTGTGTCACACGATGTGCACCTGGCACGGCTGCCTTTCCTGCTGATGTCATCTCCTGGTACCGAATAGACAGCGCTGAAGCCTGTGATTTATGAAGTAACCTAAGGGCTTCAAACACCCAGGGTAAAATTTTCCAAAAAGCGACTAAGTCACTTAGGAACCTCAGTCATGTTGGGTTTCGACAGGATTTAGGGGTAAAACTTTCAAAAGGACCTAACTCTTATGTTTCAGTGGGATTTGGGTGCCTAATTCCCATAGGCTCCAGCCCAAAGGTAGCGACTCCCAGGCACATTCTGTGAGCAAGGTAACTTTCCCGCAGGGGGAGATGCTCCATGGGATGCACGTAGTGTTAAAGCTCCGGATCCATCAATCAGAACTGGTTAACTTTTATAAGATAAATTAAAGAGCCTTTGCCCTAAGAATGGAAAAACTTGTATCTGTTAATACTGCACAACACAAAATGTATGTCCCTTTAAGAGCCATTCCAACCACCAGCCAAGCTAGCAATCCGGTTGGCCTATGTATGCACTGCAGTAGTAACAAGGCACAATCCCATGGGTCTCTAGCTCCCGAGGGGGGCTAGCAGAGAAACCTGGCTATCTAACACTGCCTGGCTTGCGGGCTCTTCCTCCTTCCTAAAGAGAGAGAGAGAGGAGGAAAAAAAAAAGACCGTCTGGTCCTCTAAAGGATGTGCCAGCGTGGGGTTCTAATTTAATCACCAATTGGAGCTCGTCAGCCAATCGGCTTGCTCTCCTGCCCACTGCCAGCTAACGAGATGAAGCAATTTTCCGTCGTCTCACAAATCAAATACTCCGGGCTGGGTTTTCTGGCTTGTAGCATTTGTATTAAAAACCCATTCGTGCCATCCCCTTGTGGTTGGATTAAGCACCCGCAGGGTTGGGTTTGGTTTTGATAAGAGTCCATTTGCGTAGGGGCCAGACAGCAAAATGTTTGGCTTGCAATAGTGGGCCATGCGCGCGCCAGGCGTCTAATGCAGCGTTGCGTGGATAGCTACAGAAAGCCAGCAATTTGATTTGATTGGGAAAGGTGACAGGAAGGTCAAGGTAGCCAAAGATGCAAGGTGGGGGGCGTGGGGGAGGAGAAAAGGATGTTCTAGGACTTGTCCTGACTGGATGGCCATTGCCATGTGACAGACGGGCACTGGCAGGCCATGGCTTGATGCCTTTCCACCTCCGTTTAACATGGCAGTGCTGCCGTGTTTTTAAAATATCTGGGCAGGCAGATACCCCTGCCACGAGCCGCTGGATGGTTAATAAAATAGAAGCCCGGCTGTGTTTCTGTGTCAGCTGGCAGGGTGAATTGCTCCTACTTGGAGACTGGCTGCAGGGAAGAAACGAAAGCTGCTGATGCAGGGTTGGCAGGCTCTGCCTGGCTACATGATTGTGTTTGTGGCATCTCAGGGCTCCTGTGCCCATGCAGCCTGCAGTGGGAGCAGCGGGTCTACCCTGGGTTTACACTGAAACCAATCACGCTAAGGCTTCCCATGGAGCATTTTTGCAACCGTGTTGCTCACAAGGGCAATATTGTGCCAGAAGTGTGGGGCGGAGGGGAGGAGGTTCAGCCTCTTGTGTTCATTTGAGGAAGCTTTGTCCCTGCTGGCAGATTACAGTGCTAATCCCTTGCTTTATAGAGGGCTTTCCATCGGAGCGCAGTATCGTTATCTCCATTGTATAGATAGGAAAACTGAGGCACGTGGGAGGGGGTGTGACTTGCCCAAGGTCACTGAGCGGGTCCAATGGCAGAGCCAGAAATCGACACCCAGGTCCCTTACACCCCAAGACGGGGGCTCTGTCCACTAGGCCATGCTGTCTGCCAGTCCAGGCACACATTCTGGCCCTTCTGTAGCCAAGGGAGGGATGGGAACAGAAGAGCCTGCTAAGGGACCTCGCTGGGTTAATCCAACTCTCCCAGGAAGTGCTTAGATCCGAGGGCGATGGAAGCCCTAAGGTAGGTAGGTGGTGCTACCGTGGCCTGCCGTGCTTGTGTTCCTGGTCCTGCGCTGGCGGCCCCTGGGCTGGGTGGGCTGCATGCCACGGGCTCGGTTCATCTCTCCTGCACCTGGCAGAGCAGGAGGGTTTTGCTCTGGTGTGAGTGGCCGCAGAAGGTGCAGGACAGTTGAACTGCCATCGCGGGGCATTCTGGGCCATGGAGTGCCGGTAACCGCCCTGTTGCTCCAGTCACGGCCGACCATCTCTCCGGGCAGTGCCGGTCCCCCAGGAGCGTTAGCGGCGGTGCTGGGTTGGATACGGGGTACCTGTGAGCCATGTGCTGGCTTGTGTTACACACACCGTCAGAGGAGAGGATCTAATAGTCCTGCCCGGCCTTCACATCTCAGAAGTGGAGCGGGCCCGTGTGTCGGCGTTTGCACAGCCCTTAGCACGGTGTGGTGGGGACATCCAGAGCTGTGCAATCTCTGTTCCCTGCTAACAATTCTCCCCCCTGCCTTTTGCAGATGCCTGCGGCCTCTCAGACCCTGCCCACGTGGAGAGCTTGCAAGAGAAGGCTCAGGTGGCCCTGACGGAGTACGTCCGTGCCCAGTACCCATCTCAGCCCCAGCGCTTTGGCAGACTCCTGCTGCGGCTCCCGGCGCTCCGGGCGGTGCCGGCTTCGCTCATCTCTCAGCTCTTCTTTATGAGACTGGTGGGGAAGACACCCATCGAAACACTAATTAGGGACATGCTGCTGTCTGGGAGCACGTTCAACTGGCCTTACGGGACGGGGCAATAGGAGACAGCGGGAATTCTCCCCTCGCGGTCCCAGATGCAGCTCGGGAACCCCAGCCCGTTCCACCAGAAACCCTTCCTCGCTGGGCCCTTTACTGAGCGGTTCCTGCGAGGCCAGAGGCTCAGGCCTGCACGGTTCTTTTCCAGGCCGGAGTCCCAGACAGTGCGGGCCCCCACCCACGTGGCAACGTTAGCTAGCGCCTCGCCCGGGTGTTGCACACGGAACCCCCTCCCCACTCATGGAGTGGGTCAGCAAAGGGATGGAGCCGATGACTTTTCAGAGTGCGACAGCAGACGGCTCTGGACAGGTGACAACTGGAATCGAACAATGGGCGGGTCGTGCGGTCGGGATTTGAACTTTTATTTTTTCCTTATTTAGAAAAACCTCTCTGAAGGCAAGACAGGCTCGAACTCCCGTCCCTGGGGTACCGGACAACAGAGGTGGGAAATGACTGTGGGCTATTCTGCTGCTCTGCCCGTTGCCTCTGAGCCAGTCCAGGGCGACTGGGGCTGCAGGCCTCTCTCTCCTGCCCCCTCCCCTCCCCCCGTCCCCTCCCCGTCTGCCTTTTGCACGCAAGCTAAATGACAGATATCAGGTAAAATAGCCAGCAGCTGTCTCTGGCAAGAGCGTTTTGAGCCCTAGGAACTAGACCCGGGGGAGAGCCCAGCGCCTGGTCCCTAGCCAATGGCAGACCACTCTAGGGAATAACAGAACTGCCCAGTGTCAGACGGGTTAAAATAACCAAGTTCGGGAAGGGAGATAAAGCCGTACCCTCCAGGGATGAGCCAGTGTGTGGTGGGGGACAGGGGGAGGGGAAGGAAGAAGGGGGTCATGTTAGGCCTTCGCATGGGTTCTTACATCATCTCCGCTTTCAAGGCCCAAGGGATCATTCTGCTCTGAGCAGCAGCCCCCCAGACCCCATGCTGTCACCCAGTCACGCCTGCATCTAGTGCAACAACTAGGGAGAACCTAGGTGCTGGCCACGGGCTACTGGGTTAGAAGGGCCACAGGTCAGATCCAGTCTGCCCTTCCATGGGGGAAGAGCTCCCTGGGCTGGGCGCTCCAGTGCTTGGCCCTGCCTGCTTCCCTCGACCCCCTGCAGGCTTCCCTGCCGTTCAGCCCGAATTCACCTTGGCTCTAGTTACACGATGCCTGGCCTGGCGTGGAGACAGTAGGCGAAGGGGAGGCATTTCCTATATTACAGATGACCTCCCCCCATTCATTTCACCACTCTATATTTGACATCTCCCAGCTCAGCTCAAGCCAGTCCCTCTCCGCCTGTGATCCTGTCGAGGAAAGTTAGCAGCTGCTTTACACCGCAGACCCTTATATATAGGAAACACTGTCTCCCCCCTTTCCTTTTTTTCAGGCATACAGCTGTTTCCCTCTCCTAATTCTGCTGAGCCTTTGAGGAGCGGTAGTGAGCTCTTAAATTGCTCGAAGGCTGCCAACATCTGAAGTGGAAGGGAGGGGACTAAGAGGCAGAATCTCTGTATGGCAAAATAAAAAGCAGACTGCAATTATTAAATCCAGGACAGGTAGTGGGTAAATCACTCTTTGCAAGGGCAGGGCTGGCCAGATTCAGGGTTATGTGCTAAACTGGTAAGTGGGGCATGGTTTATTTGTCCTATTAAAAGATCCTGTTCTTTTGGCAATTGCTGGTACACGGGGGAATTGCTGTTGCAGAAAAGAACCTAGCACGGGGGGGTCAATGCAAAGTGAGGCAGATCTGGGGCAGACCTCGTTCCTGGAACCGTGTGGCCTCTGCCCCACTAGCGTAGCTGCTCCCCAGTGATGCAAGCCTGAGGATCCATGCTATAAACAGGCTCGGCACAGACATCCTATCTCTGTGTAAGCAAAAGAAAGCTAGATGGGTGGAGGACTTTTTATTTAGATCAAGTCCTGATTCTAAACCCATTAACTGAAGTGAATGCAGAGGTTCCTTTTACGAAGGGGTGCTCTGTTTGGAGGGGAGTGGGGAAGGCGCTGGCCTTTGACCGTATGGGCTGGGGTGGGAATGAGCTGCCTGGATTTTGAATACCTGCCTTCCCCCCTTCAGTATATATTGCAGGAGACTTTTCAGCACAGCAGCCGCACAAATCTTTGATCCAACTCCCCTAAAAACTTCCAAGGAGAGATCTCATTTTCGTCTCTGAGGAAGGAGGAGCACGACAACGGCTCTCCATTAAACACACTGGCACCCACTGGTTTTTAAAGGCCGGAGAAACAGCTGCTTTGCAGCCACCTTGTGGATTCACTTTGCCTGGAGTTAAGCCATGGTTGCAAGGTGCCTGGGAGATACGAAGCGCTAAATCTTATTATTACACATTCACGTTGCTGCTCCAAAGCGCCCTCCTACTGTGGAGGCAAATAGGACCCTGAATCCGCATTTTCCAAGCGTGACTAAGGATTCTGGGGTGTCCAAGGTGAGGCACCTCAGAGGGGCATGACTTTCAGAAAGCAGGTGCTGGGCAAGCTCTGAAAGCATGGCCCCCTTTGAGGGCATCCAGAAACAGTGGCACCCAAAATCTCTAGTCACTCTTGGAAAAAAATGAGGCCCTGGATTCTGCTGTTCTATGCAAAGAGCCTTAACACTAAACCCGCTTGCACTTAATCCCCGAGAGCAGGGGCGTTTTGGTCACCCAGGGGCACTATGGGATATTATCACACGTGGCAAAACCAGCGCAGAGCCCCGATACTTGAAATTTTCGAGTAAGGTTTGGTGCTATGAAGAGATTTTTCTGTTCAGAAATAAGAACCAGATGCGCTGCTGAATCCTGCGTGGGCATCGATGCCCCAGTCCGGGTCCCTAAGGGGCTGGGAAATGAACTTTTCCCCCGTCACCAAAGCAGAGTGTTCCTGTTGCTGTCGGACTGAGTGTCGCCAGGGCAGCACGCCTGCAAAGACCCCCTTAGAAAAGGGCTCAGCCAAAGAATCACAACAATAAAAGTGTGTTTTATGCTTCTGTGTGGTGCCTTCTTCTGGAATAGACTTTACTGGACACACTAGCACAACCCGGACTCGTGCCCGGACTCCTTATCCCCTGCTAGGGGCTGCTTCTGCTGCCTGAGCTCCTGGCACCGGGCCCAGATACTTCTCTGCCTTTGCTAGTTAGATTCCACTGTCATTTCCCAAGTGACATGTTAACAATCCTACGTCCGCCGCTCTCAGGCAGCGTGGGGCTTGTTCTGCTTACCTGGGAATTGCGATGATCAATGGGAATATTGTTTTGTTGGGTTGGGTGTGCGCGCGGGCAGGTAAATTGCTGTTTCCTGACATTTACCAAATCAAATCTAACATGTCCATGCCTAACCCCAGAGAGGAATTGAGCTGCTAGGGGCAGGGATGGTGTTACAGGAGCATTCTGTATTAGAGGGCCCCCAAACCCCTTACTCCCCCAGCCAACGCTCTCTGGGCCTCTGTGCTGGGGCTGGGTTTTAACGTGATGATCAATCTAGTTCCATCAGGCAGTGCCCCGGATTAGCCTCTCTGTGTAGCCCACCCTGTCTGTAAAGGGGTTTGGGCCTAATTCACCACTACACCTTGCGCAGGCCCTGACAGCAGTGGGATGTAGGGGTAAAACAACTTTTCATTGGGTGTAAAATCCTCCCTACTTTGCCCTTGTGTAAACGTGCACACGAGGTGCAGGGCCATCGAAAAGACAAGTCAAGGCCATTTAATGCAACCATTATACGTAGGTGTCTGGGGGAGGGTGACAAGACCCTCCCCCAGACCCACGCTTTCTTGCACTTAATTCAGGGGTGTAATCGTGCTGGTGACTAAACCATACCATGGACCTGGGGCCTTTGCAGTAAAATTGGTCAAAGATTGAGGATTAAAATGCAGCCAGAGTTCAGGCTCCCAGTTCCTTCAGCGGGATTAGGACTAAAGTAACTTTTCAGAAGCCATCTGGGCAAGAAGGGTCCTGGGGTTTTAAATATTTTATAGAAAATAGTTCACGCGGCAAGCAGCTCAAAGCCCTTCCCACACCGCCACGCCCTGGCAGCCAGGTCTGGGGTGGAACGCAGCAGCAGTTTCACAGTGTAGAACAGCTTTAGGACATGGAGAATTAAGTGCAGCAGCTTGAGGAGGGATCTGGCGGGCAAACCCAGAGCCCTGTTCTTGGGAGTGGGAGTGGGGGTGGGAGTGTGATAACCACACAGAGGAAAGGCCCTTGGAGTCAGGCAAGCAGAGCACCTTGTGCAACCAAGGGGTTTTCAGCTGGGGTGGGGGATTCAATCCCTGGGCTCAGGCTTGCACCAAGAACTGCAGGGCTGACCCTTAGGGCCATACAGAGCCCCAGTGATTTCAGCTGAGAGCCAGCCCCGTGGATTGCAGTGCCACTGCACACTGCATACCATCACAGCCCCCAAGATACGGTAACCACCCCCATTCAACGAGCCCATGGGGCAAAGCGCAGCAGGCCCTCGTCCGGCTTAAAGCTCTGGCAGCATCTACGGGCCTGAGAGGACGAGCAGCATGTGCCATGCATCACCCCGCTGCTCCCAGAAATCACAAGATTAGCTAAAGATAATCAGGAGCTTTCACAGAACAATACATTTGGGGGGGAGGATTATTTATTTATTTTTTAATTTCCTTTCTGTTTTTTTGAGCCTTTAGTGGTCATGATTTTCAAGCTATTTCTCTGCAACCACCAGGGTTAAAAGCTTCTCTCTTGAAACCAAACACTGAGCTGCTCACGAATCCCATGCCTCCAGGTGCTGGTGCTTTAAGAAAAACCCCGAGCCAGGGGAGCTCCACAATAAAAATCCCAAGCGTGGGCAACATAAGGGCTGGTCACGTGGTTCTAACGAGTCCTCTCCAGGCCCAGCTGCTAGCTGACCTTACCAGACACTAACTGCGCATCGAAACCCTTGTCTTCAGCATACGCAGGTGATGTGGGACAGCAGACGGCAGGGAGAAGGGCGGGCGGGAAGGGGACTGAATCCACCAGCCTGCACCAAATGGGAAGCAAGGTGCCCACAGACCAACCCCTCTCAAACTGTGACCAAGATATTGGAGTGCCCCAGGAGCACCTGTCCTGGCTCGCTTGGCCCGCAGAACTCAAAGGGCTCTAGGAAAGGGGCTGCCCCTGTTCAGTGCGTGAAAGGGGAAGCACCTGGGGTTAGCAGTACTCACGGGCAGGGAGCGAGAGGCAGCTGGCAGCAGGCAAATGGCCACTTCAGGGTTCCAGCAGCTTCTCTCTGCCAAATGTAAAGGTCCTCCCCCCCAGCAAGGCATGTTAGAAGAATGCAGCTATAAGAAGTAGCTATAAGAATGCAACCCTGGGCTGGGAGTGGGAACTTTGCCAGCCCATTGCTGGCAGAGCATGGCTGGCCTTGTGGTTCCAGCACTGGCTGGAGCTGGGGGACATTAGGGTTCACTTTTCAGTCTCTGCCCCAGACTCCTCGCATGACCTCGTCCAAGTCACTGCAGCACTCTGGGCCTTGGGTCCTGCCTGGTCTGGCAAACCAGGAGTGATGAGTCTCACCTCCCACATGGGCTGTCAGGAGCATAAAGTCATGACAGCAAAGGGTGGACAGGCTGGAGGCCAGCAGGGACTGCATCAAATGCACTTGCTGTCATCTCTCCCCGTGCCCAGTTTCTACCTCCAAATAGTGCTCCGGCCAGCAGCAAACCAAACCACTCACTGCCTCTGGCTGCAGCCCATTAAACATACAGAGATTCTTTTTCTTTAAGCCACACGCTGCTTCTGGAGCGAAAGGGGGAAGCGTTTCATTTTTCAGCAAGCTGCTGAAATTTAAAACCAATAGATACAGTTTATTAAAAAAAACAACCCCAGACATCATAACCGGTTCCCTACAGAATAGCACACGGGCGTAGGAAGTGCCGGTGGCGTTAAAAGAAATTGTGTTCAGACGTTCGCACCGTGCCGTCCCGCGCTATAAAACCGTGGCAGCTGTGGGGGCTATTCTAAGATTGGCACCGGGATGCCCATGCGAGCGTGAAATCTCCTCACAGAATGCCTAGCATGGGCTCTGGTGGGGGTGGGGGGCGGGCGGCTAAACCCTGGCTTTTGCTGGCTTGTCAAGTTGTCAGGAGTGTGAGCTGCCTGCGCTGGGTGACTCAGGAGTTCCCTATGTATTATTCATCCCGGTGAAATGCATCCACTGCCAAACTCAGTTGTCAGCTCCACGAGGGACACGTCTGCAGAACGGGGCAGGAGGTGAGGGGCTGGGACAATCTCTGGAACTTGGGTCTGCGTTTACACCCAGCTTGACTGCACGCATTTCAGCTGCTGTGGTAGGAGACAGGCCATCGCCCTCAGCTGGCTAGAACGGGCTCCTTACGGCAGGCTGGTGTGGAGTGCGAAACATGCCTGGGTTCCAGAGCTCCAGCTGCGGATCTCCCATGCTCCTGGCTTTGAATCACACTGGGACTCGGGGGATGGCGGGGAACGAGGACAGTAATCTAAGAGGGAGCGGGAGTCCTTGCTAATTGCCTTTCCAGAGAGCACGGGCCCAATCCTGCAAGCCTTTCCTGGGCAGGGATCCAGCATCAGGCTTATGCAGCACAAAGTCCCCAGAAAGGAGTGAAATCCGGGCTCTATTGAAGTAACAGCTCACGCCCCACAGAGGTCAATGGGGCCAGCATTCCACCTACTGTGCTCGGGGGGGGTCAGTGGTGCATAGGCCTTGTACAAATCCCTCTGCCCAGAGGTGAATTTCACCCACCGAGGGTCCTCGCTCACGAGGGATGTCCCACTGAGCTCACTGGGACTACCTGGGCGAGTAAGGGCTTGCAGGATCAGGACCAGCATGTGAGCATGCTACAGAGAGGCTCACCCTTTGATCATATAAAACAGGAGGCTAATTTATATACACACCCACGTATTTACAAATTTACATCTGCACACATGTACAAACCGAAGGGCCGATGCTGCAGCAACCGCAGGTGCATGCTTAATGCTCAGTTCTATTGAATTAATGACTCGCCTGCGTAAACTTAAGCACCAAGGATGATCTCCTAGCCTCACTGAAGTCACTGATTTCAATGGGGCCAGGATTTCTGCTTAGATCATTGCAAGATAAGGGCCCACCGGAATCAAACTAGAGCGCAAACTTCCTTGGACTTTCATTTCTGTTCTAAAAATCGCCCTCTTGCCCCACTCACTGAGACCTGTCGGGGTTCGGTTTGGAAATGGCACAAAGAGAGAGAGAGATTCTGCTTTTGAAACGAGTGTACAAAGCAAAAAGAAATCTGCTTTTAGTCCAGGTATTTGGCATTCTTGCAGCGCTTCGCGGAGGGAAGTCGGCTGACCACACACAGAATTTCTTCCCCCTCCAAAGGATTCCGCTTTCCGCGCTACCCTCTCATCTTATCGTAATCGCTCACCATGCGTTTGATGTGGAACAGCTTGTTCCGCAGAGCTTTGCTCTCCATTTTCTTTGTCTGATAGTCAGGAGTCTGAAGCGAGAGCAAGAAACGAGGAGGCGTTAATCACGTCGCAGGGAACACGGGGGCCCATTCTCTCTGGCTCCTTAATGCAGTTGTGCTCTGGAAGCACGAAGCATTGTGGGAGCTGGTTCAGTGTTCTGCGTCGCCATCTAGTGGCTGGTCCGCATAAGAAGATAAGAGCCTGCCATTGCTACCGGCTAATGGAGTTCTGTTTTTAGCTCAAGTGGCACAGGCTGATGCTTCTGGAGAGCAAATGTTAAGAATTCATGGCCAGATTTTCAAGGGCTCAGTGCCCACAACTGAGGCCAGATTTAAGAAAATGCTCAGCACCCAATGGAACTGCTCCCTTCAGTGCTTAAATGAGTGCTGGTCCCCTTTGAAAATCTGGTATTTAATGTTCAAGGTTCTGAGTTCAAGCCCCACGTGTTGACTGTGATCCCAGCTTAGACCCCCTCCCTTTGCAAGTGAACAGAGAGATTTTTTATCCTTTGCGGCCTGTGCTGCAAAAGCAACCCGGGATCCCAGAGGCGTGCTGGGTTTCTTCTTGCCTCGTGCACGCTCCCCGCTAATAAAGATTTCGCAACTGGAACTAAGCTGTCCTTTGGGATGTATGAACCCCAATGGAACCCCCTCATGCCACTGGGCTGGCTCTGCGAGGCTCAAGGGAATAATCCAAAGCCAGGTTTCAGAGTAGCAGCCGTGTTAGTCTGTGAGCTGTAGCTCACGAAAGCTTATGCTCCAATAAATTGGTTAGTCTCTAAGGTGCCACAAGTCCTCCTGTTCTTAATCCAAAACCAGTGAGCTCCGCAGGCCTGCCAGGTCCCCAGAGCGGAGAGCAGATCGGCTGAGTGAAGAAGGCCCCCTGGCCGTGCCGCAGGCTGTAGGAGGGCAAGGCTGGCACCGGACGGTGCCGTCTAGACAACTCTGAAAGCAGGAGGTGTTTTTCCTCCGTCTCAGCTCACTGAAGCATGTTGGATTTCAAGCTGTGCCACAGAGCGTAATCTAACACCAAACCAGCCAGCTCAGGGGCACCGCGAAGGGTGGCAGGGCATTGCACTCCAGGTCACGCGTTTGACTCTGACCCAGGTACGGAGGGATTGGCAGTTTTTAACCAGCTGATGGCTCCTGGGCCATGTCAAGCACGTTCATCGCCTGGGTCCTAGATGACCGGTCTCCACATTACAGAGTGTAACCCACTGGTGGGTGTGTGTTACAGGCCCCCTTGGAGTGAGGACAGGAGTTGTTACAATGCCCGCCCGCCTCCCCTCCACCCAGGGAGCTTTCACTCAAGCTGTAGCAGCTCCTACGTTTAGCTCCGGAGGTCCCCAGTTCAATCCCCCTTATGACAGCCAAGAGGGTGGCTGTCACAAAAACACACACTGCATGGGACTTTCCCCCCCGCCCCAGCCCAGACTAGGGAATGGGGGCCTGATTCTGGGGGGTGCGGCTCCCACTGACTTCAGTGAGAACGGCATGTACACAGCAATGCTCAGGATCGGGCACAGAGAGCGGAGCTAACCTCCCACCCCTAGCCGGCGCCTTCCAGCTCTGGGATCGGTTACATCGCTGGCTACACACGCACTAAAGCCACGCTGCCCTAGGGTGACCAGATGTCCTGATTTTATAGGGACAGTCCCGATTTTTGGGTCTTTTTTTTAATATAGGCTCCTATTACCCCCCACCTCCTGTCCCGATTTTTCACATTTGCTGTCTGGTTACCCTATGCTGCCCCTGCCCTGGGATGAAGCACAGAACTCCAGCTCTGGGCTCTCAGTCCAGCCCCCTTCATGGGAGCAACAAATTCACTGAAAAGGGGAAAAAAGACAATCATCCCAGGCCTGGTCTACACGCACAGAGCTGCCCCGCTCTAACTCAACACGAGATTTTAAACCCATTCAGATAAAACTGGTGCAACATTGTGTGCGGACACCCTGAAATCAGTTTAAGCCTCACTCTGATGATTTCGTTCACCTAGGAAAATTGACAGGCATTCAGCTAAACCGACAGAACTAGATTCAAACCGATATCCATACCTGCACATAGGGGCTTTCAGTGGTTTAACCATGTCTGGGTTGGAAAGCGATTTAAGTTAAGCCGGTGCCGCTTGCGTGTGTAGACAAGTTCTAAGGCTGCTGAAGTGGGAAATGCTGAATGGCTAAGCCCTTGGCTGAGGACACTCACTATGGGATGCTATTTGAATAGCTAGGGGAATGGACAGATGCACAAATCCTTAAGGGAGACCAGACAGACAGAATAAACACAGAGGCAAGTGGGTAAGGCAAGCTGGGTTTTGGAGACTCACCCGTTTTAAATCTTTCAGCCGGTTGTATTCCTCGGCGACTCCCTGAAAAAGAAAAACCAGGAGGAGAGGGCCATGTTATGTGCACAGCAGACAATTATTCCAGAGCCTTCACTTGGCAGTGTACCTAACGAGGGAGCACAGGTGATGGTGCCAGGCGGGGGCTGACAAAGAAACCCTTTCAGGCTACTGTATGGAAAGCCAGCCACGTTGCCGAAAGGCAGTCTTCCCAAGGCAGCCCATCACTGCATGCTGGTGGAATCAGGATGGGCTGGGCAGGGGCTGGAGCTAGGGAAGGAGAAGAAGAGATGTCTTCCAGCTCCCACTGACTGGGCAAAATTTCCTGTCAGCTTCCACAGGTGCAGGGTGGGTCCCTGAACAAAACAGATGAGCATCAGCTTTCAGATGAGACCTACATCCCCCTTGAGTGGGGCTCCAGCTCGGTGCTGGCCCCTCTGCAGGGGGGTGAAGTAGCAGGAAGGATGCCCTGTAGATAAGGCACTGGGCTGGGAATCAGGAGACCTAAACTCAGTTCCTGCCTCTGCCACTGAATCTCTCTGGTTCTCAGTTCCCTGGCTGCAAAATGTGGCGACAACACCCCCTTTGTCTGTTGAGCCTGTGAGCGCTTCGGAGTCGGGCCGGGCTCTTGGGGTCTGTGCAGCGCCAGGCACAACGGGACCCTGAGCTCTGCTGAGCCCTAGAGGGGCTACTGTGATACAACCCCTACAGACTCCGTGTCAGTCGGTAAAGCACAGCCCCAGCCTGGCCCCGCACTGACCTGGTACTGCGGGCTGTCCTCCGACAAGCCGTCCAGCTGCTTGCTGAGCTGGTTCAACTGGTCGTTGATGTCGTCCATCTCGGCACACAGCTGCTTGTAGTGCTTGAGGTCAGCATCGAACTCCTGCTTGTATTCCTGGCGAATGCTGTCCGAGGTGATTGGGGGGTACACGCTGCCCGGCAGGAGGAGAGGGAGAGAGAGAGATTAAACTGGGGACTCAACGGGGGGTGGGGTGCTCTGGGGCTGAAGGGCCGAGTCTCTGGGAACCAGGTTCAAGGTGCCTCGAGTTTGGAGCCCCTCTCCCCTGCACCCCCAAATCATTGCAATTTATTTCCATGCAGCGTTGTTCTTGCATCCACATCCAGGGAGCTGGCAGGTGCCTACTGGAATTACAGGAGGGCCATGTCACCAGCCTGTCTGACGGGGGAGGAATGCAGGCGTCCCCCAGATGCTGCTGCCATGGCACATGGTGACATCACTGCATGAGGTCATCGCCGTGACAATGACATCACATCGGGATGCCAGCACACCGTGTCAAAATGTCAGTGAAGCTGGCGTGACCAGATCCCCCTCCCGCCTCCCATGGAGTAGCCCTCCCCCACAGGCCAAATGGGGCAGCCTGGATCCCCATCCTGGTCCAGCTGCATGGCATAACATAAGACCATAAGAACGGCCATAGTGGGTCAGACCAAAGGTCCATCTGGCCCAGTATCTTGTCTTCTGACAGCAGACAATGCCAGGTGCCCCAGAGCGAATGAACAAAACAGGGAATCATCAAGTGACCCATCCAGTCACCCACTCCCAGCTTCTGGCAAACAGAGGCTAGAGACACCATCCCTGCCCAGCCTGGCTAATTGCCATTGATGGACCTGTCCTCCATGAGTTTATCTGTTCTTTTTTGAACCCTGTTATGGGCTTGGCCTTCACAACATCCTCTGGCAAGGAGTTCCACAGGATGGCTGTGCGTTGGGTGACAAAATACTTCTGTTTGTTTGTTTTAACCCTGCTGCCTGTTAATTTCATTCGGTGACCCCTAGTTCATGTGTTATAAGAAGCAGTCAGTAACACTTCCTTATTTACTTTCTCCACACCAGCCATGATTTTATAGACCTCTATCATACCCCCCTTGGTCGTCTCTTTTCCAAGCTGAAAAGTTCCAGTCTTATTAATCTCTTCTCATATGGCAGCTGTTCCGTGCCCCTCATCATTCTTGTTGCCCTTTTCTGAACCTTTCCCAATCCCAATACATCTTTTTTGAGATGTGGTGACCACATCTGCACGCAGTATTCAAGCTGTGGGCTTACCAGGGATTTATACAGAGGCAACATGATATTTTCTGTCTTATTATCTCTCCCTTTCCTAATGATGCCCAACACTCTGTTGGCTTTTTTGACGGCCGCTGCACATTGAGTGGATGTTTTCAGAGAACTATCCACAATGACTCCAAGATCTCTCTCTTCAGCTAATTTAGACCCCAGCATTTTATGTGTATAGTTGGGATTGTGTTTTCCAATGTGCATGACTTTGCAGGGCCATGGGTCAGCCTCTGATGTTAACAGCAGCGATCTCTGGCGCTGGACGGCCCCAGTAGATGCGGCCCTGCAGAGGCAGCCAGGGGTCACTGATGGACGCGCCGGGGAGAGCGAGCCCCTCACCTGCCCCACTCGTCCTTGTCCCGCTCGTCGCTGGACTCCATGGCTGTGGTGTAGTCCGTCTCGTACTGGGACTCGTCCAGCTCGGGGTTGCGCCTCCTCCTCCTCCCACGCCGGGCGGCGGGCTTGCTGGAGCTCTCCCTCCCCCTCTCCTCCAGGGTGCTGGTGCTGAAGGTCCTGGCGGGCTGATCGCTGACCACACGGGCAGGAGAGCTGGGAGGGCTGTGTGTGGACACGGGGCTCAGCCTAGAGCCGGGATTCTCAGCCTGAGACCTCCCCAAACTGCTCATCCATCCAGGCGGGACACGGGGGAACCCCTGGGCTAGAGCGCCCCAGCTCCTGCGGGTGACCGGGGGCTGGCAGCATGGGAAGGCGGCAGGTCTGAGTGAAACCGGGAGCGCGCTCCCCGCATGGGCACCGTTATCGGTTTGGACACCTTTTTCTACCAGCAGCAGCAAAGCAGCGTGAGCTCAGGACGCCGCCGGGCCGGCTGCTGCCCAGACACGCAGTGAGAGACAGCCCCTGCCCCAGAGCTCACAGCCCCAGACCGTTATCCTCCAGTCTGCAGATGTCTGGGAAATGAGGCCCAGGGAGACGCAGGGCCTTGCCCAAGGTCCCACAGAGCTGTGCCCTGAACCCAATGAGTCCGAGCCCTGGGCTCTAACCACTAGACCCACTGGGCACGTTACTTCGTCAAACCAGTGGCTCCCGAGCACCGTGAGCCCAGCTGAGCTGGGGGGAAGAGTCTGCCGGAGGCCCGGGTGGGAGATCTGGATACAAAGGGACCCTGGGTTCCCAGCCCTTGGGACGGACTCACCTTCTGGGGTTGTAGGCCTCGGGGGCATAGTAGCCGTTCTCCGTGCGCGGGTAGCCGTAGGCGCTGGCCGGGGCGTTGACAGGGCTCATTGGCTTCTCAGAGTAGGCCAGCGTGGCCATCTCATCGTGCATGCTGGCCCCCTCTGCAACGTTCTTCACCTGAAAAGCAGCCAGAGGCGTTCGGCTCCCTCTGTGCCCGCGTGCGGCCTTGGGGGGGGCTGGGTGTGATGCTGGGGTCACGCTCTGCCCTTAGCTCCACCTTAGCGAGAGCCAGGGCCAGGCGTGACCTCGGTCTCAACTTCAGGCCTGGTGACGGCCTCGGGGCAGTCCGCAGGGTGCACACAGTGGGGCCCAAATGGCAGCCCCCACCTGAGGGAGGCAGGGAGAGCAGGCAGCTGGGGATTGAGATTTAGGGACATTGGCAGAGCTGTGTGGGAGGGGGGAGCTCAGGGCGGAGATAACAGCGGGATGGGAGGTCGGGATTGAGCAGCATCAGCAGGGCTGGGGGTCGTCGGGGAGCCCAGGGCTGTGATAACAAGGGGCTGTGGGTCGGGATTCAGGGACGCTGGCAGGGCTGGGGTAACAGGGGCTGGGGGTCTGCACTGTGCAAGGAGCTCTGGCAGAGCCGTGCGGGGGACGCTGGCCCAGCCAGTTCTATTCGTTCCTGGTCACCGTCACACAAAGGCACACAGAAAACCAAACCAGGGGCGGCTAATGCAGCCCAACCCTCCTCCAGTCTGCAGGGCCCCGGAGCTGGGATTGGGATCGAGAGCACAGGGAACCACCGCCCAGATCCCGGCTCTCTGCCTCCCGTGTGCGCAGCCCCAACCCCCTTATCACAGTGTGAGGGGCTGATAAGCTAAATCAGCACTTGGCAAACACCTCCCCTGCCATTTAATCAGCCCCGCCCCGCAGGCTGGGTGAGAGGCGGCTGGCACCACCGGGCCCCACGATCCCACAACCTGCTGGCCCAGCAGCAGAGGCCAGAGGGATTGGGTGGGTGCCAGTGGATAAGTCCCAAGCACAGAGGAATGGGGCTAAATTGTGTGGCCTACCCCCCCATTCCAGGGCCTAGCTGACCTGGCTTGCTATGCCCCGCCCCCAGGAGCCAGCCCCCACAACCTGCAGTGGAGAACAAAGCAGTGGGGCTGTTGGGTGACACCTCCCCACCCCCCAGCTCCTGGCTGTTAGAGGTCTGGGAGCTGCGGGAGCAGAGCGAAGGAGATACAAGGCTCTCCGGGAAGGGGAGTGGCAGCGCTCAGTGGCAGGGAACAAGCGGTTTGGGTGGGAATTTCCCCTCCCGAACTCCCCTGTGCCAGCACGCCACGGGGCCAGTTCCCTTTCCCAGGGGTGTTTGCTCGCCTCGCTTACAATAAATCACAGGGACTCAGCCACCTGGAGAGCACTAACCCTTCCCTCCCCAGACATCCCTGGGACTGACAAAGGGAGGATGTGCCGTTCTGGGCAGCGCCGCCCTGACCTGGGTCCCTACAGAGCCCATGCAGGAGACGCTTCCACCAGAACTCAGGAAATGCCTCCCAGGGGCGACCTGCACAGTAAATAAACCGAGCTGGGAGGAATGTGGAAACGCCCAGGGCTGGGAAACTGGTCACGTCCAGGGTGCTTCGGTTCTTTCAGGCTTTGCTCTTGTACAGACGGCAGGCTACAGGGTCAGATTCTGCCCATCTGTCTTATGTACATCTAGGACCTCCAGCGCTGTAGGATCTGAGCACCTCCCAATCGCTAACGCATTGATTTATCTTCACCCCCACCCTCCGTGAGTTAGGGAAATGCAATTATGTCCATTGTACAGATACCACCTACCGCTTACATAGCACTTTTCATCAGCTGATCTCCAAGGGCTTTACAGAGGAGGGCAGGACCACTATCCCCATTTTGCAGATGGTGAAACTGAGGCACAGAGATGGGAAGTGACACGCCCCAGGTTACACAGCAACCCAGTGGCAGGGCCAAGAAGAGAACCCAACACTGCTGGGTCCCAGTCTGGGGCTGCACCCACTAGGCAATGCTGTCTCCTCTCTAGATAGGCGCCTGAGGCCCACAGAGATTAAGTGACTCACCCAAGGTCACACAAGAAGTCTGTGGCAGAGAAATGACCCCTCACCTTCCCAAGTCAGTGCCCTAACCACTAGGCAATCCTTCCACTGTATTCACACAATCTTCCTCATGCTGGACACAATGCCTCACGCAGCCAGTGGGCCCATTGACCTCAATTGTGCAGTAGGACACTACTTAGCAGAAAGTTACAAAAACAAAGTATTAAAATCTGGCTCTAAACTGGGGAACCATAGCTTTAGAAGTTGTGACCTTGATATAGCCTTCCGGCCCAGCCCCCCACGTACATCCTCCTCCACTTCCACCAGGCATCTGCTAAAGAGGGCATCCCAATAGAACAGATTTTTAAATAATCAATAAATAGTTAATGTATGAATGGGAATAACATTCACCGGGGGCGGGGGAAGGAGATGGTAAAACAGTGTTAGACTGAGTTCATCAGGGTCTCTGAAAGAAAAAGAAGAAAGCAAGCAAGCAAGCAAGCAAGCAAGCAATCTCCACTTGTATCGTGTGGAGAAGATGATATAGAGAGATCGATACAGTGTTGCCAACTCTCTCAACACCTCATGTTTCTCCTAAAGCTCCAGCGCCTGGAATCAGGGGATTAGGGGAGAATCTCCTTTTTTTAAAAGTCATTTTTTAACCTTCATGCTTTTGGAGGAAAGCTTGAGCACACACCCTGTGTGCCCCCCAGCGGCTCACTAACCAGAAGGCAAATCAAAAGTAACCAAAATTCATTTTTAAACAAAATCTCATCGTTTTTAAGCCAATTGTGTGATTTTTCTGGGAGACCGGATATGGGATGATTGAGCTCTTGAGGCCGGTGATCAGCGAGATCGATAGAAATGAGAGCGAAGGGGCGGGGGATTAAGAGATATCTTTTATGGGACCAACTCCTGCTTGTGGAAGAGACAAGCTTTCAAGAGCTCTTCTTCAGGGCAGGAAAAGGTACTTGGAGTGTCACTGTGAACTACAAGGTGGGACAGACTGTTAAGCCCAAGGGATTGGCACACGTAGGCAGACCGGTCAAACAGAACAGGTTTCATAAACGACATGCCTGATTCTCCCCTATCCTTGGCGAGTTGCCCCTCTGCTCCAGTCAGATCTTTTCTAAACACCTTAAGTTTGCCCCTGCTTGCAATTCATTCCCTGGATAGCTGATGCACTCGTTAACCCCTTCCTTCCTCTCCTCACGTCCACCCAGCCACCGGTGGAAGCTGTCTTTGCTCCATGCTGCCGGCTGCTGAATAATGCAGGCCGCTCCCTCCCCTGCCCATCGGAGCATGAACGTCTGCCTCTGCTCTATGTAACCTCGCAGCTGCAGGGCCCCGGCCCCTTAACGTTCCCCGCATCCTAGTCCCTGACCTCAGGCCAAAGGCATTTCCTAGCACTGGGCCTCCAGGCCGAGAGGTGCTGGGTTGGTGACGCAAGAGAGGTGCAGGCAAAGAGGGAATGCGGCCACATCTGCTCCTGGAGGTTAAGGAAATGGGGAGGGGTGGGGGCATTTGTTTAGACTGAATCCTAGACGGCCAGATGTTTTCCCCTTTCACCCTTCCTTTCTTCCTGGCCCTTTGTGGCTTGTTAGCTGGAGCCTCTGGCCGGGGGCAGAAATTGTCGCTTGTCTGGGATCTGATGGATCTTTGGAGAAAAAAGCTTCATTCCCTGGCTAAGTCAGTCTCTCTCCCACCTTCCTTCCCACATGAGCAAAGATACAGAGAAACCTGGGAGCTGATCCTGGGGGGGAATCTCAGGGGGGCCTGGGAGCTGATCTTGGGTCAGTGGGGGAATCTCAGGGGGACCTGGGAGATGATCCTGAGTGGGATGAGGGGAAATCCCAGCTCCCACCTGCAGAGCCCAGTCTGGGAAGAACTTGTCTTGTTCACTTCCACACATTATTGAGCCCTTGACCCCTGCCCGGACTCAATGCTGCCAGCCCTGCTTGCGCTGTTAGACACTCCCTGCTAGAGCTGTGACTACAACCCAGGCATTCTGGCTCCCCAGCCCCATCCAGCTCTAACCCCTAGGCCGCGCTGCCTACGACTCTGACAGTCGCGCTCTCTCCTTGCCCTTGTGAGAAGCGCTGATTTGGCGATTAACTCTCCTTTCGAAGGTCGCAGCCCCAGCCCTTAAACACAGTACACGTCACTTAGGACATGCCTGGGCGGCGCTCAGACCCTAGTTACGAGAGCAGGACAAGACCCCAAACAGAACAAAGGAGGCTCCTGCTGCGGACAAGTCTTCCTCCAGCGACTGCCCTGACTGTGTTAATTTCCCCACAGCTAGGTTTGTCAGTGCTGTTCAGTTCCCTGATGCGGAGATGGCTGCTTTTCTGGGTCATGCCATGCAGTGGAGGGGATGCCAACTGCCATATGCCCTGGCCCAGCAGCGCCCTGGAGGGCTTGTCACTCTGCGTTAGGCTTTTAGGCATCAGACGCTCACGCTGAGAGGCAGGGATGCACTGGGGAGGCGGAGGGGAGACGGATGATTGCTCTGATGGCCCTTGGGGGATTTCACCCAGGGCAGAAGCCCAGCGCAACACCACGGTACCACTACACCCATGGCTGGGAATCCCAGAATCCTTTGCTTCCTTGGCATGGGTGTAAATGGGATGCAAGTGGTGCCAAGACCGCCCGCCAGCCCCCCCTGCCTAGAGGTGAATTTCCCAGGCTTAAGCGGAGCCCAGCACTTACCCTGGTGTGAAATTTCACCCGAACAACCAACCCTGCTCCCCCACCCTATCCCCAAGTGCCTGTGACCCCACTCGCCCAACCCCACTGCCAACCAGATGTGACCTGGCGCCAAGCGATGGACCAGAACACCGTGGATGTGCCAGGCGAAACCCTGTGTGGCAAGAGCTGCCCGGTTAATCATTGGCGAGGGTGAAACTAAATCATATCATAAGCAAACATCTTTCAAGCACTCAGTAGACAAAGGGAAAGAGAACAAAAACCCTTCGTGTTGCTGGTTCCAGGCTCACAGTCCATCTGATCCAATCCTGTTTTATTTATCTTTTGGTACATTCGAGATAGCTTGGACCAGCCCTGCTCTCTACACCCTGTTACTCATATCTGAGCAACAAAGAGACCCAAAAGCAAATGGAAAAAACAAGGCATTTAAAACAGATGCAAGGAACTACATCCCCCCTCCACTAAAATATAAAATTAACCCGTGGAACTCATTGCTACATGATATTATTGTTATTATTAG
Source organism: Chelonia mydas (assembly GCF_015237465.2). Classification (NCBI taxonomy): domain Eukaryota; kingdom Metazoa; phylum Chordata; order Testudines; family Cheloniidae; genus Chelonia; species Chelonia mydas. Next base: position 13,040,822 of record NC_057858.1, on the reverse strand, counting down.
TTATTTTAATTTCGGAAGTAGGCCGGAGCCACAGCCATGGACCAGGATCCTGTTGTGCTAGGTTCTGTACAAACACTGAACAAAAGTAATAATTCCTAGTTCTTATATAGCACATTTCATAACGTGCGTCAGGGAGCGCACAGCACTCTGCCACAGTCCCTGCCAGGCCACTGCACTTGCCCTAGTCCATCTTTTGCTCCAGAACCTAAAATGACCCTGACATTTATGGTTGCCTAGATCACCTTAAAATGTGAAGCAGATGAATCCAGCCACATCTGCCCGCAGCCTGAAAGAGCAGATCAGAGAGATTTCTGAGCTTGCCCCATTGACGACAATGGAGTGTTAACTCTGAAGCCTACAGACGGTGACCTACAGGTCAACATTGTTAACCATTTATAGATTCGTACCTCCTAAGTCCAGAAGGGAATTATTGTGATCATCTAGTCTGACCTCCTGCATTACACATGCCAGAGAACTTCCCAAAGTAACTCCTACAGCATCTCTCTTAGAACAAATCTAAATCTTGATTTTAAAATGGTCAGTGATGGAGAATCCTCCATGACCCTTAGTAAATTGTTCCAACAGTTAATTACTCTCACCATTAAAACGTTATGCCTTATTTCCAGTCTGAATTTGTCTAGCTTCAATGTCCAGCCATTGGATCGTGTTAGCCCTGTCTCTGCTAGATTGAAGAGCCGGTTATTAAATATTTGTTCCCCGTGTAGATTCTTTATAGACTGTTTTCAAGTCACTCCTGACCCTTCTCTTTGTTGCGGTAAATAAATGAAGCTCTTTGAGTCTCTTGCTATAAGGCAGGTTTTCTAAGCCTTTAATCATTCTTGTGGCTCTTCTCTGACCCCTCTCCAATTTACCAACATCAACATTTCCCTGCTGCTAAAAGGAAGATGAGGATGGATCATGCTACAAAGATCTGCACAACCTACTGTGAGTGACGGCTGACTTTGAGGGCTCTCAATTTTGGCGCCATGAGTGGATGGGGCTTAGGAGAGTCCCTCCCCTTGTTTGTTTCCCAATCTGGCTCCTGAGGGTACCTCTGGCACCTAGACACCTTGGTGATGGGCTGGTTAGTAATGCCCTGAGTTAGCCAGAGCAGGTTGGAGCCTCAAAGTCCCTGTCACTCATCTGCTCCACCCGCAGCCTGCACCATCCTAGACTCACCCACTCCTCCACGTTGGGGCCTTCCTGGAAGGCGAGTGGCTTGTCCCAGTAGATATTGGGCTTCCCAAACTTCCAGATCTTGTGGCGCGTCTTGTGAGCAAAGAAGCAAATCACGCAGAGAAGAATGACGATGAAGAACCCACAGACAATGGCGATGGCCTAGAAGAGAGGAAAAAACCCACATTGGCCAGGGAGTCAGGGAAATTACCCTTATGTCATCCATCAGCTTGGTTCAACCCCACCTCCCTCTGCACTGCAGCACTGACCTCTACCACTCAAGCTAAAGGAAGAACTCCATCAGCTGATAGCAGCAGTAGGTTGTTGTCCTCTATGTGGATTGGCCACTAGCAGGAAATGAGACACCCGTTCCTGCCAGCACAGCTGGAGAAGTCATTCCAGTCCATGTGAAGGTGCCAAAGGGTGGGGGGAAATCAAATGAGAGGGAAAATAATTGTTACATCAGACAAAAGAGTCCCCCCAAGGAAGAGAGAGTGAGACAGATGAGGAATTTCCTGGAGTTGGGATTTAGGGGGAGGAAGAGAAGAAAAGGCAGCTTCTTGGGTTGGCAAGGGCTTTTGGAACCGGCTCCTTCACCAGAGCTGCCAAGCGACGGAGAACAAACCCGGCAGCACTCAAAGGGGGAATGGTAGGGATTGGCTGTGCTGGCAACAAACCGAATCAGCTTCCCCAGCTCTCCCTGGCACAAAGCAGGATCACATGGGAGGCTGCCGCTGCTTTGCTCATTGCTATGATCTTATCCTGTGTGGAAGTCAGCAAAACAATCGAGCCGGCAAAGCTTTCTGGGGTTTGATTCTCCGGGACTGGGCCCAGCTCAAGAACCAAAGAGGAACCAGGTGATGCCAAAGTACTTTGCAAGCTACAGGGATCCAATGCCCTCATATTTTACAGACTGAGAGACTGAGGCACACGGCGAGAGAGGAAACGACTTTCGCAAGGCCCCACAGAGCCAGGAAAAGAGCCCAGGAGTCCTGACTCCCCACTGCATGCTGAAACAACCAACAATCTTCTCCTAAGGACACATGGCCGAGAGCAGCAGAAACAGGGGCTACTTATTCTCTGTATGATTTTTGCTCCAGGAGAAGGGGTTCAAATCCTTGCATTTTGGTGTGTGTGAGAGAGGGAGACTCCCCAGAATTTCCCATAGGGCCCTAGTAAGAATGTCGAAGTTTGATAGATATTAGACATGGGGGGAATGACAGATTAGGTCACATCTGGTCCATGCATCAGGCAAGTGCAGCACAGCTTGTTTTTGGGGTAGGAAATATACAGCAAAGTGCATAGCTCTACGTGCCTCTGGATTTCAGGTGGCCGGAATGCAGACGGCGTAGTATCGGCAGCCCCGCCCAGCTTGCTGCTTAAATCGCTGCAATTGTTTCTCTCCAGACCGAAACTGGCTTCACAGAGACCTTGTTTGTTACTATTCTGCTGCCTTCTATCCAACAGACAGCCTAGAGCTCTGACTCCGGAGCCAGGGCCCTCAAGCAGAGATCCCAGTTAGCTGCACAGTGTCAATAAGGAAACCGACCAAGCCCAGCAGAGTAACTGAGCAGCAAATGAAGGAGATTTTTATAAGGCTGTTTTGCACTGTGTTACATCCTGGGGGCTAGACCTGGACAAAGCACGTGGCTGGTGGGCTTGTGGTTAAGGGGGGGAGGGATAGCTCAGTGGTTTGAGCATTGGCCTGCTAAATCCAGAGTTGTGAGTTCAATCCCTGGGGGGGCCATTTAGGGATCTGGGGCAAAAACTGGGGATTGGTCCTGCTTTGAGCAGGGTGTTGGACTAGATGACCTCCTGAGGTCCCTTCCAACCCTGATATTCTATGATTCTAAAGCAGTGGACTGGGAGTCAGGAGACCTGAGTTTATTCTGAGCTGAAAGAGGCTTCTTAGCTTAGAAGAAGGAAGGTTCAGTGATCAGGGCACTAGCCTAGGACTTGGAAGACCTGGATTCAGCTCCCAGCTCTGCCACAGGGTCCCTGTGTGACCCGTAGCCAAGTCATTCAGCCACTCTGTGCCTCAGTTTCCCCTCCATTCAATAGCAATGACAGCCAGGCCTTGCCTCCTAGGAGTGTGTGAGGATAAATCCATTAAATACTGGGAGGTGCTCAGCTCAGAGACTACAGTCATGTGGGCTGTACAAACATTTATGATAAATAACTGGGCTGCAGATTCCGCTGTGTGTCTGTCTGAGCCTCAGTTTCCCCCTTTGTAAAATGGGGTGAATGAGCCTTCCTTCATTTATTCAGACTTAGTTCTTTGGTGCAGGGCCTGTCTCTCACTGTGCATCTGTGCAGCGCCTGGCACATAGGGTCCCTGACCTCAGCTGGGGTGTCTAGGTGCTAGTGGGCTACAACGCACCCAACACTGGTCTAAGGGGAGCCTGCAGTGGACTCATCTGTCTTGGCAATCGAAGACTGCTAGATGCTGCTATCGGTGATCCCCGTGTAGCTCTGCAGAACCGTTGCTGTAGCCAATGGGGATTCAACGGTGTCAATCCATAGTAACTGTCACAAAGACGTTACAGCAAATCTTTTCCATCAGCTTTCTCCCAGGACTTAGAGACTTTGAGGCCGTGACCACCCGACCCACTGGGATCAAGGGAAACTGACTAAGGCAAAACCCAACTTTCAGCGACTGTCAGTGGCACTCGGTTCATAGCTGTAGAGTTTTAAACTGTACAAATCGTTGCACCAGGACGGCTCAAGGAGGGGAGAGGGGAGCAGAGCTCTGAGCTGATCGGAACAGAGGGTTTGGAGAATCCCAGAAAATGGGTAGAGATGGAAAAGAGCCAGGAGATGGTCTAGTCCAGGGTTTACCGAACTTTCCCATAGTGGGGACCATAGCTTAATAGAGGGATTGCCCTCCCATCCCTTTCATGATCCTATTTCACTCCTGTCAACTAAAGCCATTGGTTGAATGGAAAAATAACCACATGCTTTTCCTTCAGCTCCCTCTCCCATCAGCTCTGACCCTCCTTCAGCTGCAAAACCCAGGACGAATGAGTCAGCACCATGACAGCAGCCAGCTCCCCCCTGGGCCAGGGGCCAGTTTGGCAACCCTCTGGGCTAGCCCATCCACCCGCCAAAGCAGGATTTTTCTCATACTTTGCCCAACCTGGATTTAGAAGGCCCAACTACTTGGGTCTCCACCGTTCCCCTGTGAGATTGCTCCACAGCTTCGCCCACCAGAAAGCACCTCCGGTATTGAGCCTTGAATTTCCCTGTCCTCAGCTCCGTCCTCCTAGCCCTGGTGACACCCTGTGTCGAGCCAAGGGCAGCTGACACTAGTCACCAGGAACTGCTCTTAGCTGAGGCAAGCTGGAGAAGCGCACCTATGGCTAGTGGAAAAGGGAAAGTAGCAGTTACAGCTGATGGCTATGGAGGTACTGACTGGCTGGGAAATGCCAACACTTCCAAGCAAAATTTTAAAATGTTAACAAAAAACCCAAAACAAATGGGGGGTTTCCACGAATATTCTGTCCAAAATTTCATCCTGTTCGTCTGTGAAATCGAGCGAGCGAGCGAAACGGTAGGAAATTTTCAAACCCCTCTGTAGATCATTTCACATTTTAAACAAACAAGGACTAAATTGGCGTTAACATTTCCCCAAAACAGTCACCCCGTTTTCTGAGCCGCTCCAAGAGAAAGTCGACGAAAGATGAAGACAAAATGGAAGGAGAGAGAAAAGAAGGAGAAAGAGAGAAAAGGCAGAAAGGAAGTGGAAGGAAGGAGAAAGAGAGAAAAGAAGGAAAGCTGAAGGGAAAACGCAAGCAGGGCCCATCTTACCTCCTGCGGGTCCACGGTGCAGTAATGGTAGAGGTACTGGTTCATGTAGGCTCCACCGGAGGAGTACATCTGGTTGCACATGGTCAGCATGGGGCTGTAGTAGTAGCTGCCGGTCATTTGCGCCCGGGGGTTGACGCCCATGATGTAGACGATGGAGGCGATGAGCATGACAAAGGCCAGGATGGCGCACACCACGATGACCGCCAGGTAAAACCTGCGGGAGCGGGCACTGCTGGACTTGGTGACGCTGGCCACGAAGAACCCCAGCAGTGCAATGAAGCACAACACCGACATGGCGATCATGAAGCCGCTGGCTGCCCGCGGGTTGGTCATCCCGCCATAGTAGCCTCCATAGCTGCCGTATCCGCCGTATCCGCCGTATCCCCCGTAGCCCGTCCCTCCGCCATAATAGCCAGACCCGTAGTAGCTCCCTAGCCCGCTCCCGTACATGCCCCCGTAGCCGTAGCTGTATTCCCAGGCCAGCGTAGAGGCCACGCAGGCGAAGATGGTGATGCACAGCAGGACGACCAGGGCCTCCAGGATCCTCACCACGCCGGGCGGAGAGTTCCACTTGTAAAAATACTGCGGCACGTCCTCAATGTAGAAGGAGCCCGGGGTGGGGGAGTGGATGTCGTAGCCGTAGCCGTCGCCGGGGGGTCCGTAGCCGGTGGGCGGGCTGTCGTAGGGCTTCTGGCTATACATGGCGGAGGAAGGATCCAATGCAGGGCCGGCGGCCGGAGACCGCAGTGACGGGCAGCCTTAGAAACGCCTCGGTAGGGCGGCAGATAAACAAGCTGGTCAAGCAGCGTGGCCTGGAGGTGGGACAAGCACAAGGGCAGGGGGTTCGAATCCTGGCTCTGCCACTGAGGCCTTGAGCTAGTCACTTACAAACTCCCCGAGCAAAGGGCATGAGGGCCACGCCTTTCCCTCGGCTGCCGTCCGGCCTTGGGAGATGACTGCAGTGGAATCGGCTGCCTAGGGCTGCCAGAGCAGGGAGCTGTGAATATCCAGAGAACTTGCCACAGTTCTGACTGGACTTTCACTGCTCTGCGTTGTTTGCTCCAGCTCTGAGCTTCTCTCCACACCTGCCCAGCCCCCTTTGCTTTCCAACTAGCTGTTCTCCAAACCAACCCACTGCCACCCCCCAGAAAACGTGGCATCAATATGCTGCTTGCTGCCACCTCTGCGTGTGCGTTGTAGCCCTTCGCCGGGGGTCACAGACCTTGGGCCTGTCTCGTTTTAGTTAGACTGTGAGCGCCGACCACCCCCGGCTTCGTATTGGTGCAGTGCCTAGCACAGTGGGGCTCTATTCCCAGCTGGCCTTCAGGCACTACCAGAATAACCCGGTTAATAACAAATCAGTGGCAATTAGGGGCCTAGGCCCCTTTGAAAATCCCAGCATCTCCATCTATAAAATTGGGGTGGTTTTATATGTATAGGTATGTATATTACATAGATAGCTAGCAGGGGGTGTATGGGGATAGATAGATAGCTAGATAGAGGGGGGTGTACGGAGATAGATAGATAGATAGCTAGAGGGGGTGTATTGGGATAGATAGATAGATAGATAGGGTGTATGGGAATGGATAGATAGCTAGATGGGGGGGGGTGTATGGAGATAGATAGATAGATAGATATATTGTAATTGCGTCTACATAGATGGTCAAGTCAAGCATGTTAGTCACTGGCTACGTCTACACTGCAAACCCCCCGCAGCAGCGAGTCTCAGAGCCTGGGTCTACAGACTCCGGTTTGCATTATGGGTAGGGCGACCAGACAGCAAGTGTGAAAAATCGGGACAGGGGGTGGGGGCTAATAGGAGCCTATATAAGAAAAAGACCCAAAAATCAGGACTGTCCCTATAAAATTGGGACATCTGGTCACCCTAGTTACGGGACTGAAAGCAGCAGTGTAGATGTTCCCTCTTGGGTGCCACGACCTAGCAATAGGGTGTCTTAATCATTCATGAGCTGGGGGAAGGGCTTTGGGCGAGGCCAGGCAGCCCTTGGGGACGGGTGCAGCCTACAAGGATGTGGCCATCTTCTAAATGGCCCCAGCGGCAAAAGGATGGCGTCACGAAGACCCAATTTAAGTCCTGAGCAGCACAAACTGATCTCTCCAGCTCAGAAATGATCCACGATGGGTGGAAGGTCAAAACCAGGGGGCTGGGCTTGTTCATTGCCACCTAGAGGTTCTGTAGAGGGACTGTCCAAACGGGACTTGCTTGTCTAATATCCCAGAATCTAATCCTCCTTCTGTTTCCCAGCCAGCCTCCTCCCTGAGCCCTCGGCACCAGCTCCCCATGCCGGGTGAGACCCTTCTCCCCTGCATAGAACAGAAACCCCATTCACCTGGTGGACTCATTGATGCACACCTAGCAAAGGTTGCAGGGGTCAAACAGCCCCCATGCCCCAGGCTGTGCTCAGCCCTGACACTAGGGGGTGAAATTCCCATTGACTTTGGCCCTCCGCCTCGCAAAGGATTCTCCTAGCTGAACTTTAGGGACCCTTGGTAAAGTTTTTTTTTAAAGCACATAAATGACTTAGGAGCCGAAGTCCCATTTTTAGAAGTCACCAAAGTGCTGGGAATTGAGGGGGCCTGTTGATTTTCCAGGAGGCTTGGACTCTTAAGTCACATGGGTTCTGAGTTAAGTGGGATGAACAACCCCAAGGTTAGCCTAGCCCTGGTGTGGGCAGCCACACAGTGACTGTGCCTCCCGGGTGCCGACTCATCCAGGTGTGCAGCTAGGACGCCGGGGGGCCCATCCTTGGGTCTTTGCCCTGCAGTAAACTGAGCCACAGGGTTTTTCTCCAGTGGATTGTGTGAGACCTTGACTGTCCCTCTAGGCACGTGGAGGGAATAGTGGGAAGGCCCCGGAGGACTGGCCGCATGATGTCCTTGCCACAAGTGGGCGGGTTACCAGCTCCTGCGTGAGCATCCGCCCTAGAGGAGCCAGCTAGCCCAGGGCGAAAGCACCGCTAAACTCATGTTCCGAGGGTTTTGGGTGTGGACGGGAGCTGGGTTAGGGGCAACCCCTGAGCAAGAACCTGAGTAAACTTTGCACTGAAGACAGATCCTTAGACACTTTGATGATTTTTGCCCCCCTTGCACTAGCGCCGGGCTTTGGTCTCAGTTACGCCAGCATAAACCTGGAATAACTCTGCCAAATGCGGGTCTGATATACTGGTGCAAATTCTGAGAAACAGGCCGTCACACCCTCAATATCAACCAAGTCCACCACATTTTTAGTTCAACACCCCACAAAATTTATTCACTTGAATTTACTCAAATTGCTTCAACCAAATAATGCAAAAGATTTAAAAAAAAACCACCAACAACTGAACTAAAGTAATTTTGTTCAGACACTTTGGTAACAAAATGCAAATCCCCAAGCCCCACAGATTATATGTTTCTAAAAGAGATTACTTCCGCATGTTCCCACGCTATGGTGACGGTACCAGTACCTCAGCAGACAGACGTGCCTTTCTAGGCCGTCTGCCTTACATTCGTGTATTTCAGTCAATCGGTTTTTCCCTAGGTCTCCCCTACCCCTGCGCCCTGCTCTGTGCAATAGCAACACCGCTGAGGGCTTCAAAGCACCTCCCGAGCATTGATTAATAACGGTACAAACAACAGAGGCTCAGACACAGAAATGCTTTTGTAACACAAACCTTATTAGTAAGATAAAGAGGCCCGACCTTGCTGCTTCTGCACGAGTCATTATGACCCAGGGAGAAGAACTCCTGTGTCCTCGTAGGTTACAGTTATCCGGTAAAGGGGGAATTTCACGTATTTACATTTACAACTTCTCTGTGAGGCAGGGAAAGGCCATTAATGCCATAGAGAACAAAGGCAGCCCAGAGAAACTGAGTCACTTACTCAAAGGGAGTCGCAGCCAGGGCAGGGGATTGAACCCCGGCCTCCCAGGGTATGTCTACACGGCGACAAAAAACCCATGGCTGGTCCGGGGAGCTGACTCAAGCTCACCGGGCTTGAATTGCGGGGCTATAAAACTGCCATGTAGCCGTCAGGCTGGCACCCCAGTTCTGAGCCCCTCACAAGCGAGGGTCACTAATACACGGAAGACCTGGCTGCTGAGAATAATTACCCCAGGGATGAATTCGCTGTGCTATATTTAAAGGGATACATAAAAGGAAGATGCAGGTTTGTTTATTTGATCCCTTACACTTCTGGGGTAGCCATGTTTTAAACGCTCTTTTCTGCCCCTGCATTCCGGAGGTGTACCCCCCCCCCCCGCCAAGTGTCCTTTGGGTCAGTTCGGCAGGCTCCGACTCGCTGGGCACAGGCCCAGGGGTTCCCACAGGAACTGCCTGTTCTCCCCCTCACCCAACTTTTAATAAAAGGCCTTTTTATTTTGCTACAGGCTCAGCTCACGAGAGCCTTGCCACTGCGCTCCATTGTAATCACCCCAGTGCTGGAGGGGCAGAGAACACAGGGAAGGGCAAACAAACCTCCGTAGAATCCTTCTAAGCCTCACCTTGGATTTTGGGATCACTAGGAACGTGCAGGGTCAATGATCCCTGCTGAATCCAGCCGTCCTGAACCGCTGGAGATAGGATGGGAATGTTCGGCTGGGGCCTCCACTCCGGCTGCAACAGTTTCTGCCAACACCACCTCCTCTCTTATTTCACCTGATTAATAAGGCTCTGTTTTCCCAGGCCTGCAGCTGGGAAGCCCACAGCAGCTCAGGGCAGGGTTCGCTCACTACACGCCCCTCGTGGGTCTCCACCCGTCTGTCCCGGCACTAGCAAATAGTACGCTCCCCTCACACGCGCGTGTGCTCTAGTCAGTCCTTTTTAAAAAAAATCCCCAATGTTTTTCTTTCCCCAAGAGAGCCCGCGATAAGGTTGGTGCTGTGTTCTCGCTGCCAAACCTCCTTTCTTTGGCCAGGATTCAAGTTTCAAAGACAACAAAAGCTCCCAGTGCTTCTAAAAGCTGCAGTTCCAGTTTGATCCCAGACCCCAGAGAGAATTTCCAGACCCAGTGAAGTTGACTCCGACACCTAAGCCCTTTCTGCAAAGATTTTGCAATTCCACCTCTTTCTTTAACCCGGTTCTTTGAATTGCCCAGGATTTTTGTTTAGCAAGCACCTTGCTTTATTCAATGGAGCCAGTTAAGCTTGTTTTCATTTTCGTCCTAGCTTTGTTACTCTAGAAATAAACAAGAAAACCCAACGGCCCCTCTAAAAACCCCTTAACAACAAACAAGGATTTAAGCTTTGAAGGAAGCAGCTGGTGAAGATTCACGGTGTTCTGCATCGAAGGCGAACTCTCGGAGGCAGATCTGTGTGAATTCAGCCTTCTGACCTCTTGCGAAGAATTTTTCTAGGCCAGGGCCTCAGCTAGCATCCATTGCCACTGCTCCACTGAGGTCAATGGGGCCAGACCCCTACCTGGCTGCAGGTTGATTGATACTTGCTGGGAATCTGGCCCCCTTAAGTTCGACAGAGCTGTAAGAAAAGGAGTACTTTTCTTAAAAGCATCCGATGAAGTGAGCTGTAGCTCACGAAAGCTTATATTCAAATAAATTGGTTAGTCTCTAAGGTGCCACAAGTCCTCCTTTTCTTTTTGCGAATACAGACTAACACGGCGGCTACTCTGAAACCTGACAGAGCTTTAGACGATCCTGAAACGTATGAAGCAAAAATAAGGGAGCAGCTCTCCCCCGTGAAGCGATCAATACACCTTACCTTAGGTTGCAGCAGCTATCTCCAGTGCCAGCTGCGCCGGTCTCTGGCCTTAGTATTATTGGTAAACGCGCTGCTTTCCAGCCTGGTGCTGCCTGCAGACGGGCCCCTGGCTCAGGGCACCGTTCCTGGAGCCGCTGCCTTGAGAAGGGGGTTGGCTGGTTCCTTTAAAAGCAGCTACCTGGGTCCCCTCTGTTTTCCTCCCCTCTTTGTTCGTCTTAAAATGGCAGCCCAGGGATTAATCATTACTAGGTGCACAATCATTAAAAACAACCCACCAGCCTCCTCTGGCTGCAGCCAGGCCGAAGAGAAGGCTTGTAACTGCAGGAACCTGGCGCAGCTGGAGTCAAAACCTTGGCAGCAGCAGATGGAGTGCTTAAACCTCAGCTCCCTGTTCCAGCGTGGACATAAATCGCCTTGTGTGCAGGACTCTGATCAAAGCGCCCGGCTGCGTGGCTGGTTTGACTTTAACCCCTTCCATTGGTCATGCACATGGACCGACGGGGGGAGCAGCCCCCAAGGCAAGGTTGAGCTGCCTCTCCCTGACTCAGTCGGGCCCGAGAGGTCCTGCCGAGCCGCAAGGATCCCAGCCCGGCACTTGGATTTTACTCCTCTTTAAGTCTTGCTCCCTGTGGGTGCAGTGAGTTTGTGGGGTCCCGGGCTTTGCAGTCAGAGGGTGTCTCAGCTGAACGGCCCACAGGGCTTGAAGTTAAACATGGGGCATGTTGGCAGGATTGGGGCCTTAACTAGCCCTGGACGCCTCGTTGTTTCCAATTTTTAAATAAAAAGCAGCTTTGTAAGTGGAAAAAGAACCTAAAGCCGGGTGTGTTGCAGTGAACGTGCGAATAGCAGGGCTGCTCCGACCAGCTGCCCGCACCGGGATGGCTGTCAGTCAGGGTGCTCTGAAATTCTCCCTCTGCAGCTAGCTTCCAGCGCTGGTCACTAGTGCTAACAATCCACAGATGCACCAGGGTAGCTCATCATGGGTCTGTCTACACTGCATTGTAAACCCAGGTTTTTCCAAGCCCATTCTTGAGTGTCCATGCCGCACTGTAAACCTGGGTTTACAACTGCTGGACCCGAGTTGCACAGCTGGGCTAACGGCTTGAGCTGCATCCACACTGCAACATGACAGGGCTCGGACCCCAGTCACAGCGGGACTCAGGCTCCAGTCCATCCCCCAGCAGGGTCCAAGGACCTGGGCCTTGAGTGTTTGCTGACCTGAGTTGGGCTGATGTGTGTAGCCGGGAGGCTCAAACCTGAATCAGAGCCTGGGCTTAGTGTGCAGGGGAGACACACCCCACTCGTCTCACTCTGCTCCCTAATGACCACATGGGGACGGCCCACGAACCGAACCTGGGACCTTCCCAGGAAGGCCACGAGCCTTTCATGAGCTTGAACTAAAGTAGTAAATCCCCCTGGGGGGAAGCTGCAACGGAGTCACATCCTCGGGGGGGGGGGGGGGGGGGGCATGTCTCAGGGCATGGTGAGCAGAGAGCTCCGCTAATTTCCCACGTGATGCTGCTATGACCCACAGTGCTTTTAGCGGAGAGCACGTGTGTTAGCATCCCTCCCCTCACATCCCCCCCTTCGGGGACCCTCTCCAGGGGAATTCTGGCGCAGAGCAGGGCAGATCCTGCTGGCTACAGGGATTTCACACACGGGCCGCCAGGTGTATTTTATTCACTGGGGAAGCCGTCGCTCCTTAGAGACAGTTACAGGCACCCCCCAAAGCTCAGTTTTTGCTTTCAGGTGAATGCTGCCCCCCTCCTCCGATAGTTGCTTTGCAGACAGAGTAAGGGAGTGTGGCGATGAAGTCATGCACGTAAGAGGCAATCTCCGGCCTGGCTCCCAGGGCTCCAGCCAGGGACCACGTTACAGGAGTCAGGGTCCCAATCCTGCTCCCGCTGAAGTCAATGACCAGTGCAAGTCCACTGTCCTCAGTGCCATGACTCCCAAGTTTACACCAGCATGAAGTGAGCACAGATCCATGCCCAGGGGCGTTTTATCCTCCCATCACAACAGCTCTCTTCAGCCAGAAGCTTTGTCCAGTTTCATAGCTTCTCCCCAGGGTCCGCCTGGAGGATGGGTCTGGCTGCTGCTGGCTGGAGCAGATGCACGGTGCACCTGGTTACCTATCCCCGTGAGCAGGAGCGATGCACCTCTCCCCACCCCGCCTGAGGCCCCACTCCTCCCACCCCCAGCTTCGGTCCCACCTGGAGAGTGCACATCAGCACTGCTGGTTCCCAGCCCCAGCCGGTGAGGGGGCAGCACGGGGCAGGGATGGTGCCTGACCCACATGTGACCCAGCTGGGGTGTGTGTGTGATGCACAGGAGGCCACAAGACACCAGCACCCCCATAGGTGCTGGAACTAGGGGTGTGGCCGCACCCCCTGGCTGGGAATGGTTTCCATTATAGACAGGGTTTACAGTTTGGTTCAATGGCTCTCAGCATCCCCACTATAAAAATTGTTCGAGCCCCCCTGAGCGCCCCCCAGTGTCCTGTATCCTGCTCTCTTTCAGGCCGAGATCTCCCAGACATCAGCAAGCCCCAGAGTAAATCAGGGCTGGCGGCCAGGGTGTTGGGGACCAGCCCAAGGGCGGTATGGTGCCACCCCGCAAGTGCCAGGCTCAGAAGTACATGGAGCCCTCCTTGGCCGTCCGGTCGTACTCCTGGATCTGCGCTTTGATGTGCGTGAGCTTCTTCTTCAGGTAGTCACAGCGCTCCTGTTTCTCCAGGAAGGTGGGGTCCTGCAGGGATGGGGAATGGATCCTTTGTCAGCATCACCACTGCTGGATCTGGGCTTCACCCCCTATCCGCTGCCTGCGGGCTTTCACAAAACAATGACCAGAGACCGAACTGGGGAACAAGGTCTCCAAAAGGATCCGGGATTTGCTCCACGCTCCCGACCCTGCGGAGAGCTGCATCCCTGCTGGCACCGACCGGGCCCCGAACAGTTCTCGAGCCAAGCGGAGAAGCAGGGAGCTCTTCCACCTGGGGACGTTCCTTTGTATGGGGCCTGAGCCCTCAGCTGGGAAGGCCAGAGCAGTTGTGGCAGCCCTGTTGTGAGCAGCCCCAGGCAGGCCAGGATTGAGAGACGGCACAAAACCACGTCAGCCAGTCTGGGGACCCCAAGAGAATCACAAGTTCTATCTGCATCCAGCAGCCTCCATAGAGAATCCCCAGTAGAGTCATTTGAACCCAGTCTGGCTCTTCCGTACCACAGGGGCTCCACAGCCACACGCGTGGGAATGCCCAAGACCCCCCGGTTGGCCAGGGGGCCCTGCTCGTTTGGGAGAATTCTTTAGCCAGAGGTGCCCCAAGCACCGTTCAAATGGGGACACGGGCTGGAGAGCCTCAGGGCAGGTCTGTACAGCTATTGGGATGTGCGGACACACATGCGGACACACCCAAGCTGGCTTGAATCCGGCTAGCTCGGCCATCGGGGCCACGGCGTCACTGGGACCCGAGCTAGCTCAGATACGTCTGCACACTGCAATCGCACCCTGTGATGGGGCGAGCTCCAGGGTGTGCAGCGTCCCCCCTGAGTCGGTCTGCCTACTAGCCTCCGCCCCTTGGCTTGTCCAGTGCGAGTCCAGCACCATGCCCCTAACTCACCCTCTTTTTCTTCTTGTACTCCTTCCAGATGTTGGAGACCCGGCTCTGTTCCTGCGGAGCACAAAGCAGTGGGTGAGGGGGCCTGGCCGAGCTGTGCCGGACAGGAGTAGGGAGCAACCCCAGCAAGCCTGGGTCATCAGCAGAGCTGGCGGGAGCGGAAATTTGGCCAGAAAATTTGGAAAACATTTTTCTGTTCGGAATTGGCACCTTTCGATTCTGGTGAATCAGCGTTTTCCGACAGGAGACTGCGCCCCTGGAATGCTGTGGCCAGCTCCAGGAATTAGCTGCTAACCAGCCAGCCAGGGACCCCACCAACACCCTGGGAATAGAGGGGGGAAATTAACCCCCCCTCAGCTGGGCGTCTGGCAGGGTAACTGTGACAAGGGCCAGGCTGGGAAATGCTGCTGCTCTTTTGATCTGCCAGCTGGGCTCTCAGATCCCGGAAAACCAGGAACTGCCCCTGAACAATCCTCTGTGTCTTAGGGTAGCTCTGAAGACAGCGGGTGGTAAATAACCAGAACTGCAAAGCCTGGAGTTGGCTTGGATCCCAGCAGATGACCAGCTTCCCCTTTCCTCAATCAGCCCTGGGCGTCTGCTCCGAGTATTAATGAAACCAGCAGGAGCCGTGTCGGTTCATGGGCCACAAGGGTTTGACTTGAACTGGCTTCCTCAAGGAAGCCCCAGCGGAACCCGAAGCACAAAGCTCAGTCCCGCCAGTCCAAGGAAAATTTCCGGACAGCTTTGTCACAAGAGCGACAGCGGCTCCTTTCTTGTTCCTGGGGGCTCAGTCGACCCTCTGATGCGTCTAGCCTCACGCTGGTACCAGTCTATGGCTTAGGCCACATTGTTCTACCTGTTTCTGCTCCTGGTGGGTTCCCTACCTGTCTCCAGCCCTGGGCCTCTTTGCCAACACTGCGAGAAAGGGGCCGACCAATTCCAGTGGGTTTTTTGTGGCTTGTTCCTGTCCCAGTAGGAAATCAACTGAGACCCGTCAATTCATTCCACCAAACATTCCTCACTGCTGTGTCAGGCAGGATAGGAAGCGGACCCCCTAGCGGTGGAGAAGTCCCACAACCCAACCCCGACTCCGACCTGCCCGTGCCGTGCCCCCTCTGGTTAGCAACTGACCTTCCTGCTGGGCGTGAGACGCGGCAGCCGGCTCATCATGGCGTCCAACTCCTTGAACTTCTGCAGCGCCGCATGGACCTCGTGGTAGAGCTCCTTGTACTCCCCGTACTGGTCGTTGAAGACGGCCTTGTACTTCTCTCTCTCCTCAGGGCAGCAGATCCCCGGGTATTTCCTACCCAGCCCCAAGAGACTCTGTGATAGGTGGGGGGTGGAGCTGGCAAGGGATGGATCCGCGAATGGTGGGAAAATGTTAACCCGTGGGGCAGGAGGAAATCAGGGACTTCTTAGGAAGGAAGATACCTGCAGACCTAGGTGGGTGCTCAGACATCATGTGTATTATCATTGTATCTAGAGGCAGTGACTTGCTCAAGGTCACCCGGAGAGCCCGTGACAGAGGCAGGCATTGAACCCAGGTCACCTGGGTCCCAGGCCAGAGCCTCAGTTGCCAGGATGGAGAGTGACGCAGAAACCCAGTGCTGCCGTCTCAGCCCCCCCCCCCCCACTCCTGCTAATGACCGTGCTAAACTCACCAGCACATAGCCCTGAGCCAGCCTTCGCCTGCTCCTGTGGCCAGAGACATGGATGGGGTGGGCGGGTCGTTACTTACACAACATAGTCGGGGACGATGTGCGGCTTCGGGGTGTGCCCCGTTGGGATGGAGCAACTCAAGGCCCCCAACTCCTCTCCCTTCTCGGAGAACGCCAGCTGTTTGGTGACCTTCCCGGGGAGGCTCCCGGACGGCATCACCTCATCCTGGAAGACGATCCGCTTGGGTCTGGCTTGCAGGAGGACGGGGTTGTGCTTAAAGAGACAGAGGGGAGTGAGGCTCAGCAGCAAAGCGGCAACCCACATGGGCCTCAAAGAGTGAACTCCTAGAGCCTGGGTTAACACGCCAGGCCCCATAGCCCACCTCCTCAAGAGCAGCCTCCCATCTCTAGGCATGGCCTAGCCACTGGAGGGAGACCCTGCCTAGGAAGGGTTAGGCAAGCCCCAACCCCTCAGCCCCATGCAAAGGGCGAGGGCACAAAGGGCGAGTCTGCGCTGCAGGCAGGGGGTGTGATTGCAGCTCCTGTAGATACGGAGATCAGCGTTAGCTGGGTAACAATAGCAGGGAAGCTGCGGCAGAATGCCCAGGACCCTGGGTAGGGACCTGAGCTGGCTTTGATGTACTCCAGTGCGCTACGTCTGCAGGAGTGGCAGTCACGCACGTCCCGACGGCCGGGCAGAAATACCCGGAGAGAGGGAGGCTCCTGCCGCACAGAGCCAGCGAGCTGCCAGCCGCCAGTCTGAGTGACGGCCGTCTCTGACGCAGCGGGGGCTGGAGATGGATGGATGCTCCAGAAGGAGGATTCGTGCATCTTTGGAAGGCTCCGGTTCGTGGGTCCCCCGCATGGAACCATTTCCTGTTCCTAAGGAGTTAATCCCCCAGCCCTCAGTATAACCACCACTGTCTCCAGCTCGGGGTTTACCCCGACCCTTGTAGGACTCTCTGCCACAGCCTCACCCCACACAATGCAACCGTGCATGGGGCTGGGGGCGTAGGGCCAGGTTACTCACAGCCCTGGCGCCCTTTTATGCCAGCTAGCAAGGCACGAGCCCCCCGGGGGAGCTCCGGGCAGGCTGGAGGAGGGAGGGGGTGTGTCAAAAGTAGAAGGGCGTGTGGCTTAGGCGGGCCTGCATTCTGCCTCCCTGCAATGCCCCATAAGGGCCTTTGAAGCATGGGTGGTGAAACAGGGCACCCGTGGCTTAAGCTAGGGGCCACACCGGCCCCTGTAGCCCTGAAACAGAGGTACCCAGCGCCTCCCCTCCGCCCCTGCCTGGGGCGAATCCGTCCCGGAGCCAAGAGAAGGCGCTGGGCCCCGGGGGCAGGGAAGGGGGCAGAAGCGCTAGGAAGCAGCCTCCTCCTGCTCCGGGGCAGGCGTCCCTGGGGAGGACTCACTAGCGCTTCAAAGGCCTCCCGCTGCTTCCTCGCCATCTCATGCCTCCACATCTTCAGACACACCAGCGCCCCGGCCAGGTAGAGCAGGGTGGTGATGAAGAGGAAGGCGATCGCCGCCACCTGGCCCCCTTCCACCCGGCAGAAGGCAGCTAGGAGCGGGTTGCTGGCGAACAAGGAGTAGCACAGGCCGCCACGGTTCACGTCGTTGACGTAGGCGATGGCCGCCCCCATGTAGAGGAGGAACATGATGATGTTGAGGGCGAACTCCGTCAGGGGCCACCAGTGGGAGTCTAGGAGGATGGTCCTATAGTACATGGTGACCCCCAGCCCCAAGAGGATCACCGTCACCAGCCACGCCAGGCTGGCCACCACCAGCACAAAGGGGGTCATGGGGCCGTAATAATTGTACCCGTAGCCCCCCGCGAAGAGGCCGTCCGACAGCAGGTTCCCGCCGTACAGGTTGTACCACTGGTAGTCCTTCTGGATGTAGGCGCAGACACAGGCAAAGACCATGCCGCCAAAGAGCAGCTCCAGCCCGGCCATCAGCCGGAGCAGGCCTGGCCAGGACTTCATGTAGGAGTACTTGAGGTTGTAGGCCTCCAGCTTCTCCTCATAGCTCGGCAAGGCGGGTTGGCCCTGCTGGCTCTTGGGGGGAGACATCTCTGTCTCCTGGTTACACTCAGAGGGGCTGGACCAGGAGGGTTCCTGGAAACCGCTGCTGGAGCTGCCATCGCGGGCTGGCCTGCGGCGATCTAACAACGGACTTACGGGTGGGGAGCTCTGGGCAGCAGCGTAGGCCAGCGGCAGGAACGGCTCGGGCTCTCGCCTCCATCTTTGGAAAAAGTTTTTCCATGACGGCGGGATAAAACGCCTGACGGGCTTCAAGTGAGAGGCCTCTTGGTTCTCTGAGCTGCGGGGGACGTCCCCGACGGGTGGCTGGGCGGGCAGGGGAGGCTCACGGGTGGAGGAATCGAAAGAGTCAGACAAGTCGCTCTTGCCAGGGTAGGACCTGCCGGATGCCCTGATCCAGGCTGGCGAGGGCCACATTTGCCAGGAGGAGTTTAGCGGGTCTCCGTCTGACTCCACGATGGGCTGCCTCTTCTCCCTGGAGGAGGTGGAGTTCGCCATGTCCAAGGAGTCCCTAGTCTCATCAGCACCGCTGGGACCGGGGGGAGCTCCCCTCTCTCCGATCTGGCCAGGCTCTGTTGGAGCGGGAAGGAAGAAACAGGGCCAGGTTAACGCTGAGGTTCATAGGCTCTTTGCTACAAGCCCATTCGTTTATTCATTACATCAGCAAATAAAATTCCCTTGGTGAGAGTTGGCACCCTGCTCTCTCATCCCACTCTCCATTCCCGAGCACCTGCAGCTCCCATTGACTTCAGCTGCAGTGGCCTCCTGGCCCTATGACGGGCAGTGTGGTCTAGTGGCCAGGAGACCTGTGTTCTTGTCCCAGGCCTGCCCATGGACCTTGGGTAAGTCACTGCCCATCTGTGTGTTTCGTTAGCCTCCTCTTGTCTGGTTAGACTGAGCCCTTCAAGGCAGGGACTGTCTCATACTGGGTACGTACAGCGCAACGGGGCCATGGTCTTGGTGTGCACCTTGGAGTGATACTGCAGGTGTTCCAGAGCAGGGCTTAGAACCCAGCAACGCCCGCGCTCGGACCACGAATCCCTCTCCTAGAGCGTTGCCTTGGGCCTGCGGCTCGTTCCCCGTCGGTCGCTGCTGCTTGATAAATGTTCAGCACCAAGGGAACTATCTGAACATAAAGAACGTAAGAACGGCCAGGCTGGGTCAGAGCAAAGGTCCATCTAGCCCAGTCCCTGTCTTCCAACAGTGGCCAATGCCAGGTGCCCCAGAGGGAATGAACAGAACAGGGAATCATCAAGTGATCCATCCCCTGTGGCACATTCCCAGCTTCTGGCACACAAAGGCTAGGGACACCATCACTGCCCAGCCTGGCTGATAGCCATTGATGGACCTCCAGGAACTTATCTAGTTCTTTTTTGATTGGCTTATGGTGACGTCACCGCCACGCTTACACTCCAAATCTGTAGGAATCAGCACGGTTACGAGCCCCTTCAGCTCTGGTGCATTCCAGGCCCCTGGGCACCCACCCCATTAATACCACTCAAGGCTGGGCTATAATGGTTCAGCCTGTCAGGCCTTAGTGTTGAATATAGAGAGAATTTCTTGGCTGTTTGGGATTGTTCTCAGCTCATCGCCCAAACCTCAGGGGCCGCACAATCTCTGTCGGACGTGAAAAGCAATTAGAGTGGCTCTGGGCTGGCACAGCCAGCTTCCTCCGGGGCCTTCTTCCCATGCAAACAGGCATGACGACAAGCGGCTTTCATTGGCCATTTTGCTGCTCACCTGACACCGCCGAGCGCATTGGGTTCAGAAATAACAGCAGCAGCTAACAAAAGTAAGGCCTCCACGTCTAAGGAGAGTCCCCTCCCCTCCTCCAGGCTGCTTGGTCTTTTTCATTTCTCACTCACCGTGGGCACCTGGCTCAGTAGCACCGCCTTATAACCTGGGTTCTACTCAGGGACGTCCCCTGCTGCTTCTGGGGTGGGGATGTGGCTTTTCCCTTTGTACCAGAACAGCCACCCAGGCAAGGTGGGGTCCATAGAACCACGTTTACTAACGACACACAACACGCAAGGACTAATTACATCACACTGCCAGGCTGGCTGCCTTCTAAAACACGGTGAGCACCACCAGCTGGCTCACGAACGAGTTAAAGGGATACGACCCTCTGCACTCACCTGACTAATGCCACTTGCAGTGCAGGGCTAACATCACGGGGATGCCGATCAGCACCCCATGGAAAAAGACACTAAAGTCACTTTCAGTTGAAGTTAATGCATGCGTGTGAAATCCAGAGGGAACACGCCTTTGACCGGGTTTGGGGATTGACTTGGGGGATCTAACAGCGTGAGCATCTGCTTCTTGAGCCAAAGGACTGGTCCATCTGCCCAGGGAGACTTTGTTCATCCAGAGGGCCACAGCGAGACTGAGCCCAGAAGAAGTTTGGAGCTCCTGTTTTCTATCTCTAGAGGGCCTGGGGGCGTTCACACAGGGACTGGCTGGAAAACAGAGATTCTTGGGTTTTGTTCCAGATCCGAAAAAAAACCACAAGAGCTTTGGAAATTTCATCCACCGCCACATACATGAGAATGAGTGAGACACCCTCCCTCCACCTCCAGAATAGCCCAGTGGCCCAGGCACTCACACGGGTGAGCCAGGTTCAAGTCCCCACCCTGCCTGATTTGGAGCAAGGACTTGAGCGTCCTACTGTCATCCCAGGCGAGCCCCAGCCCCTTGGCTGTCCCAGACCTGAGACGCCTTCCTGATGAACGGGCCGTCTGAACCAACGCCTTCCCACCTGACGTCTCTGGCTTGATGAATTGGCATTTTCAAGTAGAAAAAAACATTTCATTGAAAAATTCCCACTCGGCCCTAACTAGCCGGGATCTCATCGGTTTGTCTAGGCAAAGCCAGCCACAGCTGAGCTGCCACCCTGCCTTACCCTGGAGCACACAAAATCCAGCAGAGAGCCGCACCCCCCCCTCCGACTGGGGGCTCGGCTCCCTGGGGATTCTTGCACGGATGTGGTTGTGCTGTACCAGCGGAGAGCAGGGCTTGTGCCCGTGGGACCTACCCTGGCCACACCACGGCAGGCCCCACATTATACCCCGGGGCCCACTTCTGCTTCCAGCGCAAATCAGCAGCCGTGGCGCTGCGGTCAGCAGAGTCGGACCGGGTGATGCCGTTGGGAGCCAGGGCAGGCCCGGTTTGTAGGATCTGCACCAGCGGGGGGTATCTTGGGCTGCTCCAGCCTTCCCAGCATGGCCGCTAACTGCGCCTACGCTCAAGAAGGGAGGGCCCCCGGGATTTCAAACAGAACACGGCATGAGCCATTACCTGTCCTTCCCTTGTGGGGCCACAGGCTGCGGGGTACATAGGTTCATGGCTGATCCTCACCCTCCTGCTGTCATCCCGGCAAAGTCGGGGTATTGTGAAGGCGTCCGGCCCAGCTGCTCCCCTTGGTGCGTTATTAGCCTCCAATGAAAACAGCGAGTTAAACATTAACTGTGCCCAGCCGCCAGGCAGCCCCGTGTGCAGAGCTGGGGGCCCTTGTGTGGCCGGATGATAAGCTCCACCCCTGGGGGGGGAGAGTTCTCATAGAGCGCCCCCACCACTCCACTTCCCTGAAGGCGGGTGGCACTCCGCCCCATGCTTTCCTGCCCATCAGCCAAGCCTTCCTGGTGGCGGGGACGGGGTTACTGCCAGCAAAAATAAAATCTGTGAGAGCTCTGTGCCTGCCAACAGAGACTGTGGGTTCCTATTGACCCCCCGACGGCTGGGATGCCAACAGGATTCGAACCCGCCAGCTTCAGCAGCCCAGTACAGACCTCTCTCCCACTGGAGCTAAAAGAGTAACTCCATGAACCGGCAGCAGTAGCAGGCTAGGGTTGGGGAGGCCAATAGTACGGTTATGAACAGCATGAGGGTGATCACTGCCCTCTACTGGCTGGACTCAGCCGTTTACCATAGGCACTATATTGCTAGGAGATAATGAAGATTTTCCTTTAAATCAAACGGTTGAGACCTGGGCCACAAGGATCGGCGTCCACTTGGCCTCAGGCCCAGCTCCGTCCCAGCACACCCGGCTGCACTATGGCTAAAGTGTTTCTCCAATCAATTAGGAGGGGCAGGATCATTCACCTTCCTGGGGCTGGGGCACGACCAGCCCCTCCCTCCTCCCCCGCAGCTAATCAGATTTGGGCTGGGACAACACAGAAAACCATCTGCCGTTGGCTGGGTTGTTTTAAGCATTCCACGTGGCAGTGGCGCCTTTCTTGATCTTTATCCCCCCCCAGAACGAATCAGGCACGCTTAACCCCTTCGTTGCCACTGCTCTAGCCCCCTGACCCCTCATTGCACTGTTAGCATCACTGAGTCTATAAACTTCTCTCTGGCCTGGCCGGGGGGGTCCCAGCCTGGGGCTCATGGAGGATTTCAGGAGGCCATGACCACGCCCCGTTTCTTTAGATGAGGCGGAGGGGTGTGGGTACAGGACCCACTTTTTGTCCTGTTGTAATAGGAGGTCACAGCCAGCAGGATGGGCTGTGCTGGCAGCTACTTAACTAACAACACTTCAGGGGCTGGGGGGAGACCCATGAGCCCTTCTGGCTGAACTGGGCCGACGAGATTCCTCGTGCCAAGCCCAGAAGCCACGGAAAAGCCACTCCATGCCAGGGAGAGGCATGCGAGACAGAGCAGCTTTCATCTGAGACACTTCAGGCACCTTGTGGGCATGAACCATTCACCCCCAGCCCCTTCTCTCAGGTCGGGTTGATATTCCTCATTCCACAGATAGGGAAACTGAGGCACAGAGCAGGGCCGTGACTTGATTGAGGCCACAATAGGAGGCAGTGGCAGAGCTGGGCCTGGAACGCAGGGGTCCTGACTGCCAGTCCTCGGGTTCTAACCACTAGACTCTCCCACCCCCGCATTAGGACACCACAAAGGACTGCGGCAGAGGGCTTGCCGCACCCTGAAGCGGCCAATGCAACAGCGAGAGACCAAATGAAGAGGCCTGGCTGGGGAGGAGGGTGGGAAATTGAATGTTAAGAAGTCCGAGTCCAATTAAACACGCCCAGGACAAATAGCGCTGAGGAGCCCCAGCAGCTGATGGCTCTGGTCAAAGGGCATCCCTTTGCAGCAGCAGGGGGCGCCCTCCCCCTACAGTTCACACTGGGCCCAAGTTATTTGTTAAGCAGAATAAAGGAGCATCTTTGTCCAACAGACTACAGCACCCCCTGCCAGCCTCAGCCGGTGCCCGCAGACCCAGGTAGGGCTGGGTCCCTCTTCCTCTCACAAGGCAGCCACCCCATGACACCGTCCACCCCGTCTCCAGGGTGCTCCCAGCCATGCTGGCTAGGTGAGCTTTGGATGCGTGGCGTTTTGTTTCCCGGTGCCTTTAGAGGTCAGGGGCTAAACGAGAAGACCAGGCGTGCCACAGCCACCCGGCGCCTGCCGTCCTTTGTTCCTAGCCCTGGCGCTTTAGGTCTGGATGGTCCAGAAATCTCAGCTCCCGGGTAGGGCCGGTTTTCAGGCTTATCATTATTACTGAGTCACTGTACTGCAATAGCCCCGGGGTGTCCCAGTCACGGACCAGCCTCCCCGGTGCCCTAGGCGCTGAACAGACACGCAACAAAGAGACCGTCTCTGCCCCAAAGCGCTTCCAGCCTAAACCAGATTAGCTCAACAGTGCGCAGCCCCATAGCTCCCATTCTGACACCCATGGGCAGGTTCTTCAGACCCACCCAGCCCAGCAGTTTGGGGCAATCTGGCCCGGATGGTTGGGGGAGGGGGGCAGGAAGAGGAGGGGCACCGCCTGAAAGTGCGGGCCTGTTGCCCTGGTCTGTTGGTAAAACCTGGTTGGATCGTGCTGGGATCCTCTAGGTTTCCTTACTCAGAAACAAGGCCCAGGCAGTGTGAGAGGAAGATGGGGGGTCTTTCAAGAGCAGCAGGGAACTTCTTGTAGACACCCCGATAAATCCCTAGTGGGGTGCAGGGCCCTGCACATTCTTGTAGGACTGCCCTTAGGCAGGCCAGCAATAAGAGCCCAGGAAACCCAGGTGCAGGTGGGGGGGCGTTTGTGGGGTCCCCTAGTCGGGTTTGCACTAATTTCACAGCCCCCCATGGTTTGGCTCCTACAAACCCCAAATCTCAAAGCAGAAACCATCGTTGTGGCCATGAGCCACCTGCTCTTGGGCAAGAGAAAACCGAGTGAGAGACAGGCCGTTTCCATCCAGGAATCCCACACAGCCTCCCAGGGCAGGTGTTCTTCTCCCTACTTTACCAATGGGGAAACTGAGGCACAGAGAGGGGGGAAGGGAGTTGTTCAAGGTCACAAAGCAAGTCAGAATCTCGACTCCCCGTCCCTGCTCCTGGCTTTCCTGCTCTAACCACTAGGCGCCCCCTGACCCCACCCTCTGAGAGCCCACACTAGAACCCCAGAGTCCTGATTCTCATCTGTCCCTGCTCTAGCCACTGGACTAGACAGCCTCCCTGTTTCATTACAAAGGTTCCAGTTCCCCATCAGTGGGGCCCTACTCACAGCATTCCTGGGTCACCGTCTCCCCCATTCCCTCCGGCTGGCCTGCGGCTGGCTCTGGGATCTCGCTGGCCTCCTCCCAGCAGGGGCCTAGGTATCTCTGGCTGGCAAGCAATGACCTGCCCGGCTGTCTTCTCATGCAGAGGCCTCTCCTCTCTGGCTGGGGAAGAGCCATGCTGGTGGAAGAACTAAGCACTCGATCTGCTCCAAAGTTGCCCTGGGTGGCTTAGGGGGACACTGGGAGCTAGAGAGCCCCAAAGAAGCCCAGCAGCCTTCCCAGAGAATCCCCCTACCATCACTGCAGTCCAGCCCGGCACTTCAGCCGCCCAGCTGCCCCCAGCTCAGCCAGAGGGGTCGGTTCACAGCCTCTCCAGCTAAACCAGCTGTGCCCTGCCTCAGACAGCGCCCCCCGGGATAGGCTCAGCTTGGTGAGGCCGGGGAGCCCCGTGGGTCAGAGTCGAGAAGACTGAGTTAACTCCCAGCCCCCGCTTGGCATCTGGCCCAGTGTTAAATGCCGGGCCCGCCAGGGAACGCACCAGCAGCCGACACTGACCCAAACCCAGCTGAGGGCGGGAGCCCTGTTCTGGGCTTGGCTCACTCAGATCATAAACACAGCCATGGCCTTGGCTTCCCCCCTCCCTCCCACTGGTGCCCCCCCATCCTGATCCAAAGCCCCGGTCGCTATTCCAGCCCTGGTGCCCCTCAGTCCCGACTTGCAGCCCCCCGTCTCTGTGGTCGGTTCACGCTGGACTGTCTTTAGTCAGGGGGAGGTGGGGAGCCAGCTTGGCACGTACAGACGGGGCCTGCAGAATGCAGCGGAGACGACTCCTTCCCCGGCTCCGGCTCTCAGCAAAGCCGAGGTGGCAGGTTGATGGATGAGGCCGGGGCAGCTCGCAGGCTGGATCCGTAATGGGAAGGGGAAGCGCCGTGGCTCCCACGCGTCGTTATTGATGTGTTCCTGGCCAAGCGGCAGAGAGAGATGGAGGGGCCAGGCTGGGCAGACGTGGGCGAGGGGGATAGTCACAGAACAGCTGCCATTCCAGCCCTCAATTAGCAGCTGAAGTTCATTTCACGCCTCACAAGGTGCTTGGCAGGAAGATTTTTCAAAAATCAAATAAAAGCAGCCACAATGAACCGCTCCTCCCCCCACCCCCCATGGGCTCGCTGGGCATGGGGCAGGCATGGCCCTGGTTTAAAGAGGAAGGGTCGGAGCCTGAACTTCCTCTTGGCCTCCAGCCTCAGTCACCTGCTCTAGCATTAACTCCCCCCACCCCCCGAGCCCTGTGCATGGTGCAGCAGCTGGCTCTGTGGGGAGGGGGTTATTCCAGGGGGTTCGGTAGCTGGGCTGCCACTGGGATTTTAGGGTATTTTGCCTTATTGTCTCTATGCAAAGGACGAGATCGGGGAGAGGGACGCAAGTCTCATACAAGTCAGAGGGCTGGTTCAGATGGGAGTAGCCAATAGCTCAGGGGCAGATTCAGGGAGAGAACCCAGGAGTCCTGACTCCCTGCCCTCCCTACTCCAACCATGAGACCCCATCAGCTTCACAGAGCTGAGGACAGAAGCCAGGAGTCCTGGCTTTCAGCCACCCACAGCACTCAGCACTCCCCTCAAGCACCTGGCTTGCTGGGTGTGACTCTAGTACCCCGTATAGAGTCCATACTGATCCCCCTCGAACCAGACACTGCCAAGGGCAGATATCTGGGACACGGCTCAGGCTTGTTCCACACCCCCCAGGACTCTATGCCTGATGCTAATGGCCCAGATGCACCGGCCTGGGTCACTGCTCATCTGCAGAGGTGCCAGGTCCCCTCCATACTCATTGGTTTCCAGGCTCCGCGGAGGGCACGGCTACTTGCTGTGTGCTCTGATGTGCTCCTTCCCTGCACTGCATGGCGGGGCTCGGAGTGCGGGAAGAGTCAGGCTGAGACATGCTCCCCTTCCCGCCTCATTAGAGTCACACTCTCCCCATGAAAGCCCTTCACTGTTTGTGATCCCACAGCCCTAAGGAATGCCAGTGAGAGGGGGTGAGCGAGCACCTGCCTTTGCCAGCTGGAGCCGAGGGCCCAATCTGCATCGCCATCCTCTGCACGGTTGCAAAGTAAATTAGTTAATTAATCCATAAAGCCCCCTCAGGGAGGCAGGTGAGGATTATCCCTGTGTTAGGGAGGGGAAAACTGGCACAGACAGGTGAAGTGACTTGCTCAGATTACAACAAGCAGAATGGAACCCAGGAGTCCTGATCCCTGCTCTACCTACTAAAGAACACTCCCTTCTAGAGCTGGGACCAGGTGTATGGATTCCCAGGCCGCCCCCCGCTCTAACCACTAGACCCCACTCCTCTCCCAGAGCCAGGGATAGAACCCAGGAGTCCTGGCTCCCCATTCCCCAGGGAGTTATGAACCAATCCTTCATTTCAAAGCCAGGATCAAGCCCGGCTGCTGCAGAATGCAATTGGACCAGTTGGAATTTGGCCGGGAGGCCAGAGGTCATGCCCTGACTGATTGTTAAAGTGCCAGGTGGTCTCTGCTGACCACAGTGGCCGGCCACTCAGCACACTAAAGGAGAGCGACAGGCAGCAAGTCACCCCCACGGGACCTCAGCAGCTCCTGTGCTCCACAGAGCAGCAGGCACTGGACATGGAATCAGCCCAGGGACACTGCAAATGCCCTTAAGGCTGCTTGACTCCTCCGTGACCCAGGTCTGACACTGGGCTCTTGGGTCAACTCCAACCCTGCTTCAGTCAGTCCCCAGAGATGTCTGCAGCTAAAGCAGTTTGCACCAGGCCACAATTCAGCCCTGAGGTCTTCCTGTGCCCCATCCCTCCAGGTCACGGGACGATCAGTTTCCAAACCGAGGCAAGGACTCATGTGGGCAGATGCCCTGTGCTGGGGCAGAGCCTGACCTGCACCCCATTGGGCCCACAGGTCTAAATCCTGCTCCCACCAAAATCAACGGTAAAGCTCCTATTGGCTTCACAGGATGCGTGATCTGGCCCAGCCCTGATATCAAGCCTGCAGAGTGAACTGTAGGACCATGACAGCCGCCATCCCAGGGGACTGAACTCATAGATTCATAGACTCATAGATATTAAGGTCAGAAGGGACCATTATGATCATCTAGTCTGACCTCCTGCACGACACAGGCAACAGAATTTCACCCACCCACTCCTGCGATAAACCTCTCACCTATGTCTGAGCTACTGAAGTCCTCAAATCATGGTTTAAAGACTTCAAGGTGCAGAGAATCCTCCAGCAAGTGACCTGTGCCCCATGCTGCAGAGGAAGGCGAAAAACCCCCAGGGCTCTGCCAATCTGCCCTGGAGGAAAATTCCTTCCCGACCCCAAATATGGCGATCAGCTGAACCCTGAGCATGTGGGCAAGATTCACCAGCCAGATACCCAGGAAAGAATTCTCTGTAGTAACTCAGATCCCACCCCATCTAACATCACATCACAGGCCATTGGGCCTATTTACCATGAATAGTTAAAGATCAATTAATTGCCAAAATCATGTTATCCCATCATACCATCTCCTCCATAAACTTATCGAGTTTAATCTTGAAGCCAGATAGGTCTTTTGCCCCCACTGCTTCCCTTGGAAGGCTATTCCACAACTTCACTCCTCTGATGGTTAGAAACCTTCGTCTAATTTCAAGTCTAAACTTCCCGATGGCCAGTTTATATCCGTTTGTTCTTGTGTCCACATTGGTACTGAGCTTAAATAATTCCTCTCCCTCCCTGGTATTTATCCCTCTGGTTTATTTATAGAGAGCAATCATATCTCCCCTCAGCCTTCTTTGGGTTAGGCTAAACAAGCCAAGCTCCTTGAGTCTCCTTTCATAAGACAGGTTTTCCATTCCTCGGATCATCCTAGTAGCCCTTCTCTGTACCTGTTCCAGTTTGAATTCATCCTTCTTAAACATGGGTTCAAAGCACAAGGCAGTTCACCAAGATCCAAGGTGCCCCAGACTCACCGCTGTAGCTCAGGCCCAGAGGGGTGCCCAGAACTACAGCTGGGTGACATTGTTCCCCCGAAACTTTTTGTAGCCAAAAATGCAGGTTCGGCAACACCAAAATCGCCAGTGAATTAGTGTGGCTTTCGCCGAACTGGCTCAGTCGGAAAAAACCCTCGACAAAAAACAAATCAAAACATTTTGTTGGACAGTTTCAATTTTTTAGCTCACAGTGTTTTCAAAAAAATGACCAACTGTTCAGAAACGCTCAAACTGGAAACGAATCGGTTCACGTTTTGGGCTGAACAAAGCGTTTCCTTTGACCTGAAACAATTTTTTCCCCCAACTTTGATTTGCCCCACGTTTCCACAGTGTTTGTTTTCAGTTCGACCCGGAACAATTCCTTCCCCCTTCTCCCCCCTCGGAATTGACAGTGAACCGAAAAATCCTTTATTTCCCCAGGTCTCCCTGCTATACACACTCACCGGTGAGTTACACAATAGCCAACCTTTGGCTTTCCTGCTGCTCTGTAGCTGGCTCCCTTTGCAGGTGTCGGTAGCAAGGGGTTTTCTTTTAATCCAGGATCCCTGAACCAAGGCTTCTCCAAGAGATAACACGAGTATCTCAGGCCAAGCTGACATAGCAGGAGGAGAAAGAAGTAAACCGTTCATCCAGTAAATATTACAGATCTCGCCACGCCGCATCCTGCGGCAGTGCATAGAAAACACTGGCCATACGCTGGTCTCTTTATTTATTTATTTTTCCCTTTAAAAAAAAATTCAATATTCCTAAGGAAAAGTCATAAAGGACCAGACCCGTCGCACCTCCTTCATTCTCCCCCGCCCCGCTTCCGCCACCGCTCCTGCCAGGATCTGAAGTTTGGCTTCAAAGGAAAAGGGTTTATTTGAAAGTTCCCTGGATTCTGCCATCAGAACCCACATACTGGAGTGAAGCTGGAGGCCAGGGGACCGAGGCCCTGCACTGCTGCGCTGGCATTTGCACCAGTGTGAAGTGGGCGTGAAACGCTGCTACTCTGACTCGATAGCATTTGACTTTGCACTGGTGTAAATGACGGTGCAAGGTGCAGAAATCTCTCCTTGCAAGACATTTAAAATTGCATTTACAATGAGGACCAGCCCTGCCCCTCCCTTGGTAAATCACAATGGAACGGTTTGTTGGGCCAGGCACCCGCCTCAAACACAGGAGGCCTTTGATTGGCTGAGCATCCCCTGCGCGCCTTAGGGTGTTCCGTCAGCGCTGGGTTGAGACCATTCACAAAACCCGGGGAGGGGGGTGAGCAGCACGATGAGGAGAACGGGGCTGTCGGGGTCACCCCGTGACATTACCTTGTGTCAATGACCCCTCCTACACTAGGATTCGGATTACAAACCCCACACACTGCACCTGATCTCTGGGAAGTTTGGCATAGAGGGTGAACTTGTCCACTGGGACAGAACCAGAACCCTGGATCCCAACCCCACCCCTGGGTTATGGCTTGGGCTCCCAGGCGGGTTCCTCCACCTGGGCTTTGAGCCCCGTGACGGCTTCGTGTCCCCAGACCATGTCTCCCCTAGGGGACCAGGACAGCTGCACAGCTGGGAGCCTCATTGCACAGCACCGAGAATGCCCCTGGTCCAGTCCCTCCTGGGCCCCAGCCTCCCTGGGCTTTGTGGATAGCACTGAGTACGGTTGAGACACAGGCGTTAACCAGCAACCGGCAGCCTTTCCCCCGAGGGCAGGGACCTCCGACATTTCATGGTGGGGACCACAACTCCACAGGGGGATCCTAGAATCATAGGAGATTAGGGTTGGAAGAAACCTCAGGAGGTCACCTAGTCCAGCCCCCTGCTCAAAGCAGGACCAACCCCAACTAAATCATCCCAGCCAGGGCTTTGACAAGCCCTGGGATGTTTCACAGATACCTCCCCTTCCAGCACCCACCTCCGGTCCCCTTCCCCATCACCACCTCCATCCCCCTTCCTCATCGCCTGGAACCCACCTCCTTCCCCCTTCCCTGTCACCCGGCACCCACCTTCCCTCCCATTTCCCAATGTCTGGTCCCAAGTTGCAACCCATCTCTCATCCCCCATTGTCCAGGACCCACCTCCCCTCCCCCCCATACCCCGGCACCCGGCACCCACTCCCTTGCCATTTGTGATGACAGAAAACCTCAGTGGCTCACCCAGAAGATTGATGCCAGGGGTGTAGTTCATATAATGTTTAGCTTTTAACATCATTCAAGCGGGGGGACCAGCCCCCTGTGCCCAGCCATCCCTCCCCAGGGCAGCGCTCTGAGGGCAGGCTCATGGGGCAGGTAGCTCTGAGTTAAATCCCCGCTCTGCTCACTTCCCCCCTCCCTGGAATGTGGGGCATTGCTCTGCCCCCACCTGCCACTCAGTGTTCGCTACACAGAGTTCCTTCCGCAATCCGCAGCCGGATTCAGACCCATCCCAGGTCCCGGCTGCCGTGTGGTGCTGTGGTCAGAAGCCATCATCATCAGAAGCTCTTCGGGCTGGGCGGGATCGGCTGCGCCTGCCCTGTTCACAGTCTGTATTGGCTTAATATTGCAGCCAGGAATCTCACAGCGCTTTACAATGGTCAGTATTATTATCCCCCATTTTACAGATGGGGAAACTGAGGCACAGAGTGGTGAAGTGACTAAGCTGAGGTCACCTAGTGGGAGAGCCAGGCATAGAACCCCAAAGTCCTGATTCCTAGTCCCTGCCCTGCTCTAACCGTGAGACAGCACCCCCCTTCCTAGATCCGGGGAGAGAAGCTGGGAGTCCCGGCTCCTTGCCCCTCCAGCTCTAAGCATTAGATCTCCCCTGCTTTCCCAGAGCCAGAACTAGACACCAGATTCCTGGCTCCCAACAGAACCCAGGTGTTCTGGTTCCCAGATCCCCTTCTTGCCACCACTCAAACCCTCTCCCACTTCCCAAAGCCTCCTAAAGAACCCAGGAGTCCGGCCTCCCAGCCCTGTGCCCTAACCACTAAACCACGCTGCTTCTGTATGGCTCATTATCGGGACGACCTAGAGCAGTGCCCTGCCTCCACCCAACCTGTGCCAGTTCCGCGTGCGGCCGGGTCCCCTTGCCATGAGCACTGGGGCACCGGGTGCCGCTTTGGATTCCCTGCCCCCTCCTCCCCAAGATAAAGGCAGCCCTAACTCCAGTCTAGGCCCATACGGCAGCTCTAGCTTCACTCCAGCACGATGAACTCCAGGAGTTTAACTGTACAGGGCTTTACAGAACAAAGCAAAACAGGATCAGCCACACAATGGCCAGACATAAACAGGCCCGAGTGCCGGGCCCGCCCCCTGGTGTCACCCGCTGTCCGACGAGGTGTGGGGAGCGGTGGACGGAGATGTCCGCTGGCGCGTCGGCGTCCACGAGGACCTCTCCGAGCTGTTGGAGATGGGGCAGAACCTGGGGGCGCAGCGCTTGGCCAGCTCTCGCTGCTGCTGGCTTATGGCTTGGCTGATGAGTCCCGGCAGGGCGTGCAGGCTGAGGCCCAGTGCGTCGATCTTGCTCTCCAGCGTGTTGATGCGTTTCTCCAGGTCCTCGTTGCGCTCTTGGAGCTCGGAGATCATGTCATACATGACGTTCTGGGTCTGCCGGGGAGACGGGGCGAGGCCAGGTGCTGAGCAAAGGTGCTCAGACCCGACACCATCTCAGCAGGCAGCCCCAGGGCTCCTGGCCTTGAATCTCCCAAGGCGCTTGTAGCCATTGAGGGCTCCTGATACCCATCCTCAGGGGTTAGGGCTCACACCCAGGGGGCAGTGACGTACCGAAGTGATTATTCTGCCAAGGCTACACAGCGAGAGCCAGGGGAGAACTGGGAATAGAACCCAGGAGTTCTGGCACCCAGTGCCTCGCTCTAACCACTAGACTCCACTTCCCTCCCATAGCCAGGGATAGAACCCAGGAATCCTGACTCCCAGCCCACCCCATCTGCTCTAATACACCAGCGCCACTTCCCTCCCATAGCCGGGATAGAACTCAGCAATCCCGTCCCCTGCTCTAACCACTAGACCCTTTCCCCCTCCCATAGCCCAAGGTAGAACCCAGACCTCACTCCACTCCCAGAGCTGGGAATAGAACCCAAGATTCCTGGCTCCCAGCCCCCGGCTTGAACCACTAGCTCCTGCTCCCCTCCCAGAGCCAGGAACAGAACCCAAGAGTCCTGGCTCCCAGCCCCCTGCTCTAACCACTAGCACAGGGGTGCGCAATCTATGGCCCGGGGGCCTCATCTGGCCCTTCATACATTTTAATCCAGCCCTTGAGCTCCTGCTGGGGAGCGGGGTCGGTGGCTTGCCCCGCTCTGCACGTGCCATGGCTCTGCGTGGCTCCCAGAAGCAGCAGCATGTCCTCCCTCTGTTTCCTATCCGCAGGGGCAACCAAGGGGCTCTGCACGCTGCCCCGCCCCAAGCGCCACCCCTGCAGCTCCTATGGGCCAGGAACCACAGCCAACGGGAGCTGCAGGGGCAGTGCCTGCGGACAGGGCAGGGCGCAGAGCCACCTGGCAGCGCCGCTGCATAGGAGCCGGAGAGGGGGACATGCTGCTGCTTCTGGGAGTTCCTTGAGGTAAGTGCTGCCCGGAGCCTGCACCCCTGACCCCCTTCTGCGCCCCAACCCCCTGCCCCAGCCCTGATCCCCCTCCTGCCCTCCGAACCCCTCGGTCCTAGCCTGGAGCATCCTCCTGCACTTCCAACCCCTCATCCGCAGCCCCACCTCAGAGCCCACACCCCCAGCCAGAGCCCTCACCCCCCGCCCCCCCAACCCTCAATTTCCTGAGCATTCGTGGCCCGCCATACAATTTCCATACCCAGATGTGGCCCTCGGGCCAAAAAGTTTGCCCACCCCTGCACTAGAGCCCAGCCCTGGTGCAGCACACTGCTGAGGCCGGACGTCTCCTGGTAGCTCACCTTTGCCAAATCCACCAGGGTGTTTGCCTGGTCGTTCAGTTTCCGTTGCTCCATTTTCACACTCCTCAATCTAGAGCGAAAGAAGTGACACTGGGTCAGTGGCCCCTGTCCGGCAGCTGGAGAACGGGGCCTGGGGCGGCCCTTCCCGAGGACATGCACCGCGCTCCACAGCCCGGCTGGCTGGCTCCAACGCACAGACATGCAGCTGTCGAATGAGGCGGCCCCTGTGGAATCTCAGGGCAGGGGGGCCGATCCCCTTGCTCCTGGCGCTTTTCAAGCCCTGTGCTGCCACGCCCTGCTGGAGAACAAATCTCACCCCAGCTCCCTCCAGGAGCAGGTGCCAGGTCGGCAATCAACCTTCGTGGGCACTTGGGAGCAAGGAGGAACCTTGGTGTCTGAGGCCCCGTGGGGCTCGTGTGAGTAAATGGGGCTCTGGCCTCACTGGAGAGCACCCACACAACAGCCAGACGGTGGCGCTATAGAGAACCACTACCATGCAGACAGGCCTGGAAATGGGACTGAGATGCCCTGCGATGAATTTGGATGCAGAGGAGATGGGGCCGCCCGGGGGACGCAACAAACGACCCTTCGGGGCAGGGGCTGGGCTGGGCGGTTGAAAAGGGACCTCGGAGTGGCGCTGGGCTGATGCGGACTGGGGAAGCCTTCGAATGAATGAGAGTCATTGGAGATGTCACAGCTTAGAAGGGCTTTCTCTACAGGCACTGTCTCCTCCCCGCCCCCCACCCCGCTGCAGTCACCCCTGGCCTGGCTGCTGCCCAGACACCCCCGCCCCCCGACCCCGTTCTGCAATTAACTCCCATGGCAGCCCTCCCTCCTCTGCTCCTGGGCTGGGATGCCTTGCATTCAACCCCTTGGGAAGGCACAGAAGCAAAAGGATGGAGGCATCTCTGCCCCCCTCTCTCTGCAGCCCCCATTGGCAGCTCCCTCCCTGTGCCCTAAATTGGCCTTCGCTCAGCCGCCCTGGGCAGTTCCCATCTCTCTGCCTCAATCCCTCCTCTGCCGTGCCCTGAAACTCCATTCAAGGCCATGCGGGTGGAATTCGGGGAGCCCTGGGAGGTTCTCAATCATGTGTTCCAAGACTGCCCCCTAGATCCAGCACTGCCCCTGGGCTATAGGCCCCAGCCCTGCCTTTTCTAGCATCAGGGTGGCAAAGAGCGACGGGGGACACATTTCCAGGCCTTGCTCAAAGGCGCTCCGTTTACAACTAGCCCCTTGCTGGGATGCGGGGCTAACGGCGCTGTAACTCCCCTGCCAGCTTGCCCGAAAGCAGGCCCTGGCCCGCGCTCGCTCTGGGGACATCTCCGCTGCGCTCAGAGGGGTGATTGCAGCTTGGCTGAGCAGCCCTGTGATGGTTTTAATGTGGCTAAAAATAGGCAACTGAGGCAACACGGCCCCCGTCACGGCTATTTTTCGCCGCGCGTGGATTGACGCTCGTGCAGGTATCCCTGCCTGAGCTGCGGTCACCCTCGGATTGCAGCGGAGACACACCAAGTGACTCAAGCCCCCGGCAGGGAGAGAAGCCCTGGTAAGCTGCTACATGGCTGCTAGCCATGGTGTTCAGGCTGCTGAATGGATCAATGAGGGGGAGTCAGTTCGGCAGATGCCCCCCACCCCCGGGCAATGGACGGAACATGGATTCACAGGGTAGATTTGGGGGGGTCTGAATGGCCAAAATGTTCCGTTTCAGCAAAACCATGCAAAACACAAGGCCACATTCGAGAGCCTGGCAGCTCCACGGAGGCGACTTACTTCTGAGCTCTGGAGGGATCGGGCAAAACAAAGACAAAACACAGCACATTTTAATAACACGACGGACAACAGGCACTGTCATGCCAGCTGGTGCCCTCCCCTGCCCCGCCCTGCTCCCGCCATATCCCCGCACCCCTCCACACACAAAGGCCCAGCCCGCTTGCACAGATCTGGAAACTGACAAAGCCGATTGCATTTAGTGCCGTGTCCCATTGGGGGAAAAGGTCTCCTGGGGTCCCTCTGCCCGTTTCCCCAGGGCTTCGATCCCGGACTGTGGAGATGGCCCTTTTAAACTCCTCCTGTGCTGGGGGCTGAGGTCAGGGCTCCACCGCTGAGCTCCCGGTGACAGAGATTTCGAAAGGCCAGAGCTGTACTTCTGGGGTGTGGGTGGAGAGTGAAATGCAGGAAGTGTTGGTGAAATGAACCCAGGGGGCAGGGAAGGGACCTCAGGAAAAGAACAGACGCTGATCAGCCCGGGGGACTGGAGATGAAGGACCCAGGCACCGGGAGGGAGGGGAGCGGAAATGCTGCAACCCTCACAAAATCTCCAGCTTCGCTATTTCCAAGCCGAAGAAGCTTAGCAGGGGGCCAGGTGACTCCAGGCCTCCTGGGGTTTGTCCAGCTTTGGGGTTACCCTATGGAAAGGCAATGGGGTCACCCCCACTTTCTAGTGCTCTGGGGCCTTGTGGGAACAGCTCACCAGGCCACTGGTCTATGGATTTCTGATGCCAAGGGGTGGGTCACTGGCACTGGATGGCACTGAGCTCAGAGCTCAACCCTGCCCGCCTGCCATGGCTACCTGTGGGAAAGACCATCTGCCAGCTGCCTTTGTGCCGGGACATCTGGTGCCAGTATCCAGCTTTATAAGGTGGATACAGGGCCCCCACCACTGCTGTCTCTCAGTTACTAGAAAGGGCTCTCTAGGTGCTTTATCCACAGTAACTGTTTAAACATGAGGCTTAGTCAAGGCTCACGCTCAGTGTTCAGCTGGGGAAACAGAAGCACAGAGGGGGAAGGGACATGCCCAGAGAATCTTTGGCAGAGTTGGGAATAGAACCCTGGAGTCCTGCCATGTGGGGGGTGCCCCCGGCAATGTTTGAAGTGGTACACACCATCAGTCCCTGGGGCTCCCCTGGGGCAGGCCCCTGTGCCTCACCCGGGCCAGGCTCAGCCCCCCCCTGCCGGCGGGCAGTGTCACTCCCAAACCCTGAGAAGGGGGACAGCCTGCTGGGAGCAGGGTGGCCCAGGCAGGCCCCCAGCGGGGAGCCGGCGGCATGGCAGCAGCGAGGAACAGCCGTGGTGGGCGCCCCCCTGCCCACTCGGTCTGACCCCGCTGGCCCTGTCACAATGAGGGGGGCCTTGCGACTTAGCACGCGGGAGCTGCAGCGCGGCTCGAGTCCGGCGCTGCGACACCTGGTCACTGGGTTTCCAGCCCACTCACTCGGTTTTGGCCCCACTGCCCCACGAGGGCAGGGCCCCAAACCTAAGTGGGCAGCGTGGCCATCAGCACTGCCGCTCCGCCCCGTGCCACGGGAATGCACCGGGCACTGCAGCCTAAAGGCTTGGCTTGGCCAGAGACACCATGAGCCCAGCTGGGCTGGTGGGGTGGCAGTGCAGACACCAGTGATGGGTGCGGAAGGGGAAACTTCCTGGGGCAAAGACTGTGGGGCCAGATCCGCAGCCACTGGGGACTGCTGGCTGCAGTAGATTTATACCAGCTGATGCTCCAGCCCTGGGGTCAAGCCTCGGGTGAAGGGGCAGGGCAGATTTTTGCTTCATCCACCCAAGTGCAGAGTGGCTGTGAAGTGCCCAAGAGTCTGCCAATCTCTCTCTTTCTCTCACACACACACACCAGGTTCCCCTTCGTGTGCTGGTTAACAGTCCATGAGGGGTGGGTAAAACCCCAGACCCCTCTTCCCTGAGATAGCTCCCTCTTGCTGCCTGGGCTTTGGTCCATCCATGCATCCCCATACACATCCCTCCCTCCCTCCCTCCACACATACACCCATCCATCCCTACACGCACCCATCCCTCCGTCCGTCCATCCGTCCGTCCACCCACCCACCCAGCCCTTCCCAATGTTTCCCTTTCGTTCAGTGTCGTGTTCCAGGTACATCCGGAGCAAGTGGCGTCTTCTCCCCCTCCCCCATCTCTGTGCAGCGCGGGGGGCCTTTGTGGGTGTGTGCGGGGGAGGGGGACGCGCGAGGTGGGCCACGATGTGGAAACAATGAAAAAAAGTCAAGCCAGTCCTGCAGACACAGCGAAGTGCCCGACATCAGGGTTTCATTCCCCCTCACTCCTGCCAAAGAGAACAGACAGACCAACTGACCGACCCTGAGCAAGGGGGCAGGGGGTTTGTTTTTCAGAGCCAGAGTATCAAAAATGGCCACCCAAGTGCGGAGGCGGGGGGCAAATCCCATGCAAGCATGTGCCCAGCCCATGGGCACCCAGGCCCATGGGGACCCTCTCACGTGGGGCTCATGGGACCCGCTCTGGGCTCCCGCAGGCTGGATTTCCAACTACTGAGCCCTTCAAATGCATTGTTAGCTCCCCATGCCCAGGTGGGTGAGAACTGAGCGAGGGCACATGATGCCCTGGGAGGTGGCGCCCTCTATCCGTACAGCACACGGGCAGTCACAGACGCGCTGCACCTGTCTTAACGCTGCTCACGTCTCTCGGCCCCGATGGAGACCGTAGTGCCAGGATGACACCTCCCCACGCCCTGGCTGCACCGCGCTGGCCGTGGCACTGCACTCCTATGCCTTTTTGTAGGGCCACGCTGGGGCTGGGGCTGGTTATTAAAGGCCTTGCAGCCTCCAAGCCTGATTCAGTCGGCAGGGCATGTTCCCCTGGAGCACTGGGACTGGCACCCAGACTTTCCAGGCGCTAAAGGCTGCCCGGGACCAGTGGGAGCCCCTGGAGGGGAGCTTTGCACCCAACGGCAGGGGGACAAGCAGCGCTAGCCAACGCCAACACAGAGCCCCTGGCAACACCGGGGCATAGCCCTGCCCAGGAGGATGGAAGCTGGTGGGCGCTGAGAAGCTGCTGGCAGTTTGGACCTGCAATAGCAAGACAAGGCAAAGAGGGACCCTCTTGCCAGCCACGCCGGTGTCCGTGCTGCTGTCAACCCACGGAGCCCCTCCAGCCACGGGAAAGCGAATCGGCACCTGTTCTGCTCTCCGCGTCACCAGCGGAGTTCTGACGGCGGCCCATCATGATGGCGCCGGGGCGGGGAGAGCACAGATGGCTCCTCTGAG
This sequence comes from Chelonia mydas, assembly GCF_015237465.2. Lineage (NCBI taxonomy): Eukaryota > Metazoa > Chordata > Testudines > Cheloniidae > Chelonia > Chelonia mydas. The sequence continues at coordinate 13,002,414 of NC_057858.1, read as the reverse complement.
CGTGCAAGAACCCAAGCGTGTCGGGGCCCCGAGACAGCAAAGCGTATAAGCACATGCTGCTGTGACTTGATGAATAGGGGTCTGGATGTGGGCACCACAGACAGCTTGATTCAATGCACTGGTTGGGAGTCCACAGGCCCAGAGAGGATAAATCTGATACCCTGTGGGGTAGTTTGCAGAGCGTCATCTTGGTTGTAATTGGGCTTTGAAGTGCTTCAGCGCTCCGCAGCACGAAGGGCAATCTGGACTCATCTGTGAGATTTCTAGAGGACCCACAGCCTTGCAAATGAGTCCTTGGGGAAATATTCTAAGCTGAATTCCCCTTGAGTCAGGAGGGAGCGAGAGATTTTTATGGTGAAAACTGAGATCCTAAGTTTGGCGACTGGAGTCATTTTAAATGGAGCTGATGGAAAACCAAGAAAAAGAATTGGTGGACAATGTTTAGAAATTTTTTTCTCCCTTTTTTGGTCAAAAATCTCAAAATTTGAAAAGTTTCAGCCAGTCGGTTGGAAAAAGAAGAGGGGAAAAAGGTAATATGTAGAAATCTCAATTGCTGAAAATTTGACAAATTTGAAATTTCAACCATATTTGTCCCCATTTTTCCTCAAAATGGAGATGAAATTTCCCATCAGAATTCAAAAGCTGGACAAGACTTTTTTGCTGAAATTTGAAAGTTTCAACTTCCTGCAAAGTTGGTTGAAAAATGGAAATAAAGCAACTGGAAACCATTGCCTTGTGTTTTCTTTTGGGTCAAAAATTGTGACCAAATTTCATGGGAAAATTTAGGAATTTTGACATGATTTTTCTGGGCAAAGTTTGAAATGTTGACGAAATTCGATGTTAAAATTTGAAACCGCAAGAAAATTTTCTCTCATTTTCTCAACACAATTTTAAAAAAAAAACCCTCAAAATTTCAACCTATTTCATCCAAATTTTGGAACATTAAGAATGTCAATCGGCTCGTTTTCACTCCTGCCCCAGTCCGTGTCCTCCCATCCCCTTCACTCCCCCAACTTCACGGCCTGGAAGCGCTGGAGGGTACCAAATATGAAGCAGGTAAAGGTGTTGGACTTACTGATGGATGGCTTGGAGGAACTTACGCTGGTGTTTCCGAACTTTGGCATGGTCAATCTTCTTCACCAGCTTGGTGTGTTTGTAGATGAGCCACGTTTCCCTGAGTACGTTGGCAGCAGCGTTTTTCACCTGGGGGAAACAGGAATAAATACGGCGGTCAACGGGCTGAGTAGATTGGGCATTGATCATGTTTTGAGCCAACTTGCCGGGGGAAATTCACCCAGGGTAGGAAGGCTAACACAAAGCCTAGATGCCACATAAGACCCTCTTCAGCCCCACCCCTGGGAATCCCAGAATCCTGTGTTTCTCAGGTCTCAATTTCACACCTCCCCCTCCCCGCCAGAACGCGATGGCTGGGGTTTGCAGAGACGGGGCAGTGGGGGAAGGAACAGGGGTGGGGAATGGGAGAGGTTTCTTACCCGCTTCGTTAACTGTGTGTCCATCATAAAATTGTGCACGTGTTTTTCAGCTTTCGTGAGTTCCAGCTTCCGGGCCACCACAGCGACAACCAGGGCTGTACACCCAGCGCCCTGGGACCAAAAGAAGAAGGGGTGCGGGTAAGGGAAAGCAGAACTCGGGCTACCAGGAGAGAGGCTGCTAGGACCAGTGGGAGGTCAGATGTGTGCCTGCAAGGGAACTAGAGCTGAGGAGAAGAGGTGACAGCACCCAGCTAGGTTTTTCATAGAGGCATGGGGAGGTAGTCACACTGAAACCTGAAAAGTTTGCAGGGACCCCGGGAACGTGCCGTGGGAGCCTGCACTGTTCATGGCAGCAGGGAGTAAGCAATAGGGTATTTCACCCTCACTAGGAGAACATGTCCCTTGGTCTCTTTCTAGTGGCTGTTCTTTCTAAGAGGATAAGAGCTTACTACAGCTGCCAGCTAAGGGAGTCACTTGTTTAGCTCAAGCCATAAAGGTATATGCTTTTTCGTGCTGTAGGTTGCAGGTTCAAACTCCAAGCAGGGGTGGTTAGAAAAGCAGAAATGTGGCCTGTGACAGGGTCGGGCCAAATGGCTACAGGAGAGTAATAGAAGGCAGATATATTAGCCCCAGGCTAAGTAGGTCCCTTTTCCCTGGGTAAGGTAACAGGGAAGGTTCCAGAACAATCAGGAACCTTCTGGAGACAATTAAGACAGAGTGGCTGATTAGAACACTTGCAGCCAATCAAGAAGCTGCTAGAATCAATTAAGGCAGGCTAATCAGGGCACCTGGGTTTAAAAAGGAGCTCACTTCAGTTTGTGGTGCGCGTGTGAGGAGCTGGGAGCAAGAGGTGCTAGGAGCTGAGAGTGAGAACGTGGACTGTTGGAGGACTGAGGAGTATAAGCATTATCAGACACCAGGAGGATAAAGAAGGGGTTTATGGTGAGGATAAAGAAGGTGTTGGGAGGAGGCCATGGGGAAGTAGCCCAGGGAGTTGTAGCTGTCGCACAGCTGTTCCAGGAGGCACTCTAGACAGCTGCATGCCACAGGGCCCTGGGCTGGAACCCGGAGTAGAGGGCGGGCCCGGGTTCCCCCCAAACCTCCCAACTCCTGGTCAGACACAGGAGGAGTCGACCTGGACTGTGGGTTCATGAAAACGGCCAAACTGAGGGCTGCCGTGAAGCTCCAAGGTGAGCATATCCGCCAATAAGCGGAAGACCCACCAAGGTAGAGGAGGAACTTTGTCCCAGGCCTCTATGTCTGCAGAGCTGGTTTTCGACTCAGCTCTCTCTATGCAGCCGGGATGCCCCTGGCCAACGGCCTTTCCCAGGCCCCCTTGGGCTTACCATGATTCCAGTGAGCAGGCACACTCCCTTCCCGCAATAGGTGTGTGGCACCATGTCGCCGTAGCCAATGGAGAGAAACGTGATTGAAATTAACCACATCGCTCCCAGGAAATTGCTGGTCACTTCCTGTTTGTCGTGGTACCTGCCGAGGGGCAATAAAACACAGGTCAAGGGTTATCCGGTCCCTCCCTCCCCCGGCACCAGCGCCAACGCACGCCCCAACACGAGCATTTCAGAGTCACTCATCAGATCTTCATCCAACACGGGCCACAGCTTGGGGCTGTCACAGGGCTCTGCATCAGGCCAAGGTCTGATTGCAAAATACCAGGCCAGAACCTCTGCTCCGTGACAACAGTGCAACTCCTTATTTGGACTGGCAGCTCCCTCCGGGCAGGGGCTTTGGGTCAGTGCAGCGCCTAGCGCAACAGGGCTCCTCCTCCTGGCTGGTCCTTGGGCACGACCGTAACAAACGCAGTTTATAAGAATAAGAGACTTATGGCTATTGCACTGCCTAGGCTCTGCACAGAGGGCTGGCTCCTAGCCCCCCAGACTCCAGGCTGCCTGGGGTTTCCCAGTGGAGCTGAGGAGGGGTGCGTCCATCAAGGTTTCAAAACGGGTAAGCGGTAAAGCTGTGATCTGAACTAGGGACCCCCTGGCACTCCCTCACTGTGCACGTTCCTGCCTGGCTCACACCTGCTGGGATCTGGGCAGGGCTGCTTTGCCACTGTCCGGTTCCCTCTACTGTCTCTGCAGGCAATGGGGCGAGAACACTCCGCTCTTATCGCTGCGACTGTCCAGGGAGCCAATGGAGCAAGGGCTCCGATCCCACGAGCAGGCCATGAGATACAGGCACCTGATGCCTTTACATAGCCCAGCCTACAGCCTTTGCCAAAGTGTTTCACAAACACAGATGAATCCGTCCTCCCCAACCCTGTGGGACAGGGGTGTGTCACGAGCCCCATGTTGGACAAGGAAACTGAGGCACAGAGCGGGTGGGAGTCTTAATTTACCCCCAGGCAGACAGTCAGCACAGGGACTCTTCTAGTGGTGATTCCTCCTGTGTTGGCCCCTCTGCCCAGAGGTTAATTTCACCCTCATTGACTTGTCCAGACAAAACTGGCGACAGAACACCGGCCTTCTGGCTCCCAGCCCAGTGCCTTGGCCGCTGGGCCTTGCCTCTCTTTCCACGCAGTTACATGGTGGCTGCTGGACATCGCAGCGCTAGTGAATCAGGGCTTTGCATCGGAAGCCCCTGCATGGCCAGCTTCAAACCTGTGAATGAGGTTCCAAGTTCCACCCCTGCCGTGGCCTCAGAGCCGCGCGCGCTGTCAGAAGTCAGCGGTCTCAGCCGAGGGGAGATGGAATCTCTTTAAAAACCCGGAGTCTCTTTGAAAAGAGAACCATCTCCAGCCATCACATCACGTCAAGGCCGGGGGAAGGGTTTTCAGCGCGACGGAGGCGTTTTGCCAAGAAGCCTCCCCTAGGACCTGGGATGGGAAAGCCATGCCGGGGACTTTGCCCGGAGCTATACAGGGCTTTCCTGCCTGGCCTTGGCACCTGCCTGGGATCAGGGTGTGAAATAGCCGCCAGTGGTGTGGGCAGCTGACCCAGGCGCCCAGAGAGTCCTCACACGACACTGACGCTGCATCCTACTTAGCTCTGCAAAGGAGACCACATGGCATCACCTCTCCCCACTGCCTGCCTCTCTTCTGTGGAGGGGCAAGAGAATCGCATGCCTGTGAAGGGTGACGATCCCGCGGGCTGGACTCCCCAGTGGCTATGTCAGCACTACACAGTGGGATGAAAGCGGCTGCCAAAGGCCAGTGGAGGATGCTCCTGTGCAGGGGAATGATCTGCCGGGGAAAGTGATGCCCCAACCCCTGGCACAGGGGGATACCAGGAGAGGGGATGGGGGGATGGAAGAACTGATCTGATCCTCCACAGGGGTCAGTTTAGAGCTGCTCCCTACAGCTCCAGCTTGTTCTGGGGCCAGGTGGCTCAGCGTCAGAGAGCTGTAACCATCTCCCCGAGGTATCGCCCCCCTTAACTGAGCAGAGATTGACCCCAGAGAGCCCAGCGGGCACAGACAGAGCAGCTCTGCGTTGCCTGCTAGTATACAGTACTGGTCAGGATAGTGTGGAGAAATTATATCTGTGAATGCACGTTCTCTCTTGATGTCACGGTGTGAGTGTGACACACAACTGCACTCGCACCCGTTTGCACGCCCAGCCACCCACCCAGAGGCCTGATTCTCCATTGCAACCACATTTACTGCACTAAACGGCTGCACAAGACTCCTTCCCAGGGGCTCTCTCTTTCTCTGTCACTCACACATGCGGGTCCATCCCCTGGTCCTGGCTCAGCCAGAATTCCCACTCAGGTTATTAGAAGCTCTGATTGCTCAAGGCTTGCACGGTTGTGAGCTTCATTGTGTGTGTGACAGAGAGACAGGGGGTGTGTGCATGCGTACGCACGTGGACATGTTCATTCACATGCACTCGCCACCCGTGGCCTGTGTTAGACACGAGGTCACATGATCACCATGGTCTCACCTGGCCTTAGACTCTAGGGATCGGATCTGTTTAAAAGATGGATGCTTTCTGAAAATCTCCCTGCAAACTTTAGATGGCACAAAAGAGCCATTTGGTGTCAATGTGACACACTCTGGCTACTGACGAGACTTTAGGGGAATGGGATATGCAAACAAAGCTTCAAACAGAACCATCCAGGGGTTTGAGTTTTAAAACATGACAATCGGCACTCATGTAAGACAAAGAGGTGGCAGCTAAGGTCTTCTGCTGCCTTGAGCGTCTCTTTGGAGGTCGCTGGAGTTGCAGTTTTGCATTAATAGCTGGCTGCCCAGTACCGCTTCCTTGTAAGATTTGTTTGTGGGGTTCAGGCTGGAGTAATTTCTCTAATGTCAGCTGGGGGTGCTCTGCACTGACACCCATGTCACTGAAATCAGAATTTGGCCCAGCGTCATTAAATGAAACAAAAGCCCCCCAAAATGCAACTCGACAGTTGTCAGGTACGTAAAAAGTCCGGCAATTCCAAAGGACAGCTCCGTGGCAATGAGCAAAACCCTCCCTGGGAAACCTGAAACATGACTCAACACAGCCCGGGTTTGGGGGAAAGTTGGGGCAGAATTAAGCCTTTCAAAAGCTGCATGGGTAGAACTTTGAAACAGAAACTCAGTTTGAAACCAGTTTCAAACCCTTGAAAACTCAAACCAATGAATACATCCGAGGAATAAATACCAGGGAGGGAGGGGAGTTATTTAAGTTAAGCAACAATGTGAACACAAAAAGAAAAGGAGTACTTGTGGCACCTTAGAGACTAACCAATTTATTTGAGCATGAGCTTTCCTTTTTGCGAATACAGACTAACACGGCTGTTACTCTGAAATGTGAACACAAGAACAAATGGAGGTAAACTGGCCATCAACAAGTTTAGGCTTGAAATTAGATGAAGATTTCTAACCATGAGAGGAGTGAAGTTCTGGAGCAGCGGGGGCAAAAAACCTAACTGGCCGCAAAACTGAGCTTGATAAGTTTATGGAGGGGATGGGATGATGGGACGGCCTACAATGACATGTAGCCGATCAGCGACTGCTAGCGGCAAATATCTCCAATGGTCGGAGATGGGACAGTAGCTGGGGAGGGCTCTGAGTTACTACAGAGAATTCTCTCCCAGGTGTCTGGCTGGCGGGTCTTGCCCACATGCTCGGGGTCTAACTGATCGCCATATTTGGGGTTGGGAAGGAATTCCCCCCCTGGGTCAGATTGACAGAGACCCTCGAGGTTTTTCGCCTTCCTCTGCAGCATGGGGCACGGGTCGCTTGCAGGTTTAAACCAGTGTTACTGGTGGATTCTCTGTAACTTGACGTCTTTAAACCATGATTTGAGGACGTCAGTGACTCAGCCAGAGGCCAGGGGTCTATTACAGCAGTGGGTGGGCGAGGTTCTGTGGCTTGCAATGTGCAGGAGGTCAGACTAGATGATCACAATGGTCTCTTCGGACCTTAACATCTCTGAGTCTCTAATTAGGCACAGCTCTCTGACAACACGCCGTACTTTCTAGTATTACTGTATCCAGTCCCTTTCTGTTCTATTCTTCCTGACACTATGTGGTAAATTAAACTACATTTATGCCCATTGTGAGGCCCCTTTAGACCCCCAGATGGGTATAAAGGGGCCTTGGTCTCAATTTCCGAATTGCTCAGCTAAGCTCAAGGCCTTAGCCTTGTGTATAGGAGTGAATTTTCCCCATAAGCACAGCAGATGGGGAAGGGCCTCTTTCCCCTCTTAGTTTGTAGGGTAACAGTCTCTCTGCAATTTAACATCGCTAGGCCAAAACCACTCCTGGAACCTGCCCTTTTACCTTGCAGGTGAGTTTGACAGAGGCTATAGCTCAAACATTGACGCAAAGAGAGTGACCAGCTGTGTTCACTCGGCCAGCCCGCACTGCAGCACCCGGGTGTGGCTGACTCATTGGATGAAGATAAATGGCAACTTAGAGCATCGGTTTACAGACCCCCCCGCTTTCATGACCATGTGGGGGAATCACGTTGGGAACAGGAGATCTACACAGCAATTGCACAGTGGAACAATCCATCAAGGTGTGAGGGCGGGAGGGGGAAGCCGGGTGTGTTAGAAATCAACCTGACACGTGTGCAGAACACAGATGTGGCATGTAAGTGAGATGCCAGGCACATGTATGACACAGCTGGCCAACCACATGCCTCTGTCCCAGGGGACATTCTATTCCAGCATTCGCAGAGGGGGGAGAAACTCGCACCTGATACAACCTCTTAGCGGTTTAGCCATGACATTTTGCGGATGGGTCTGAACCGGGGAGAACAGAAATCTGCAGAGGGGGGAGAGCAAAACATCTGAAAGGTGGTATGAAGGTGAAGGAAAGTGCTTCACAAATTACCTGTGCCCTCTGTGAAGTTCAGTGAGAATTAAGTCTCCAAAGGACCTTGAGGGATCAATTAATAATAATTCTGCCTTTCATATCTTTTCCCGAGGATCTCAAAGCACATGAAATTAATTTCACCTCACACCAGCCCCAGCAGGTGCAACATCCCCTGTTTTACAGGTGGGGAAACCGAGGCACACAGGTGGGGAAGCCCGAATCAAAGAGTGAGTTGATGGCAAAGCTGGGAATAGAACCCAGGAGTCCTCAAACTCTAGCCAATCAAAAGGGTCAGATACTCAGTCAGCCAATCCACACAAACCAGTTGAAGCTACAGAATTGGGTAGATCTACCTAGCTAAGTTTGTAATCAGGATGCCCGTCACCGTGGTATCTGGGTATCTGAGATCTCAGGAGAACACGCTCTTGTACATAATTTCCTGAGATTCTTGCTTCTGGAGGGAAACGTCACCAGAAGTGGCCATTCCTGGCAGGATTTGCGCTCTTTGCGTCCCAGCAGGAAGCATAAAGGCAGCGCAAATCCAAACATTTCAGAGCCACGCGGAGAAAACAGAAACTACTTTCAAGTTTGGACAAAGATTCTGAACTTTGGCTTCTCACTTCAACACCTAAGAGACACCCACTTGGTTTCCGAAGACCACCAAGCCAGCCCTGAGAGGATAGTTACTTTCAAGCCACGGCTGATTTGCTTGGGTTCGAACTAACAACCTAGATATAAAGCATTTTGTGAGCCGCTAGGTCAAAGCTCCGCAGTGGAGGTGCAAGAAAACCTCCCCCCACTGATTTCTGTTGCCCTTGGCCCACTAGTCCTCAGCTGACTTCCACGAGTCATTTTTGCTGGGGCTGATGTCTTTGGGTCGCAATCATCTTTGTCAAAGCTGGGATTGGAGTGGGAGGCTGTGGGGGTGGGAATGGACAGTGGGGTGAAATTCGCTTCTGTGCAGAGAGCCAGCACTTAGACATGACTTAAGCCCTGTTTTTAAGGGCATAAGTGGGACATAAGTGGTTTGTGGGACTCACACAGGCTTCTGCACCAGGCTGAATTTCAGCCTTGGTGAAATGAATGTCTTCCCATCTTTGGCTACTTGAGCCTTGTGCAGAGGAGCCAGTGACCAGGAATAGCACCGGGGACTGTGAGGGTGGCTTTCTCCACCTCAGCAGGGCTCTGAAGGCTCTCTCCTGCCCATCTTGAGCCGCCTCACTCCCGCCCAACTGTATCTCAGCACTGAGACACAATTCCAGGGGCGATGTTCTTTTGAAACCTGCATCTAATGAGTTAACACCAAATGCTTCTGTTTGAGATGTCTGCCCGGCCTCGAAACCCTGAGTGCAAAATTTCACCGGGGAAAAAAAGTGAACCCAGAAAATGAAAAACAAAACAAAACAGGGCTCCCAAGGGAAAAAGAGGCTGGTTAGGGGTAGTAAAAACCCAACCCAAAATACCCGGCGCTGAGCAGTGTTGCAGATCTTGCCAGACTCGTCAAAATTCTGCAGCAGGGCTCCAGAGGCATGCAGGGGAGGGAAAAAGGAGAGAAGAGAAGAGAATGTAAAACTCAAAACAAAAATAAAGGGAAAAGAAAGAGAGAGAGAGAAAGAGAGAGCCCCAGACCAGTCAGAAATCAGATTCAAGCAATAGGAGACTTGGAATTTAGGATTGCTGCGTTCCTCAGACAGACCCCCCTGCCCCATTCAGATCCCTACAGTCAGACATGCCCCGGCCTTCCCAGCCCCTGCCGCCCCCCCAGTCTCATGCATTCGCACTCAGAAGGGAGTTTTGCAGAAAGGGTGGGGTGAACCTTTGAAAGTTTGGCTTGGAACCTCAGAGGGGAAGGGAACTGCAGCAGCAAAGCACTATGGGAAAAATACTGCTCATCTGCTGGCAGAAAGGAGATGATGTGGTGAAGCATTATGGGTAAAAAAAAATCTTGGTGTAACAGGTGGGTCTCCTGTAGATGCCTGGATCGATGAACGGGTGCAGGAGCAGCTGGAATGAAGGCACTGAGCTGTTAATTTCACCCCCATCCCCACCCAATCCCCTCTCTCCCCGGCGGGCTAACTTGGCGGCGGTGGAGTGGGGCTAAGGTAAGACCTTACATTCTTTAAAAAGAATCATTCCTGAGCTGACTCCCACTAGAGACAGCTGCAGGAGGAAGCAGCCATGGTGAGAGGGCATTACATGGCAGCGTTTGCTATGGGGAAAAATTCAGGCCTGGCCGGGGATCTGGCCAAAGCCTAGGTACTACGTAAGTCCCGCTTACACCCCCTTGGCATAAGTGGGACTTAAGTGGTGCCCAGGCCTCATGTTGAGCCTCTACCCAGAGACAACGGTCACCCTTGCGGGGCAAAGGAGTCCAGAAGTGCCAGCTCACTGACTTGGTTTGAATGTGATTGAGTCGGTTTCTAAGGGGCCCCCTGCACCGTGCACAGCAGGTGAAAACCTGGCCCTAATGCAGAGTCTTCCTCCGTCTCTTCGCCTTCTCTCTAGCCCTCATTTCCCTCTTGATTGCAGGGATTGCTCCTGGGACTCTTTTAGAGCATTTGACTTGCGCTGCTAAAGATGGAGAAATGCTGAGCAGCTGAGCAGAGAGAAAGGCCTTTGGAGACATTTTAGCCAAATCCTCATTCATTCTATAAATAAGGAGGAGTGAGAGTTTCCTTTCCAGCCGCAGTTGATTGTCTTGATTCTTTTCCAGGTTTTATTGCTGCATCCACATAGTAAGAAATGGAACCACCTGTGCTTGACTCATTTTGCTGTATGGAAACCACAGCCGCAGCCTGTGAACCAGAGCACGATTGCTTGAGCGCCATCTAATAAATTGGCACCGTGTGAATGATTTGGAATGCATCATTTATGCAACAAATTTTACCCTTTATTTTTTGCTTCCCTTCCATTTATGACTCAATGGGAAAGCGTGAGATTCCGACCCGTGTCCGTTGTTTGTAAATTCATCTGTGGATCAGGGAGAATGCTTCAGAAAGTCACCTGGTATCTTCTCTGGCCTGTGATTGGACAGCTTGTGTCACTGACCTATACTTCCCGCATTGACAGATCTCCAGATCTTTGTTCAATGAATTGTGCACCAGTGCAGAATGTTACCACCTTGTATTGGGAGCCTTGTACACCCTCCTTTGCCCTAGGGCAGTAATTTTCCACCTTCTTTCATTTGCGGCAGACCCCCTAAAACATTTCAAATGGAGGGGCAGACCCCTTTGGAAAGCTTAGACATAGTCTGCAGACCCCCAGGGGTCCATAGACCACAGGGCGAAAACCACTGCCCTAGGGTAAGGGACTGCACAAGAGACAGATTAATGGTGGACTGAGCCCCTCATTGGGAATTCATTCGGCTACTATTCCCCCTAATGTTCCTTTTCACGAGGATCCGTGCTAGTAAAGCCAAAGAGCTCAGACTTTCGTGAAAGGCAAACACCAAAAGGGCATAGCTCAAAATTTGCTTTGGAATCTGAGTAAGAATTTTTTTTCACTATTTCCTCAGCTCTAATTATTCCTGGACATTTCTCTGGAGCCCATCACCCTAATATCTAGCCTGGACGTGAGGAGCTAGGCAGGGGGTATTGGTGATCTTCAGATTCAATCACTATTGGTGTGAGCGAGGGGAAAGTTAGGAATCTGTCAGTAGGATCAATGCTCTATTATATTTTGGTGCATGATAACCAAGCAAGGGGTGGTGGAGTAATTGACTATTTACATAGCACCATAAGTGTGCATGAAGCCTTAAAGGGACAGTGTCCTTGCTCGACTACTACTAAAAGGTCTTTTTTTCCCGATAGGACCTTTCATGTTTACACATATTAAAACATTCCCGTGGGAGAGGTAAATATTTGTATCCTCCTTGTTTTTCAGATTGGAGAAACTGAGGCAGAGAGCGAGCGAGGAAGTGACTTGCCCTCAGGGTCACATGGCAGGCCAGGGGCAGAGCTGAAAACAGAATCCAGCAGTCCTGGCTCCCACGCCCCTTCTCTAACTGCTAGACTGTGCTGCTGCCCTGCTCACTCACTGAAGAGCCGACTGCGTCCTAGGCGCAATGCACTAAATTCAGCTGCAGTGACGTTTCCCTTTGGCACCCTGGTGCAGCCCAAGGTAACGTCACACAACGTCACAAGAGAGGCAGCCGACAAGCAGGGCCCGGGGTGGGGGTGCGCAGGGGAGCGGGACACGACTGCTCTGACATGGTGGAGCTGGACCTTGAGCAGCCTCCGAGCGGGGCTCGACGGGGAAAAGGTCACATAGCTCCGGTCTCTCTAGTGCTTGCGAAAGGCCTGAGTGGTGCTCAGATCCCGCTGCTGCTGTTCCTCACTGAGAAATGACACCGGGCTAATAGCCAGGCACTAATCGCCATTTTGCCTCCGCCACGAGCACAGCGGCAGCAGCTGATGGCAGCGCCCGTGCTGACCCCACCCTACCCTGCGGTCTCTGTGCTGGCCCCCCGGCGTGGGCAGCTGCAGCAGGACAGGGCTGAGGGGGGGAATTCCCCGTCTCCCTGACGCCTCCCACCGGCCCTCTCATTGTTTTTTAATTTTATCCTGCAAAAAGCATTTTAAATCTAACTGAGCGGCTGGTGAGAGGGGCCAGACTGGCATCCTTCAGGGCCGGGGTCCCTCGGCAAGCTGGCACAGCGTGGGGGACTGGAGGGCAGGTCTCCCCTACCCTGCTACCATGCTGGTAATTGGCCTCACCTCCATGGGGCGAGAAGTGAGTTCAGTCTGTGGGTCGTGTGGTTCCTGGCCTCAGCGCTGACCCAGGGTTCTCTCACTTTTCTCAGGGAAAAATGTCATCCTGGCAGCTGAGCTCTGACAACTCGTCACATCTGCCACAGCAGTGAAATGCAGCTCAACGGAGAGACTGGTGCAGACTGTCACCGAGAACTTCTGGGCTCTATTCCTGGCACTGCCATTGACTCCCTGTGTGGCCTCAGGCATGTCACCGCCTCATTCTGTGCCTCAGTTTCCCAATCTGTACAATGGGGATGATGCGCGCCACCTGTTTCCCAGGGAGGGCTTTTGAGGAGTCATGAAAGCACGTTGAGCTCCCCCGGTGGAAGGCACTAGAGAAAGGAACAGGATTGTTGTGTAGTCATGGATTCTCCACGCTGGGTGTCATCTGGATTTTTGCAGTCAGGGCTGGAACCAAACACAGCAACCAAGAAACAAAGGAAATACCAGCCTCGGAAGGTCCAGAACGGCATTTGCTTCCCTGGAGAAGGCCCTGTGTTTGTGCCTGCCCGTCCCCAGAGTGCAGAAGGTGCAGGAGTCTGTGGTCCTGTTGCATATATCGCAGTGACTCCCGCATTGGAAGGGGGCGTGGGCCATTGGACACAGGGCTACCCCCAGCGCAGACGTTCGCTCCAGCGACAGAAGGGGTTTTCCATTGTGGCAGGATCTCCATCTCCCCAAGCGGCGCTAGTGAATTCAACAGAAACATCCATCCACTGACCCAGCCACATCTACACCGGGGCGAGGTCAGCGCCGCTCCAGCGCTCAGAGGGATGCCATTTTTCACACCCCTGAGCGACGTTTTAACTGTAGATCAGGCCACAGAGAGGGGCTAGCCCCGCGGAGGGGAGCTTGGCAATACGTCCGCTTCCCCTGTGGCTGGCTCTTATGAGAACTGGCTGCCCAGCCCCGGCGCTTAGAGCCCTGGTGCCTGGAGTTTGGCTCCATCTGAGCCAGAAGGCAGATCTTGGCCCTGTGGAGACGCTGCAGTTCTGACGCTAGGGGTACGGCTCTATAGGGCGTGCAATGAAACATCCCCCCACCCCAAGGCCGGGGACTCTGATGCACTGAAGGGTCAATCTGTTGGCGGTGGAGGCCTTGCGATAATGAATGCCGAGGTGAGACCACCCCCAGAGGAGGGGGTCTCCTCCCTCCAGAGCACCTGGCCATGCCAAGGAAAGCTGCCTCCTGCCACTAAAGGGTTAACAGCCCAGCTCCTGGCCTGAGGTCCGCAGGGATGGGATGGGAGCCTTCGGCAAAGCATGAGGAATCCACGCCTGGAAACACCCTCCTGTGGCGAGCTCTTCCCAAGGGAGGAGGTCGAGGCGCTGGATTCCTGGGCACACCTGGAATGGACTGGGGGGGGAGGGCAGAATGTCGGAGGCACCTGCCCCCGTCACAGTGAAATGCAGAGGTTCCAAGTGAAATGGCTCCAGCCTGCTTTCAAGGTTCACGGCCCCTTTGCTATGAACTGGATCCCCACGCCCGCCTCCCCCGCCCCCGCCAGCTGCAGCTAATCTTAAATTCTTGGCAGGCGCAAGGCTCGGAAGTAGGAGGCAGCTCCCCGTGCAGGATTGGGGCTATTGGTTTCTAGGAAGGAAGACTCACAGTTTGTCCCTATGAGCAGCATAGCAATTAGAGAGGGAAAACAAGAGCAGATTAATGAGCAGTCCCGGTGCAGAGGAGAAGGGGCAGACAGGAGAGGAGAGGAGAGCGGAGAGCGCACACGCACACCCCCACGCACACCGTTCGGGTCCCTTCCGACTGCTCCGCAGGCTCGGGTGCAGCTGAAGGGGCACGTGTCAGTCACGCGGCGCTCGCTCCCTTAAACGCCAGAGCTCGGGACGCGCTCCCTGTTTGATGGGATCCGCCCAAGCTAAAGAGGAGGCAAAGGGCCAGATGCCCAGCTGGTATCCATCAGCCCAGCTCTGCTGGAATCAATGGGATCAGAGCCCCAGCGGGTGTACATCAACCTGGCCTTGGCCTCTAGGATCCCAGCTCCATTGATTTCACTGGCTGAGGCTGTGGCCCACGGGTGTGCCTGAGATGACCGAGGTGGGTTATTGTGGTTCCTCCTTGAGTGGAACAGCATGGGGCTGTCAGCCTCCAATGACCAGACCGTGCCCAGCGGCCTACCAGTCAGTGGGGCTTTCGTTCAGGCAGGAGGTTGCTTTCCCATCCAGAGGCTGTGGGTTCACTCCCTGCTGGTGACCCTTGTTACATACGGCTGAAGCCGGCAGCAGCCAGCCAAAGGGCCCTTTCCCTCTCCTGGTGGGGGGATCACATATGCAGGGGTCCCTAGCTCTGGTCTATTTAAGGGAGCCCGGCGTGTCTCCAGCCGCACGGGAGGCATGCATCTCAGTGCCACGCCCCGGAGGGCCCGAGCCCCTCCAAAGAGCCCTTGTGGCCCGCCCTCCGCCCGAGGAGGAGCCCTTACCTCTCGCACACACGGACCGTCCAGGCGGCAATGATCCAGGAGGAGATGCTGAAGACCAGCAGCACGGTGCCGGGGCAGATGGTCATGAGGGTCTTCATGATGAAGCGGGTGTTGAAGTTGATCTTGTTGAGGGCGCCGATGCTGCGGGAGGAGGCGTCGGTGAAGAGTTTGCTATGGAGCAGCATGACGCGCCCGATTAGGTAGAGCCGCAGGAACATGGGGATGGAGAGGATGATGTCCACATCGGCGTCGGCCACCGAGGTGGTGTAGGTGAAGGCCAGCCGGGCTGTCCAGGTGAAGAGGTACTGGCCCGGGATGGGGTGGATGGCGCACACGATCAGCTCCAGGCTGATGAAAAAGATCCGCTTGTAGGTCATGGCTATTCTCCAGTCGTCTGCCCCGTTGTCCACCATGAAGAGCTGGGCAGGGAGAGGGGAGGGGGGTTAGAGGTAGGGGGTTGCTTTAGGATGGGCCGAAAGGCCCAGCAGCGGCTAACAAGGAGCAGGCCGGCGGTGTGGTGTAGCGCCGGTGGGCTCTACGCCCAGCCCTGCTGGCTGACCTTGGCCAAGCCCCTTCCCCGCTCACGCTGTAGGCTCTGCAGCGGCTGGCACAAGGGGCCCGGGGCTCAGGTGGGGTTCCCCAGGCTCCAGTACAAGCAGCGGCGAGAGGCTCTAGCCAAGGAGTAAGTTGTTAGCCCCGGCTGAGTTCAGCGTCTGCCCAGGAACAAGTCCTGCCCTGCAGAGCTAACGCCCGAAACAGAGCAGGCAGCTGAAGGAAGGTTTGTTATCCCGCATTTACAGGGGAGCCAGGAAGCAAGGCCTAGGAACTGACGCACTTAGGCAGGCAATGAGTCACTGTAGAGGTGGGAATTGAACTCACCCCGCTCGGTGCCACCCCCTGCCCACGAGAGCAGGCTTCCAGTCCTTTAGTGACACCCGCCTGGACTGGGGATATAACAAGGACCTTCCTGTTTTCCCCTCAAGCCCCCAGGGCCAGATGTGCAGGGCAGAAGGGGAGAGACGGGTAGCCGAACGAACCCTGCTCTAAATGCAATAGATTTATAGAGGATTCGTATCGCCCATTGAGCAATGCATATTTTTCTTCTGCTTGTCATCGGCAGCAGGTCACATGTGGCTCAAGGCAATAATTGCAGCCAATCATAAAGTTTTAATGGGAAATCTCTGAGCAATTTAGCCCTGCATTATTCTTCTGGGACTCTGCCAGGCTTCTCCAGAGCCCACTCAGCCCTGGAACCGGGTGAGAGGGCTCTCGGGCAGAAGCCCTGCCCAAAGATGGATTCCCCATGTGCCACCTGCAACAGCTGGAGCTGTTCGGCTGAGTAATGACTGTACGCATCACCCAGCCCAAAGCCACTGCTCGCACATCTGCTTCTGCATCAGCTTTGCTGGCAGGCTCTCGTCCCAGGGTCTGCTGTGGAGATTTTCCAACTTCCTCTGCATTCACACAGGTTGCACAGAGCTTGCTGGCTTTGTCTGTCAAGTCAGGGTGGGGCGGCCCCTACGCAGGCCCCTCTCTCTGCTTGTCTATCCATCGCTCTCACTAGCTCCCGACAGTAACCATGTCTCAGCGCGACTACAGATAAACAACCTCCCAAAGGGACTCGGGGCACGCCTACCCCGCAGCTGGAGCAGCCAGACCTGCACTAGCTCTGAACAACCTCAGGCACTAAAAACAGCCACGTGGCCACTACAATGAAATGGGCAGGCCGCCCCAAGTACATTCCTAGCGTCTCGGGCGGGATCGCACTCAGGGCAGCGAGCCCCTCCCACCGCTCAAGCCACCGCGGCTACACTGCTCTTTTCGCGCACAAGCTCGCTCAGAGCTAGCCCCGGTATGTCCGCCTGAGCTGGCGTTTACACCTGCCAGCTCAAACGTGGACGTACCCTCGGGCCTGATTCTCCATTGCTTTGCCCCTGCTGACGTCATCTGGGGCCAGATTTGGGAGCAGGGAACAGGGGAACTGTGAGAAGGTGCCGCACTCGACTGATTTAACCTGTGTCCTTGCTGCAAAGGAGGTGGGTTACCAGAGGGCAGCAGCCGGGCTGTAGCCTGTATCCCCAGCCCAGGCAACTAGTCCAGGGTTAAAGTACCACGGAATTCAGGTGAGAGGTTTGGGTGTAAGTTAGAGGCAGCTCCGGAGTCAGAGCCTGGTTAACACTGCAGTGAAACAGACCCAGGAATTTACAATATCCCCCTAAAAGGGTAGGCACCTCACTCCCTTACATGCCTCTGGAAATCCCCCTAAGCTCCTGTCTGCATCTTTAGCTGCTCATATATCTGTGTAAATCTGGCCCTTACCGCTGTGTAAAATGCTACCAGATCAGAGGAGTCGTGGTTTGATCTCTGGACAAGTGTAAATGACTGTACAGGCCCCAGTGGAACCCCATTTATCCGATCTAATTGGGATCGGGGCCGGATCGGATTTTCAAAAATTCTGCTAATCAGGAGGGCCCCGCGAAACTTAGTTACGTGCTGCAGCCCCAGGCGGCAGGGCTCTGGCTGTCAGTGCTCCGCACAACTTGCTGGTGTGCAGTCAACAAGCTAAGATATTCAGTGTTGCCAGTTTTCAGGGTTTGAGCAGGAGTTTCGCAATATCTGGTGTCCCGGCTTCCGGAATTTGGTGATTTTGTCAGAATCTTGCCAGTTATCTTTTTTATAGAAAGCAAGTCAATTGCTAGCCCTCCTGATTGCAAAGAAAACCTTCAAAATGTGACTGGAGCAAAACCCCAAAGGCTGAAAACCCCAAAGGCAAACGAGCGGCAAGCCCACAGCATTGTTATTTTAAGCCAATCTCAATATTTTGGGAACTGGACTCATGAGGTTTGAACATTCGGGGTTGGCCAGCCCGCAGATTTCAAGTGCTACTTAGTCTTCTTGCTAAGGTTTAGGATTTTCCAGCCATATTTTCCTAAGTTGATCAGTATTTCCCTGTGTTGCCGTGTGAAAAGTCCCCGCAAAGTGAAATTAAATACACAGCAGGTGAGGAAATAGCAGCTGTACAGATCCACAGAGCTGCGTCCCAGATGGCAGGACTCATCTGAGACTGGCCTCTCTCTTCCTGCTGTGCAGAATGGGAGAGCTCGCTTTCCTTCAATTAAGGCATTAAAATCCAGCTCCCTAAGCTCTTAAAGCATTACCATCGACTTTCTCCTGGCGAAGCTGCGGCTGCAGGGTGAATGCTGTGACTTCTCCTAACAGCTGCTTGGGGACACAGAGCTCAGCCATTGTAGAATGGATGGTGCTTTGCCTTAAGGGGACATGATCAAAGTCACATCGGGTGTAGCCGAGATGGTGGGCATTAACAGTAGGAGGAGAGTTTACTGCCCAAAGGGGCTAGATTGCAAACCAGAGGCAGCGCAGATAGGAGAGAGGTTGCTGTGGTGATCTTCAAATGGACCAGGTGCCAGGGTCAGAAAGTCCCTGGATAAAAAAAAGCAACTGATTTTTGCTGTATCCGCTCCTTCCACTCATCTCTCCGTGGCACCAGGTGCCATCTCTGAACCCTGGAGACTTTTGTTTTCCTCTCAAAACCCAGCTAGAAAATCCTGTTATCAAGTACAATTCAAGCTCCAATTCTGCAACCTGTTCTGCGTGGATGGAACCCGCTGGGTCTACGCAGAGCTCTGCTGGGGCTGGTTCTCCATGGCTCTGCACCTTGTGTGGTCACCTACCCCAGGGCAGCATGTAAATCGCTGACATGCGAGGGCATGGGGTGGGATTGCAGCTTGTGTAGATGGACCCGAGCTCCTGTTCATCTAGCTGGCGCGTGTACTGGAGCAGCCAAAAGGGGTCCCCAGTTTGAGAGGGCCCCCAAATGACCTGGTGCGTGGGATCGTAGTGCCATTCAGGCTTGGCCTGGCAGTCCCCCCATCATGGCAGAGGGAGGGCTGGGCCAGACCTGAGTGGCGCTGCGACCCTGGGTAGCAGCTCCCAATGCCTGGGGCGGAGATCTGGGCTCAGCCCTGCAGGATAGAAGCCGAGCCACTGCTGTGGGGTACGTGCAGTGGGAGCTTGTTCTCGGATTCCCCCTCCCCCGACACTCAGCAGGAATTTTTTTGGAAGGGTGAGGGTTCTAGATTTCAGATTTTGCCCCGGGTGCCCTAAAAATCACAGAAGGAATGCACCAGTGCTAAAGCCTTCAAACATCATGAATCAGATTGCAAAGAATCATGAGATTTTTTAAAAAAATAATGCATTTTGGGTTGTTCTCTTTTTACAAAAGCTGAGCTTCTCAGGTAATCACCTGACTCCAGCACCTGGTACTTTAAGGAAAAACACTACATATTGCAAGACTCAAAAAAAAATCACCAGAGCTGGCAACACTGTCAGTATCTGCAACGCACACACCAGGGTTTCTTGCTAGAACGTGAAACTGATGAGATCTTTTCCTTGTCCCAGACTAGTGAAATGCAACAAGTAAATAAAGAACAAAAGGTGACAGCATATACAGCTTATAATTTAACAGTAACAAGCAAATACAGCTTGTTTTAACATTAATAACCTACCGGCTAATTCGTCATACAGGGAAGGACGTTTTTTAAGATGTGATGTTGCACCTTTATAATGAATGTTGTCATGCCAACCTTAAGCAGGAAGCCGCCTCCTCGGTGTATGTGCAGGAGGGGGTGGCAGGTGCTAAACAAGAATAGATCTTAAGAGGGACATGGGTCTCCTGTACTGGGGAGGATTTCACCTGTTGATCAGCACTGTCTCAGAGGAACGGTGCCACCTAGTGACTCACCAGCATGGCTTCCTGCAGCACCTACTTGTTCCTTGGAGGTCTCCCAACTACTAGGATCCACTACGGAGCTGAGCTGGGTCAGGTTAGGTCTGTGGGCACCAGATTCTTTTAAAAGAGCTCAAGGCCGGATTTCCAGCCCGTTGGGTGCTGGGTACTTGGGAAAACTTGCCGGCAAATGTCACAATGGGAACCTGCTGACCCCACTTGAAAATCTGACCCTTATGCAGGGGCCTAAATGGGAGCCGAGTTCTTGTGAAAATTTGAGCCCAGCGGAAGGTGCTGAGCCCTTGGAAATGTGGCCCGCAGCTCTTCTGAAAAATTCTGGCCCGTTCTGCTCCTGCTCCTCTTAGATCTGACACAGTTGCAGGGCTCAGAGACAGCCCCAAACCACCCCCGCTCCAAACCCCTTTGAACTTTGCAGGGGAGGAAGGAGTTGAAAAGTTGGGATCCAGGTCTGAATTTTGCAGCTCTGAGCCATCTCTAGGAAAGCTACAACATGCCCACCCAGCTGGGACAGCTAATCAATCACCCCTGTATTGCAGTGGTTCTCAACCGGGGGTACGCATACCCCTGGGGGTACACAGAGGTCTTCCAGAGGGCACTCAACTCATCTAGATCAGTATTTCTCAATGTGGGGGATGCAACTCCCAGGGGGGTCATGGGATGGGTTTGGGGGGGTCACAAGTGCAGGGCCAGTGTTAGGGGGTAGCAAGCAGGGCAGTTGCCCAGGGCCTTATGCCACAGGGGACTCTGCGAAGCTAGATTACAAGCTTCAGCCCTGCCGCCCGGGGCTCCGGCTTCAGAGAAGGCTCAGAAGTGAAAAACAGGCTCAAGTGTGACACTGAAATGTAAGTACAATATTTACACTCCAGTTGATTTATAACGATATGGTAAAAACGAGAAAGTGAAGTGTGCTGTGACACTTGTGTATTTTCACATCTGATTTGATAAGCAAGTAATTTTTAAGTGAGGTGAAACTTGGGGATACGCAAGACAAATCAGATTCCTGAAAGGGTGACAGTCATCTGGAAAGGTTGAGAACCACAGTTTGGACAAACCCAGGTTCCCACGAGGACCACCGGCTTCGTGTCTCAGGAAGGGAGAGGGGTTGGTTTGAGCACATGCAATGGGATTCCCAGAGGAACGTTCCTGTCTGATTTCACACTCCCATCAGCTGTGCCTGGTGACGGCACAAACTCCACGCCGCCCCCATGAAATAGGGGAGGGGACATGCTTTGGGGTGCGCGGCTCACCTGGATTTCTCTGGCATGGTACATGATGATGAGGCCCAGAAGTATCATGGTTGAAAGGCTGATAAGGCATTTCAGTGCAAATGAATATGAAGACTCCTAAAAGGGAGACAGAGAGGAGCAGCATCAGGCACGGTTTCCCCCTCGGTCCTGAGGCTAGTCACACCGTGGCCCGTGGCAGGGAGGCTCTGGACTCTGCCCGTTCAATAGTTTATGGAAAGGCGCGTACCAAGCTGTTGGGAGGGACTCACCGTCTTCGCATGGGCCAACCACGGCGGGGTGCCACCGGGCATGCAGCAGGGATCCCGACTCCAGGAGAGAGCCTATCTCTTGGGCAGGCCATCAGCCACTCGCACTGAACTCCAGGCTGGGTTGCTGGCCTCTGGGGGCAAATCTCCACAGCAGCTGAGAGGTGGAATCCCCAGGGCCGCGGACGCACCCGGGGTAGCCCTGATCAAGCTTGCAGGCTACAAATAGCAGCGTGGCCATGGTCTGGTGCGGGCAGCAGCTCAGGCTGGCCGCCCAGCTACGTACCTAGGACCTTGGAGGGGGTTGTCCTTGGGCGACGAGTTCATGCCGCCATGGCCATGTTGCTATTCTTAGCGCACGAGCTCCACCAGAGCTGGTGAGCGTATGTCTACCTGAGCTGGGGTTCATGTCTCCCAGCTGCTGCCTGGACGTACCCCCTGGCA
Organism: Chelonia mydas; assembly: GCF_015237465.2. Lineage (NCBI taxonomy): Eukaryota > Metazoa > Chordata > Testudines > Cheloniidae > Chelonia > Chelonia mydas. The sequence continues at coordinate 12,980,766 of NC_057858.1, read as the reverse complement.
CCAGAGGTTGGCTGGGAAGCCTGCGGCAGGGGTTAATACTAACCCTGTGCCCCTCCCTACTGATGGTCAGCAATGATCCATTAAGCCTCCCAGCTCCCGCATTAGGATCCACATTTATTTCACAGACAGGGAAACTGAGGCATAGAGCTGCTGAGACACACCCAATGTCACCCAGGAGGTCAGGGGCGGAGCCAGGAATGGAACCCAGCTCTCCAGAATCCAACCCTGAGCGTTAGCCCTTGAACAGGCTTCCTCTCTGGAGATCCCAGAGGCAGCCTCCAGTGTGGCTGAGGGGGGCAGACGCCACGTGATCAGTTCAATCCAGGGATGCATTTGCCACATGGACGTTAGCAGCCCGGGGACCTGTTCTGATCCCTAGGGCCTTGCACAGAGGTCTGCCGGCTCTCCAGTGACAGATGTGCATGCCGGCTTCTGTAGCAGCAAGATCTGGGGCTCTGTAGTCACAGGGAAACTCCCCACGTGCCCAATGTGCAGTCGACAAGGGGCGCGCGGGACAGGTGAGCTGCATGGCAGCGTGCAGGGGACAGGCGGGTGTTTGCCTGAACGATTCTATCTGGTCCCACACCCCTGCCGTTTGGGAGATGATTCATCAGCCCTGGAGAGAAGCCAGCTGAGCAAGAATGATAAAGCATCTCGCTGAGCCAGGACTGTTCACACTGTCAGCACAAAGCGCCCATCAGCATCAAACGTCGCAGCAAAGAGCAGGGTCCATTAATCCTCAGTGCAGCTTGGGGGAGGAGAGCCATCGCCGGGCCGGTGCAAACACAGACACACAGGAATGGGGAGGGGCGCACACACGATGCACACAGAGAACAGGTACACACGCACATAGATGGGTCCATGCATGTATCCCTACATCGGTGCACGCACACACACACAGACTCTGGGACACATCCTCCTTTCCCCAGACGAGACGCACCCACCCCACACCCCGGCACGCCCATGTGTGCGCACCCCCACAGCAAGCCGACGTTCAAACACGCTGGCAGGCCCGCTCTCTCTGTCGCCCTCACACACTTTCCTTATCCCTTATGCGTGTTACGGTGGCACTCGGATGGCTGGCGTGCCAGGCGCTGTACGAACACAGCTGTCGCGCACTCACAGGGCCTCCAGCCCCCTGCTGGACTCACCTTGGGCAGAGGCCCCGCCCGCGTGAGACCTAGGTACCAGATAAAAGTTCCACTTACACTCCAGGGCTGGGACTTCCCGGACCCTTTCCTTCCAAGGGCGACATACAGGCCTGGTTCCCACAGGGCGTGAGGGGGACTTATGTGGTACCCAGGGCTCGCGCCAGCCTCTTCTCTGAGCCAGGCACGTCTGTCCCCCGAGTCCCCGGCCTTTCGGCTTCACGACCGGCCACGGTCCCTACCTTGGTGTAGACTCCCCAGGAGAGCTCCGTCTCCGTCACCATGACCACGATGCCGAACATCCCGAAGATCAAGGCGTAGTCGCTCAGGCGTTTGCGCTTCTCGAAGAGGGCCCGCCGGTGGCCCAGCCGGTACCCAATGTTCTGGTTCTTCCTCTGGTTCCGGGAGCGCGCTGCCGACTCCTCGTCCGCCTGCAAGCTTGTATCCTTGGCCTGCTCGGTTTTGGAGACCACCACCTCCAGGCCCGAGCTGTGGAGGGTCTGCAGGGGCTGGGTCTCGGCCCTCAGTTCATGGAGGTTGTGCTGGGAGGCGCTTAGGCTGCTCAGGGGTCGGACCACGCCTCCATTGTACTTGCAGCTGTTCATGGCTATCTCGGTGAAGGGGTTGGGCTCGCTGAACACTGTCTTGGATCCAGCATGGTTCAGAACCTGGGAGTCCGCATTTACCTGGAAGGAGACGGAGATGGGGCTAGAGAGACGCAAACCCGGGGGCAGAGAGACGAGTGGGGAAAGGGGAGAGCTCGTCCCCTTCTCAGTCCGAGTCCCCCGGGGCCTGCAGCCTCCATTCTACAAAGCAGGATTTGAGCTAACTATTAGTCTGTATCCCTAAATGGCCCCTCAAGTGTTACTTATCTAGCATCACAGAGGCGCCACATGGACAGAGAAGGGAGTGCAGGCCCTGGGCTGTTCTCAAACCTCAGACCATGGCTGCTAAGAGCAAGCATCGGGAGGTGGCCCACGGTGCCCACCTGCACAGTGGTGTGTGGCTCTAAACTGCACCCCTGGGCCGCTCCTGAACCCCGGTTCCCTGGCAGCTGCGAGCAGGCAGGCCGTGGCGCCCACCCGTAAGGCAGGGAGACCCCTGACATTACCAAGATGCAGAGCTGTGGATGGCAACCAAGCGTGAGGATAAAGGCTCCATTAGCAAATGGATGGGGAGGCCCAGAGGCAGGGACCATGCTGGGTGAGAGGGTTGCAAGGGCCTACCCAGAGGTGAGGGGCTTGTCTGCCCAGCCCTGCCCAACCTTGGAACCATTGCAGGGTGAAATTCACCCCCGGGGCAGTAGACCAGGAGGAGAGGACAAGGCAGGCATGGGGAGGGGCGTAATGCAGCTCACATGCTGTGGTGATGGGCACTCTACAAAAAGTAGGTAGAGAAGAAAGAAAGAAAGAAAGAAAGAAAGAAAGAAAGAAAGAAAGAAAGAAAGAAAGAAAGAAAGAAAGAAAGAAAGAAAATTCAGCAGCCTCTTGGGACACAGGTACACATGCAAGGGGGCATGGTTACCTGATCTACTCACTAGACAACACTCCCTTCCCAGAGCTGGGAATTGAACCCAGGAGTCCTGACTGCCAGTCCCTGCTCTCACCTCTGAACATGCCCAGAGATGCCCACAAAAAAATCAACAAACAAACAACTCAGCTGGTTAAAATACTTTGATCCCAAAGGTTCCCAAAAGGATTTTGTAAACTTCAGCTCTGCACAGGGATCCCTTCGACCACTGTGGAAATGCGGCCACCTCTGTGGCGAAGTGCACTAGCCGCATAACAAGTCACAGCAACAGGGTAATGCAGGAAGTGAAGAATTCCGTGTACAGCTGAAACCACCCCTGGGTGGGGGGTTGGACAGAAGCAGGTTATATCACACTCCCAGTCAGTAACCAGGCCCGGCCGGGGACGCTAATAATCCAACCAGCGGACCAAATTTGGTCATGAACCCTGGCCACATGCCACCCGAGGCATGCTGTGCATACACTAAGACGATCGTGGGACTTGAATGATCAGTTTCAAATCTCATCTAACAGCCAGCGCCCACTCGTAGAGCCCTGGGCAGATACGAAATCTGTATCCGCGTCCGATTTGCGATCCACAAACATGGTCCGTGGATATAAAGCAGATATCTGCAGATCCACAAGAGCTGAGGCACTCGCTCAGAACAAAGCGCGCCCCCATGTAACTCGCCGAGGCGTCAGGATCATGAACAGCTGTCAGGGGTGTGATTAAAAATTACTGACCGACACAGCATCCCAAATGTAAGTAGCTCTCGCTGGTCTCCCATCCGACCCCTGCTTAGCAATGAGCACTGGCAGAATCACAGCATGAAGAACAGTGGCTGGACACCTGCCAGGCTACCCTCCCTCACACCCCTTCCTTGGTCCACCACTGCTTTGGCGTCCAGGGACCCAGCATTTCAGAGGCTGCTGCCAAGCGGGAAGGGAACAGCTGCAGCCTCAAGAGTGGGGTGGACAGGTCTGTCTGGGCCTCCCTAATGAGGCTTTGATTTTTCCTGAGCTGTGTGGAGCCATCGCGCTGGCTGGCGAACAGGTCTTTCCCCGGAGCTGATTAATGGCCTGCATCTGGCGCGGGGCACGGGCTGGGGAGTGAATCTTCCGTCTGTTAGCCAAGTGTCTGCACGTCAAAACAGAGTGCCCTCAGCAGATCTGGAATAACGCCTCACCTCCCACTCTGGAGCCAGTGCAACGAGGCCGATAGGCGAAGCCACCGTGTGCTCCAGCTTTGAGGCAGGGTCACCAGTGAAGTGAGTTTGTTCGGGCTTAGTATAGTTGGCAGGGGGTTGTTATACAATCACTGTCCAAAGCAACGTGACTTCCAGGTTCTCTGCTCGCAATGGAGCCAGGGCAGGAAGAGAGGAGGAAAGGTGTGTGTGTGTGTGTGTGTGTGTGTGTGTGTGTGTGTGTGTGTGTGTGTGTGTGTGTGTGTGTGTGTGTGTGTGTGTGTACATACACACGGCTATACAGTCACAGGAACATAGGAACTGCAACACTGGGTTGGACCGCGGGCCCATCTAGCTAGTGTAGAGCAGGAAATTATTTTCCCAACCCAGGAGAATTTTTGAGATTTTGAAAATTTCTCCCATCCTGAATCAGGACAAAGTCAAAATCGCAAACATTTTCACAAACTGATAATCAAAAAAAAAAAGAAAAGAAAGAAAAAGAAAAGAAAAGAAAAGAAATCAGAGCGGACCAATCAAAATGCTTTGTTTTGATCGTTTCTACGCATTTCATTTTGATTTTGACTTAAAAAAAAAAAAGAATTCTTGTAAGTATAAATTAAGTAAAATTTTGAAACAAAAAGCGATTATGAACCAAAACCCGAAACAATTCACTTAGAAAATGGCCAAACATCCAATTTCAACTATTTTGAAACTTTTTTCCAATTTTTTCCCCAATCAGATTAGTCCAAACTACCCTTTTCTCGTGAACAGTTTTGATTTTGAGAAATCAGCTTTTTCAGATGTAAAAACGTTCCCGGTCAGGTCTATATCCAGCCTGTCCCCTACATTAACCAGCAGCAACTGGGTCAGAGAGAAAAATCCTGCAGGAGGCACTGTTGGGATAAGCTGCTCCCTGGGAAATTTCCCTCCTGACCCCTATTAGAGATTGGGGCTCATGCCCTGAAGCATGAAGGTTTCTAGCCCTTCCAAAGCCCTTTCATAATTTACTGGCTAGTCTCACTACACGTTTCTTTGCTTTGCTTTTCTGAGTGCTGCTAAGCTGTTGGCCTCAATGCTGCCATGTCCACGGGCTCACTGCGCCCTGGATGGAAAAACACTTTTTTTTGCCAGATGTCAATTTGCCATCTTCCAGCTTTGTGGAATGGCCCCTCTCGTTCTTGCAGTCACATGAAAAGCCTTTTGATCAGGCTCGAAGCAGCCTGCACGGTCACAAGCCCAAAGCACTGAAGATGAGCTCGAAAATCAAAGCCCTCTTTCTAAAAAGCTGTCGGATCCTAAATGCAGCAGGGTTGAGGGGCTCTCCCGGGCAGACAAAGAGAGGGGACAGACGTGGTGCTGAGCACGATAATCCATCCCCTGCTTGACCCACGTGCAACAGGGAAAGGTCCCACGAGGGATGGCTTCTCGTCGCATTTCCAAGCACGTTGGCAAGTGGGAAGCCCCATCCTCTAAAGCGGTCACTGAGGCCTCCAACAGGGCTCTGCTTTGCTCCTGGATACACCTGAGACAGGCCATGAGAAATCGCCCCACCAAACGGAGCCCTGCTCTCTCTGCACCGGGTTCAAAGCCCACCAAAGTCAATGGGAGTCCTATTGCTGTCCACTGGCTATGGAGGACATCCAGATCAGGCTGACCCTCGGGGACACTTCAGAGAGCCCATCGAGAGACCCGAACGAGCCTGCAGACCCTTGGGGTGATGAGGGACAATGCTACTAGCTTGTGCAGCAGGGTGGCAGCCAGCTGGTTGTGGGCTACAGCAAATCCAGCCCAGTCTCCAAAGCCAATCCCATCTCGTGGCCATGGGGAGAAATCAGAGGGTCTTGTTTCAGCTCCTCGGGGATGAGTTTTGAAGGCCAATGTCCTAACAGAGGTGCTTGTTTGCAACCTCAACAGGGAGGCTAAGGACAGGGGGTGAGAGGGGTGAGGCTGCATTATCAAAGCCACGGCCCCGTGTGACAACAGACAAAAGTGGGGGGACTCCAAGTTCCGAGACCCTCCTAGGCGCAAAGACCGTGGGTGCCTGTGTCCTCCTTCGACCTGGGGTTGAGAACCCATCACCCCAGGAGATTCAGGTAAGATAGCCCCTCTCCCCCTGCAGAGAGAGAGCTACATACCACACACACACGCACACGCACACACACAGCCACTCACTCACAGGGAACGCTCCCCGGGTGCCGGACCTGCTTCCTTTAGAGAATCTCTTGGGAAGAACAATGAGAACGAACGAAAGAAAACCAACAGGATCAAAACCAATCCTTATGATTTGCCCTGGATTTCCAGAGATTTCAGCCAAAAACTGGGGGCGGGGCAGGGATTATGATCCATTGCATAGAATTCCTGATCGGCGCAGAGAAACAGACCCCCATGAAAAAGAAAAGGCAAGGCCAGCCCCACCCTTGGCAGCTGGGAGCTCAGATACCACGGTGATGGACATAGGTGGAAGATGGCCTTGTGGCAAAGAGGCTAGGTTGGGGCTTTAATGGGGGCTCAATATCCAGCTCTGCCATTGGGTCTCCAGTCACTTCATCTCTCGGCCCCATGGCTCCCTGCTGATCAAGTTATAATTTCCCATCCCAAGGGGAAGGGGGAGGTTTAGGGGCAATCCAGGGGAGGGTTCCAGGTACCGACCCCCGGAGGCACTAAGCGCTCCAGGCACAGGACTCCTTCCCGTACCTCATCTATCCGAAGAGACGTGCGCCACGCAGCTCCTGAGAGACCTCATCAGCTCAGTTCTAAATACAGTGAGCTACAGGAGGGCATTTGCGGTGTGGAGGTGTGTACAAAATATACCGTACTGCGGGTCAGACTGTCTCTAAGTGTCTGGGCAGCTGGCCAGTTCCAAGCGTAGCACTTAACTGCAGAGCATACTGGAAAATAGAGACCAGATGTACAGTGTTGTCCAACTTTATTTTATATATGGTCTCTATTTTCTAATGTGTACTGCAGCTACGCGTTAAACTCAGGTATTGCTAGAAAAAACACATCCCTCTATTGCTAAGGTTATATGATAAGCACAGACACCTAATCTGTATACACTGATTGTCTAGACAGACAGGCCTGGTAGGGGCTAATATAGGTTTTGCACCAACATGCAAATGCCATCTCAGAAGGCAGCTCTCGGCAGAGCATGCAGACAGCTCCGCTGGCCCACTGCAGAGCTGAGAGTTACACAGATCTGCAGAAACGACCTGCAAGCAAGTCCTCCACCAAACTCCTTGCTACATGGAACAGCTGCAGGCTAGCTAAAAAAAAAAAAAAAAAGGGAGGGGGGGAGAGGAGCGGCCGCGTGTGTGCGATTTCCCAGGCCCACAGGCAACAAGGCCCTTTAAAAGCATCCAGCAGGTGCAAACTCACCCGCCGGCACCCAGCCACACTCATAAAATCCACCTGAGTAGCTGGGAGCAGGGAGGGTTTAGAGGGCAGGCTGGCACCGCCGGGCTGTTGACTCTGGAGTGGGTGAGTAGTGGCACAGAGAGAGATGGATCTGGTCACCCGTGGATCTGTGGGTGGGTGCTGACTGGGGCATCAGAGGCAGGCCCAGCTTCTGGAGGGTGACTGATACAGCGAGAGAATAAGCAATCCGAGTCTGAGTAAGTAATAATATTTAGCCCTCATACAGCCCTTCGCTTCTTTCAGCTCTGCACAAACCACGGCGCAGAGGAACTTGTCTCCAGAGAATAATCCCACAGTAGGAGCAGCCCTGACCTAGTGCTGTCACCCCAAAGCAGACACACAGGGATCCCGCCACCGACCACTGAAATGCAGCCACCTCTAGGGCGCAGCGCACCGTCTGCTTAACGAGAGCCGCAGGAACCCTTCGTGACAGCGGGTTGGCTGCACGGTTCATCTGAAAGGCACCATCCGAAGCTGCACAGCAACAAGTCAGGAGCGATCCTTCAGCACCAGGAGCTCCTGCACCACTTGTATTTTCCGTGCTGGTCTCCCATCCAGCTACTGACCAGGCCTGGCTCGGCGTAGCAGAGAAGACCCAGCACCGTGACAGGAGGGCTATTCCCAGAGAGCATCCCCACTTCACACCTGGCTGGCATGGAATTACTCCAGCCAAGAGCTCCCTGGTAATTGGCTCTGCCCAGTTTCTTGCCACCAGGTGGCAGATGGAACAAAATCTCCTCTCTGTCCAGTGCTTGGAGACTCATTTCTCCAGGGCCTTTGAGAGTGACACGACTTGTCTGAACAGAAATTAATGAACAAGGATCACAGGAACAAAGTCAAGGGAGCCAGCAGGAGTGGAAATGTTCTGATCTAGCCCGGGGTTTGGGGGCTGAGGGGGCCGGACCTAAGACGTGTCTCCGAAGGACCTGGGATGAGACAAACACAGGGTGCCAGTTACAGGGGAAGTTGATTAAAGCACAGGCTACCTTTGTGGAGGAGGAAGGGAGGCTGGTGAAAACACAGGAGATGGGCTCAGAGACAGCAAGGCAGGCCCAGAAGGGTGGGGAAGATCAGACTTTCCCTGAGCCAAAAACTCCTACCCCAGGAGAATGGGGTAATACCCCAGCGTCGTTCCCACCAGTGCTGTGTGCCTAACGGATTTCTCACTTCGCTGGCAATGCCGGAAAAGATCATTTGGGGTCATACTGCGAATGGAAAGTTTCACAGGTTTTGGCAGATTGAAAGTAAAAGAATAATTGTTTGGGGTTGAACGAAATGCTTTGCTTTGATTCTGAGCATTTTAAACCGGGTTCCATTTTTTAACAGCAGCAAAGGAAACTTCGAAATGAAAAGTCCTTTGGAGTCACCGAATTGCAGTGTTTTGAGGTCTGCGGATTCCTTGTTAAGGTTTCTTTCCCACTGAAACCGTTTGGCGAATTCACAGACCGTTCCGGTGCCGCCGAGCCTGCGTTTGGCCCGGGGGCGGGGGGGGAGAAAAGTTGCGGACGAAGAAGGTTGCCCAGCTCGAGTCTGCAGTGCCGCGGCGCACACACCACCTGACACAAGGCAGGCAACACGCCCTCAAACTCAGACACACACACGTCCTCTCTCCCTCTCGCACAGACCCAACTGGGCATCACAGGCGTTCCCGCACACGGCCCCGGCTGTAGAAGAGGCCCCCAGTCACAGCCACAGAGATCGGGTGCTCACAACCACACACACACGGCAGGTGTAGGTTCTCCCCTTCTCTCATTCCCACTTGCAACTTAACCAGCACTTAGCCCTAGTGGGCAGGCAGCAAGGAGCCAAGGTACCAGTCAGCTCTGCCAGGGCCTCCCTGCACACTGCTGTCTGTCTGCACCCATCCAGACCTGCGGGGCGCTGCCCCAGGACTCCTGCTCCCCCCAGAGCCCTCTGAGGCACTGAGCTCCTTCCAGCCAAGGGGGAGCGACATGGCTGGCGGGGATAATTACAGCCCTGGCATTCACGCCCCCGGCACGCTGCTCTCCCCCCACCCGCCGCCCGAATGCTGCCAATGGAACCCCACCCTTCACGCAGCACTGTCGGGGTAATTACAGGGCTGGGTAGCGGAGTCGCTTTAAAAGGGGGGGGAGGAGGAAATCAAGCAAAAATTACCCTGTCATGCTACCTTGGAATCTGACACTGGGAGAGAGCGCGGGGGAATCGATGCTCCTGCATACACAGCCCCTGGACATGCTGAATTACAGAGCACAGGAAATTCGGGACGTTCTGGGGCGCGCTTGCCAGTGACAAAGGGCAGGCTGCCTGCGATCTGGGAGCAGACCACCGAAATAAATACGGAGCAGTTTAAAAAAACAACCACCCCCCTCCCCATATTTTGCCCCCCATCCTACCCAAATCTGGGACCTAGACACATGCCTAGTTTACCTGTGTGTTAATCCAGCACTGTGCACACACGGTCCCAGAGACCTCGTGGTGGTCACGCACCCCGGCCTGGTGCTGATCTCACACACACTGGTCACACTCGTGCACACATGAGGCTGGGGCCAATCTCACACACATTTGTGCGTACACCCCCCTACAGCCCCCCCCACCGAACCTCAGAATGCCCAGGTATCCTCTCTGTCTTCTCCACTTACGGCCTCTTTAGCCTCCGGGAGACGCAAAGACCCCTCACTTCGGCTGTTGAAGGAAGAAACCCATTTGATGTTCAACCCAGTTTGCATCACCTCCCTCGCGGCTCATCAGAGGCACCCGCTGCCCCTGCAGATGGCCAGTGTAAAAGCAAATACTCCAAAATCTATGAGACAGAGCAGAGAGCGAACCGTGGCCAGGGAGAGGCCCAGCAATGCTCTCATCAGCATTCACAGGCCAGGAGGAGAGCGTGGAAGGCGAGCGAGAAAGCCTCTGTCCTCCGCATGGAAAGGAGAGAGAGACAGGCGGCAAGGAGAGAGATGGTGTTTTGTTGGTGCCATGGGGACAGGGGTTCAGATACAGCCGGCTCGGTCGGCGGCTCCGTGCCCACGAGGAACCAGTGCCAGGAAACGTCCCTTGCTTTCTGCCTCCCAGGGCCCAGTTTGCCCTCCCCAGCTCATGAATCAGCAGAACACACTTGCTCAGGAGAGGTGTCTTTTGCAGCGACCTCATCTCCAGCTGTGATCTCCAGCAGCCCTCCCAAGCTCAGCAGGGTCAGGCCTGGGTGTGAGACAGCCGCAGGGGACGCAGGCTGCGTTCTGGTGACTCAGCATTGACCCCCACGGTCCTGCGGGGTGCGAGGGGGCACGTGGGGACTCGGCAGATCTCACTTCTAAGCCAGTGCAGACCCCGATGCCCCAGTGCAGTGGTAGGGGCCGCGGTGGATGACAGCCGGGCCCTCTCACTTGGGAATCAGCATTGACCTCTGTAGGACCAGACGGCCTTGCTGGTCCAAATTCAGATCCCCACGCTTGTGCTCCGAGGGAGATAGCTGCCCCTTAGCCTAATACAGCTGCTCCATCACAGGCTCCTCGCTCGCCTCAACCCTCAGGGTCTCCCCGTCCCCAATCCCCTTCCCAGAGCCCTAGTTCAGAGCAGCCTCCACCCTTTCTTTACAGCAATCACTTGGCTCCACCCTGCCTGGCCGATGCTCGTAGCCCCCCGCCGGCTCTCACTCCGTTCGCTGGGGTTACCCCCAGTGGATGAAGAGATGGCAGCCGCACGAGCCCCCTGGGGCTGGGACGAGGTGCCAGATGGACATCCCTGCTTCTGTTCAGCCACAGGAGTGCGTGGCATGGATCGCAAGCTCCCCCTGCAAATCGGCCCCTGGCGTGATCCTCCCTCATCCCAAAGATAGAGGGACCGCTGCCCGCACCCAGGCCTAGCCTGCAGGGCGCAGAAGTGAGCCCAGCCTGACCTCTTTAACCCTGTCAGCAGCTTTCCAGAGCGTCAGTGTGCTGAGTCCCATCAAACTCACTGCACCCAGGGGCTGCCCAAACAGGTGTTAGCTGGAAATGGCTTTTGCCCCCTACCAGCCCGGCCTGGATTTGAACCAGCGACGTCGCAGCGAAAGGCTCCGTAGTGCATTGCCGACCCCCGAGTCATCCAGCCCCCAAGCTGGTGCAAAGCAGCAAAGCTCCGTGGACTTCAGTGGCGAAGCTGAGTCCTCGTCCCCAGCTCCGTGCCAACCACTCACCCTGCACACCAGCCCCCAGGAAGGCCCCGCGCCAAGTGCCCCCTCCCTCTTCCTAAAGGGGCAGTTCACATTTTGCTTACTACGTAGGTTTGTTAATACTGCTGTTGTTTATTTGTCACAGACCAGAATCCAATTGCGCTCAGCGCTGTACAAACAAAACTGAAAGACAGCCCCGCCCAAAGCACGGAGCCAGAGTCGCTATAGAAATGAACCAATATATGCCCAGCAACGAAATACACGAACAGAATTATTCCTAATTAGGAACCCTATTTCTGAAAGGATCAGGAGCTGGGGTCTGTTACAAAGCCCAGATTTGATATAGTGTCCCTCCAGCTGTGGGTGTGGTGGGAATTATTTGAGGGGTTGGTTTTTCGTAACTGTTTGGCTGCGTTCCTCGTTACTCCCTCATGACACACACCAAGAGCAGGCATCAGAAACAGATAGCTCTCTTCCAGGGTCATCGCCGCAAGTGTGCACATGATTTAGTGGACAAACATCTGGGCGGAAATAATATTGTCCGCAGCCTCTGGGCACCAAAGGCAGCAACAGAGCTAGGGGAGTAAGCTCGGGATGGAACTCTGGCTAAATATAAAAGTCAAACTTTCCAACATGCCAGGTTTAAAAACAGGGCTTGGAATTTGGAAAAAAAAAAAGACACAAGACGTGAAATGTTACAACCCCCTGGCAAAGCTGGGACCACGAACTCAGACAGCATCCCTGAAAAGGTTCTCTCAAGCCCATGGATATCAAAACCGAAAGTATCTTTTTTTCCCTGTAAGGATACTGGTTAGAGCACAAGTGAAAGAGGGCTTCTGTCCCCGGCTTTTGGAGGGAGGGTGGTCTAGTGGTTAGAAAAGGGGGGTGGGAATCAGGACTCTGTTCAGGACTATTTCCAGCTCTGCCACTGACTTCTCTTGTGACTTTGGGCAAGTCACCTCCCCCACCCCCCTTTGCCTCAGTTTCCCCATATGTAAAGTGGGCCCCTCTCCTGGCAGAGTGCCAGTTCCATAATCACTGGATCCATTCCCAGGCCAACCGCTCCATCTCCCCGTGACTCAGAGGAGCAGGATCGGGCCCTGACAGAGCATGAATTTCACTCGCAGAGGCCTGTAACCTGCTCCATCCCCTGCCAACACCATTTCTCATGCCACAGCTCAGTGCTCTCTGTGCTACGACAAGGCTGGGGAGGTGGCATGAGCATCCGCAGGGACTTCTCTGCAGCAGAGACCAGAGAAAGGTTCAGAGACAGTGCCCAGGCTAAACTGGGGGAGAGGAGAAAATCTGATAAACTATGTGGAGCAGAGAGGGTGTGACGGGCCATCTAACTGTTTCAGTTGTGAGGACAGGAAGGAGTATGCCCTGTCGGGGCAGTCAGGTAAGAGGTTGGGCTCACATTAGTGTGAGCGTCCGGGTGGTACCTCCCTGACCCCCACCTCCCCCCAGTAATCTGCAAACTCTCCCATGAGAGCTGAAAATGAGACACTGCAAATTTGGGGTCATGTGTCCATGTCCTGGGTGGCTGGGGCTGCTCTCTGACCCCAGGATTCCCCATCCCAGGATGCAGCGTAGGCCCTAACTCCTCTGCTCAGAGTCCGAGCTGGCAGGAATTAGCTGCATTCATATTTTCCCAGAAGGAAAAATTTGGTTTTGCCAAAACTGAAATTGTCTGCGGGGAACATGTCATCTCAGGTGCGTGAGGGTCCAGTCCAGACCTGACATCACAAACCCTATTTCAACCTCTTGAATCGTTCAGTTTCAACAGAAAATGTCAGTAAGAAAATAAATAAATAAATAAATAATAAATAACTCCTCCATCCTGCTGATCCCTTCTGTCCTCCATAAAAGGAGAAAGGAAGATCTAGCTTACAAGAACTCAGGATTATTCTCCCTTTGTGCCAGGTGCAATTTAAGGGTATTTTTATCACCTACGGCTGGGCGAATAACAGATTTGGGGGGGGGAATCATTTTGGGTGGACCCTAAACCAAACTTTTGGGGAATTTTTGTCAAATTCAAAAAGTTGAAAAAATGTCATTCGATTTCCAGCTTCTTTTCCCTTTTACTTTTATTTTGAAAATGTTTTTAAAGATACTTTTGAATCAAAAAATCCAATTGATTAAGAAAATGTTCAAACAAAATGTTTTGACTTTTTTTTAAATCAAAACGGTTCCCCAAACTCGATGCAAATTTGTGAAACGTTTCAGTTGATCCAAACCTTCATCTTTCACCAAAAAAAAAAATAAATAAGAAGTTTGGGTCAAAAATTCTCAGCCAGCTCTATTCCCCCCCCTTTACAGATGACACAGCAGAGACCCAGAGACATGCAGGCCTCGTCTACACTAGAAACAGCACTGCACGCCGTCTAGCTAAAGTGGTACGAAGACCCTAGTGTGAATGCACAAACAGCAGCATAGTTATTCGCATACAGGACGGGGAATAAGCTGTATCAGTGTAAGGTACCTTTACACTAATCTAACTACGTCTCACCTGTATAATTATTTCAGGTGAAAAACAATCAACCCTTCCTAACCAATATAGTTATACCAATAAAACTTGTAAAGTGTAACCAAGGCCTTACTCACAACGGCTGCAGCTGGGGGATAAAACCTTCGCCAGAAGCGACCTTCTCAAGGTCACTTGTTGTTGTTTACAGGGTTGGTGTAGCTGTGTCGGTCCCAGGGTACGAGAGAGACAAGGTCGGGGAGGGAATATCTTGTATTGGACCAGCTTCTGCTGGTGAGTGAGGTTGGAATCATATGATTTTCTCCCCTCTTCTTGTGAGGTGAAGAATCGCTCCAGGGTAAGTTTGAACAGGGGAGAAAATTAAACCATATCACCCTCTTCCACCAACAGAAGTTGGGCCAGTCCAAGATATTCCCTCACCCACCTTTTCTCTCAATGTCACCCAGCGAATCCTGGTTGGGAGTTGAACCTAGGTGCCCTGCCCCCTCTGCTCTAACACATTAGCCTCCCCTCCCCGGGCCAGGAATAGAACCCAGGAGTCCTAACTCCCAAGCACCTGTTCTAACCACTAAACACCACTCCCCTCTCGGTGGCTGGAACAGAACGCAGGTGTCCCAGTACCTGCACCTGTGCTAAAGGAATACAGGGGGCCGACGGGATCGCTGGCAGAGGACAGTCTCAAATGCAACATTTTCCTCCGCTGACCATTCTTTTTGCCTCTTGGTTTGCTTTCTCTAAGCGCGGTGGGCCTGCAACTTGTCTTCTGGATGGGCATGCTCCATGCCTGCGCCATCAGCCACGACCCGATGGCAGCCACTGGACTATTTGTTCCTTAATGTTTTCTAAATGAGGGGGAGATTAATTGGCTGTCTGCTTCTATTGGGCACCTTTCGCACACTGCCTCTTAGGAAACAATTCCCAAGCGACGGCTGTTTGCCCCAGCTCCGGCCCCTCTCCAAGGCTGCGGGCTCCCAGCCACCTCAATGCCACGCCACCATGCAGGATGATCACCGGCCACTGCGTTTGGTAACGGCCTTTCCAAATGGTTCTGGTGGGCTGCCTACTTCGGGCCACAGGTGCTAGAATTCGGGGTAGAATTCGCAGCAGGGGCAAGCGGGGAGCATTGAGATTCTGCTCTTTATTCCCGGCACGGCCAAGCTCAGCAGGGCATGATGTTACCTGTCCTGCACGAGGGGCCTATCAAGCTGGTGGCTGTCGGGGCCACAGCTGGTGGATGGGGACAGGGCTGGTAGGAGGGCGGCTCTCTGATCTTTCAGGGATGTGTCTGTAGGGTGGGGATTGATGGCAAACGGAGGGGGAAAACCCACTGCGGGGTTCTGGCGGTGTCCTCTGCAGCGTAAAGTGGTGAACCCCTGCCCTCAGGATGTGCAAGGGTATGAGCCATTCTCTTGCCTTCTCAGCAAACTGCAAAGCATGGGGAACCTTCAGCATCGTGCATTTAAGCTATCGCCTGTAACAACACCCCGGCTTGTGTGGATTGCACCTGGGATCTCAAATCACCAGCCCCGACTGCCTGCACTGAAGGGCCAGGTGCAGTCACTTTAAGCCTGTAACTGACTCATAAACTGCTCTATTTGGTCCAGTCACTAGAGGGAGACAAAGAGCCACACTGTGTTACCGTAGGTCACACGTTGTCTGGCATTGGCGCCGAGTTCCCACCTCAGGACTGGCTTTTATTAAATGCTGTTTGACTGATGTGCTAGAACAGCTGATTATCCACTCCGCAACGGGCCTCAGGTCCATACACTGCATGGAGCAAGGAAGCATTTGCAACAAGGCCGCCACTCTGGAGTTATTCATAGTAGACGATCATTGTGCTCAGCAGTTATATGGTGCCTGTCACCACAGGAGCTAGGCAGAACTCACTATCTGTATTTTACAGGTGGGGAAACTGAGGCACAGAGCAGGGAAGTGACTTGCCCAAGTGTTGAGCTGCGGCTAGAAGCCAAGAGTCCTGACTGACATCCCTGTGCCTTAATCTCTAGGCCACACACCCTCCTTAAGCCAAGAAGAGAACCCCGGAGTCCTGACACCCAGTTGTGTGCTCTCCCTAATACACAGCACTCCCTCCGTACGCTTGTTCTATCTTTGTATTACAGTAGCACCTAGAAGGCCCAACTGAGATCAGGACACATAGTGAGAGACAGTCCCCACCCCAAAGATTTATACCGCAGGCAACACACACAAAGGTGGGAGGGGAAACTGAGGCACAGAGCAGGGAAGTGACTTGCCCAAGGTCACCCACCAGACCAGTGGCAGAGCTGGGAACAGAACTCAGGTTTCCTGAGTCCCAGTCCAGGGCCTCTAACCCTTTGCACAGCATTGCCTTCCACAACTGAGACACCCATGAAACAACAGCTGGTTAAATGCATCTGCTGTGGGTCCTGCAGCTGCAGAGTTTATAGAATAAACTCTGCACCTTAGACCCAATTCTTGGCTCCTCTGCAATCAAGTTAATTGGAAAAGCCCCCACTGGGCGAAGCCGCTGGCACTGGTTTCCTGCCCTGTATAAACGCGGCCGCAGCTTGGCTCAGGACACTTCTGTTCTCTATCTCCAGACACAGATCGCACTCGGGCCACTCTACTAATTACAAAGCACTTAGAACAAAGGGAGGTCGGCGCTGGGGGCTGTGTCCCCAAACATACCAGAGGAGCCCCCCTGAGCTGCTGACACAGGCCCACAGGCTGGGCCTTGGTGCCTGGTCCCTTCAGGCTCCATTCAAACCAAGGGAGGATCCGGCCATTGCTCAGCACCTCGTTAACGATCCTTTAAATGGGGACTGAGGACAGGCAACGGAGTGAGACGGTGGCTGCTCTGTGCTGCCTCTTGGCTTTAGCGGGCGCCCTTCCGCACCAGCTTCCCACCAAGGAGCTGGGAGCGCCTTTTGGGCATGGGCTAGGCAGGGATGACCTTGCATTGTACCGATGGGGAAACTGAGGCCCAAAGAGGGAAGTGGCTTGGCCAAGGTCACGCAACAACTGGTAAGAGCAGAGCAGCCCTGACCCTGAAAGCGAAAGACCCCACGCCCTTTCCTTTCCTTGGCTACGGGAGGCGTCACAGCTGTGCTTTTAGCTTCTGTATCATTCCAAACACAGCTTTAGTGGAGGGCGGGCTAGTGGGGCAGGTGGAGTCAGGACTCCTGGGTTCTACTCCCAGCTGTCAGGAGAACACGGGTTAGAGGGAATAACGGGCGATTTGGAATCTCGCTGCCTCGGTTCTGTCCCCGACTCACTGCGCGACCTTCAGCCACGCATCTCCTGCCCTCGTTGCCCTGTTTGCTCACCTGATGCTAACGGGCGCCGCCACCCCCTGCCCAGGCCTGGGGCTTTTATTGTTTATTGAGTTGGGGGGAAGGGGTTGTTACGTGGTCTTTGGGATGCGCTTTGCCATCCTCGGTGAAAGTCACAGAACTGCAAAGCATCAGGCTGTCCTTCTAAAAAAATCCCCTGCCTGCCTCCATGGAGATCAGAGGATCCAGGCAACAGTTCTGATCCTGAAAACCCTTTTTCCCTCTGCCAGGAGCCTTCCCTCACACAAGCACCCTGCCAGAGCCAGGCAGCTGAGCAAAGAAAGGCTTGCAGGATCGGGCCCATATATCAGAGCTCCTCCATTGTCGATAGACACTCCTCACTAGGAGAGGGGTGTCTATGACAGAGCACGACACAAACACACACATCCCACCCCTTCTTAAGGGCAGATTGCAAAGCCTCTTCCTAATTTACCAACTTCCCTGGGGCAGTGATTGGCAGGGGTGGGGGGGAAGAGTGGGCCAGGGATGCTTATTTGGGGG
Organism: Chelonia mydas; assembly: GCF_015237465.2. Classification (NCBI taxonomy): domain Eukaryota; kingdom Metazoa; phylum Chordata; order Testudines; family Cheloniidae; genus Chelonia; species Chelonia mydas. Next base: position 12,963,087 of record NC_057858.1, on the reverse strand, counting down.
CAAAAGAGTCTTTTTATAGACCCCGTCACTTTGAGATCCAGATGCAACGTTGAGATGCATTTCGGACTTGACTTTGGCGTGGATGCATTTTATTGCGGGAAATACTCAAATTACATAAATCAAGAGCTGCACACGCGGCATTGTCGCGGGACGAGCGGTGAACCGCCCGGCTGTCACTGGATGGGCCGGTCCCTTCCCTTTCCCAGGATCCCAGCTTTCTTGTTCAATGCTGCCTGCTTCCATTTGCATGGTTGTAGTCTCCCTTCGCACCCCAGGTGACAGGCTAGTCCCCCAGCTGTAATAGATTAGAAGGCCTCTCTCAGCAAACAAATGCTGCTGAGGACAAGTCACGAAGCCTGGATCTGCAGCCGTACAAACGTTACTTACCAGGGCTTTTTAAAACCTCCCACCATCCCCATATAAGCAGTTATCAAATATTCTCAGGCCACGACTGGTCCCTTAGCAGAACAAAATCAAAAAGGATAGATTTTGATCCCTTACTCCTGCAACAGTCTGGGCCAGATCCTCATCTGGTTTAAATCAGGAGAGCATCACTGACAGCAAGAGAGTGATGCTGATTTGTAACAGGTAGGGATCTGGCCCCACTGATTTAATCAGAACTAGGGCTGATTTACCTCAGCTGATCTGGACCATTTATGGAAAGACACCGTCACTTTTTTGGGGAAAGGGGCAGACCAGTAGGAAGGGTATTAAAAGTAAAGGGTGTCATTCAAAGACCCTGCAAAACAGGGCAGGATTTCCCTTGCTCTAGAAAGACAATTTCCTGCATCGGGCGGAACTGACCGATACTGATAAAAGACTACATTTCATCAAGCAGTTTTCCAAAATTTGATTCTCCCCCTTCCTGGACCTGTTTCGGAGTCCACTTCCCCAGCGCTGCTCTGATTCATCTCCCAGCCCATGATGGAGGCAGCGAGGACACGAGTGTGACATTTCTATTTTCCTTTCCCTTTATCCTAAGTCCCCACCACCACTCCTCCCTCCAGTCGCTGAGATCTACAGCTGCTGGTGACAGACAATTTTAAATGCACATTGTTGCTAATTCTATAAACCCAGTGGGTGCAGAGAGAGGGAGAGAGAGAGAGAGAGAGAGGCCTCTTCCTTTCATATCCATATAAATTGACTTGGCACGAGCAATTCCATGGCTTTTGCACACCTCTTTCTGCAAGCCCGGTTTGGGAAATACTGTCCAGCTACTGCAGTGTTCTAGGGTTGGATGGCTGGACTTCACTGCAGAAACACTGAACCGTTAAGCTAGCCAAGTCAATACCTACATGGAGATGCAGCTGTTTGCAGACACTAAACTTGCTAACCCATCTTTACATGGCTAAGGCTGCCCGGCCACACTTCCACTCCATTAGGAAGTGACGTTATGGTAAAAAAGCAAACCAGCTGTTACTCTGGAAAAGCTTCAGACTCCTTCTAATAGAAGACATTACTCGCAACGCGTGACTTCTAATATTAAAGTCTTGGATCCCTTTTGAGAAGTTATAAAAGGCAAAAGCACAAAGATAACGCATGAACGGTTTGTCTATTTTGTTTTTTCAATCTCTCTGGTGAATTATCAGGGATCTTTTATCCTCTGTAGAAAACCTTGCAATCAATCAATAGGTTAATTAAAAAAGAGAAAACTCTGATAGTCCAGCTGAGATAAAACAAGACATGAACACCTTGGTTGGATGTAAAGGCCTGATTTAAACTCACTGAGTTCAATGGGCGTTGGATCAAGCCCAAATATATTGAGTGAGATTTTCAAAGGAGCATAAAAGGAGTTGGGTGCTCCCTATCCGTTGGAATTCCATGGAACATATGCACCTAATTCACTTAGGTTCCTACTGAAAACTCCAGCCTTTACTTTGGGTAGTTCTCTGAGCCTCTGCATAGATAGATACACACACACAAGCTATCCTCACCTCTGTCTGCCACAGCTACTAACTCCCTTCGATTGAATGGGTCTCTGCCCAATGCCAGGGATATTAGAAAGTTCAGACTGAAGAACGCTCCCCTCATTCTAAGCCCTCTGCTCATTCAAGCTTTACTGAACACCAACGTGAGGAGGATCAGAGAAATGTTCAGAAGCCATAAGTCAGCAGACCCTAGGCAGGTGAGGCTACCGCCCGTTTATTTCCATTTCCCCGCTCAGGGTGTGAGCATTTGGGACTCACCCAGAGATGGAATCAAACAGCACTTTAGCTACAATTGACAGGAAACCAACCAGCCAACCAGAAAACAGAATCAGGTGAAACTCAAGGTTAAGGGAAGAGACTGGGAGTGACAAGGACAGGGATTCTTACCCATCTCCAAGCCAGGGCCCCTTTCCCCACACAGGGACCACCCTCCTCCCATCCACCCGCAGTCTATCTGGGACCCAGCCCCCCTTTTCCCATTTAGCACTGCAGGAAGAGCAGGGTGGGCGTGGCCCCCTGACACCTGTGGGATTGTGACCCCCAGGTTGAGAACTGCTGGATAAGGCCATAGTAACAGAGAGAATTTCACACCCTTACAAACAAAATTATCCCTGAATCATTCCTTGGGCCCGGGCTCACAGACCCCCACGGACCGTTCAGTCTCAGAGAAGGACAAAGCCCTGCGCTGAATTTTTAGCCACTTTCAAGAATCCCTCTCCCTCCCCCCCAATTCAGCATCACATCCTTCAGCACAGAAAGAAGCAGGGCTCAGCACACAGTCCTGATGGACGAGCCCACCCCCAACACCCTCTGCAAGGCCAGGACTTCACTCCCACAAGATGATGCGGGGAGGGAAGAAGGCAAAGTTTGAGCCTGTCATCAAAATGTTCTAAACCCAGCAGTTCAGGCCAGGGGGGACCCCGACAGTTCTATGGGATTCCAGCAGCCTCGTTAGGTTTTCGGGGGTGGGAAAGAAACATATCCAGGTTTCCTATGAAGGTATATATCTATCCCCCTTCCTAACCACACAGAAAGGAATCAGGTATTTAACACAACCCCGGTACCTACATTTTCCTTGGTAAGTCCCAGGCTCTTCAGACAAAGATCTGCTAGCAGCCAAGCATCATTAAAATGTCCCCCTCCCCCCCTTGACTGGGTCCATCGGGTTTTCTCTCTCCCCACTTCACTAATCTCTCCTCTGCCGGCTGCAATGAGCTGGACTCGGAGAGCAGGGCTGCTAGCAAATCCTCCCTCCCCCCCTCCAGTGGTGCATTGTGTGAGCTTTACAAACCAAACACACACACACACACACACACACACACACGCCAGGGGGACCAAACTGCACTGCACAATGACACTGGGCGAGGAGGAGCTAAGAGGAGCACGGGGGGAAAGTGCACAGTCCCCAGAGAAAACACACACACACAGAGTCGCTAGAACACACACACACACACACATCACACACACACAGAGTCACTAGAACACACACACACACTAGAAAACACACACACAGAGTTGCTAGAACACACACACACTAGAAAACACACACACACAGAGTCGCTAGAACACACAAACACACACACACACACAGAGTCGCTAGAACACACACACTAGAAAACACACACAGACAGAGTGAGTAGAACACACACACACACAGTCGCTAGAACACACACACACACTAGAAAACACACACACACAGAGTCACTAGAACACACACACACTCGAACACAAACACACACAGAGTGAGTAGAACACACACACACACACACACACTAGAACACACACACACAGTCGCTAGAACACACACACAGAGTCGCTGGAACACAAACACAAACACACACACACACACAGAGTCGCTAGAACACACACACACACACACTCGAGCACACCCACACACACACAGTGAGTAGAACACACCCCCCACACGCCCCTACCTGCTGCTCTGGGGGGCTCTGGGACCCGCAGCGCCGCGACGCGCAGGAGCCGCCGGCGCCGGGGAAGTTTGCGAGCCGCTGGCGCGGCTGCGGGCTCGGAGCTCGCCGCCCCGCCTCGCCCCCGGCTCGCGGCTGCCAGCGGCAGCGCTGCGGCTCGGGCTCCAGGCGGCGCGGCGGGCGGCTCTCCCCCGGCGGCGGGCGCGGGGCGCGCTGCGCGGGGCCCCGCGGCTGAGAAGGGGGCTGCCGCACGCGAGCCCGCTCCTCCGCTCCGCAGCCCGGCTGCGCACCCCGCGGGGCGGGGGGCGGCTTCGCTGCGCAGCGGCAGCGGCGGGGGCGGGGGCGCCCCCCCGGGGCGTGGGCTGGCGGGGGCAGGGGCTGGGCTGCGGGGCGGCCGCGGGGGAGCGCTGCCGGCGGCCGGTGCCCCGCGGCGGGCGGGCGGCGCAGGGCGGCGGGCGAGCGCTCGCCGGGGCTCCAGCGCCGGACAGATCCCGGCCGCCGCGGGGGCTGGCGGCGGGGCGAGCCGCCGCGCTGCTGCGGGTGGTGCTGAAGGACAGCTCCCTGCCGGCGCCGCGGCATGGCCGGCCCGCCCCGCTCGCGCTGCCGCGGCTCCCCGGGGCGCTGGGGGAGCCCGGGCGGCCCGCCTGATTGGTGGGCTCGGCCAGCACGACCCTCACGACGCACCCCCACCCTGCGCCCTCCTCCCCTTCTGAGGCTCAGAGCCACGCCCACATTGACAGAGGGAAATGTTCCCTGCCCATGGCCGGGGGGTGTGTGTGTGTGTGAGCTGCCCCCCCGCAACCCTGCAGCTACAAGGACAGGGCAGCCCAGATGGAACCAGCCCAGTCCCAGAGAGCAGCCTGGGGGAGCCCTTCCTGCCCCTTTCACCCCTCCCATCATCTCAGTGCCCCCCCCCCCCCCAGCTCCTTGGGCAGGTGAAGCAGGCAGGGACCTCAGGGCCCGCCTTGCCCTCTGCTCAGGAAAAGGGAGCCCCTCTATTGAAACCGAAACAGAAACGCACCCCAGAGGAGACCAATGGATCTGAAGGAGCCCCAACCTCTGCACACCGCGGTCTGGCCTTGGCCTCCTGCGCCTTACCTGCTCCGTGCCAAGGGCGCCCGGCTGGAATCAGCCCCTTGCTTTTAGCACACCCGGGGCGTGTCTGCGTGGGGATGGGGCGCGGCGGTTCTAGCGAGGGCTCTTGCTCTGTCTGTCTCCTGGGGACATTGGGTTCCCTAAACACCTGGGGGGAGAGCAAACAGAAGTCGTCAGCGTGGAAGAGCTACAACAGACTCACGCAAACAGCCAGCCCAGAGCTACCCACAACGTCACACTAAAGATATGACTTGATACCAGGGTAGGTAAACTGGTACAACTTTGGGGCCTTGTCTACACTAGAAAGTTGAATCACTTTAACTTTCCCTGTATACTTAAAGCGGTGCAACCTGCCCTAGTGTGGATGCAGTTATACTGACATGTACTAGGATAGCTATTCCCACATGGCAAGGGGCATAAGGGTTACTGACCGAAGGCCCCTTTATACCAATGTAACTGCTTCCACATTAGGGATCAGACTGGTATAAATCATCAGTAAAAATCACTCCCAACCTGCCAACCTACCTGGTACAGAATCTGTGTGCAGAGCCACTGAATGCAGCATCATAGGGTTAGACACATCCTGTAAGGCTCATGTTCGGTGGGACTTTGTGGCCCAAGTGTTCTCTGGAATAATTAGTAGCACCTTGAAGGAGAAACTGAAAAACTTTTTACGTGACAAGACGGGAGTTTAAGATTCTGTTTTTCTCTTGCAATAATTAATGACTCAAATTTAAAGGCCAGATGGACCATTATGATCAGCTAATCTGACTTCCTGCCTAACACAGGGCACAAAATTTCAGCCTGTCATTCCTGCACCATGTGGCTGAGTTGGAGCATGTCTTTTCGAAAGATTCAATCTTCATTTAAAAGGGTATAAGTGGGGGAAGTCCTCTACTTAAGGGGCAAGGAGAGCTAATTATGGATGAGATCCAGAAGGCTGAGAGGTTTAATGCTTATGGTGCTTCAGATTTCACTGAAAAGGTTAATGGTGACCAGATACTCAATACAAGTAATATTAACAAGGAGGAAGGACCGCAAGTGGAAATGGGTTAAAGAATATAGATAAGTGAGACGTATTCAAGTCAGCAGGGCCGGATGAATTTCACCATAGGATACTTAAGGAACTAGCTGAAGCAATCTCGGAACCATTAGCAATTATCTTTGCGACCCCTTGGAGGACAGATGAGGTCCCAGGGGACTGGAGAAGGACAAACATTGCACTTATCTTTAAAATAGGGAACAAAGAGGAACCCGAGAATTATAGACCAGTCATCTTAACTTTGATACCTGGAAAGATACTGGGATAAATTAGAAAGCAATCAGTTTGTAAGCACCTAGAAGATAATGGGGTTCTAAGGAACAAATCATGCCAAACCAAACCAATTTCCTTCTTTGATGGATTTCTGGCCTAGTGGATGGCGGGGGGAGTAGGAGATGTGATATCTCTTGATTCTAGTCAGGTTTTTGACACAGTCCCACATGACAGTCTCATAAACAAACTAGGGAAATATGGTCTAGATGAAAACAGAAGATGGGTCCACAAGTGGTTGAAAGAATGTACTGAGAGAGTAATTATCAATGGTTCACCGAGTGGGGTACCACAGGGATCAGTCCTGGGTCCAGATCTATTCCATATTTTCATTAATGACTTGGATCATTGAGTGGAGAGTATGCTTATAACATTTGCAGATGACACCAAGCTAGGAGGGGTTGCAAGCACTTTGGAGGACAGGATTAGAATTCAAATGACCTTGACAATGTGGAGAATTGGTCTGAAATCAACAAGATGAAAATCAATACAGACAAATGTAAAGTACTACACAAAAGTAGGAAAAATCAAATGTACAACTACAAAATGGGGAATAACTGGCGAGGTGACAGTACAACTGAAAAGGGTCTGGGGGGTTACAGTGGATCACAAACTGAATGAGAGTCAGCAATGTGATGCAGTGATCATTGTGGGCTGTATCGGCAGGCGTGGCATATGTAAGACACGGGAGGTAATTGTCCTGCTCTACTCAGCCCTGGTGAGGCCTCAGCTGGAGCACTGCGTTTGGTTCTGGGCATCGCACCTTCAGAAAGATGGGGACAAACTGGAGAGAGTCCAGAGGAGAGCTACTAAAATGATCGAAGGGTTAGAAACCCTGAGCTCGGAGGAAACCATTTAAAAGCTGGGAATGTGCATTCCTGAGAAGAGAAGGGGGAAGGGGTGCAGGTCTGATAAGACTCTTCAGCTCTATTAAGGGCTGTTATAAAGAGGACAGCGAGCAATTGTTCTCCCTGTCCACAGAAGATCGGGATAAATCTGCAGCAAGGAAGATTTAACTTAGATATTAGGACAACCTTTCTAACTCTCAGGGTAGTTAAGCTCTGGAACAGGCTTCCAAGGAAGGTCGTGGGACCCCCATCACTGGAGGTTTTTAAGAACAGGTTGGACAAACACCTGCTAAGGCTGGTCTAGGTGTACTTGGTCCTGCCTCGGTACAGAGGGCTGGACTTGATGATCTGACAGGGTCCCTTCCAACTCTATATTTCTGAGGTTCTGTGGAGAATCCACCCATCCCTAGGTAAGTCGTTCCAATGCTTAATTCCCCTCCTTGTTAAAAATCGGGTTCTTATTTCAACCATTCTTTCCTCGCTCACACTGGTGGAAATCAGGAATGATTCCACTGCAGCGTATAAGGTTATATCAATATAAAACTGGTGTAAGCAAGAGGATCAGGACCATTGGTTTTGGTCTGGATCTATGTATGTTGCACCATCAAAGGCCTTAGTAAATAAAATAAAGATGAGACCAGTTAGTTTCACCTGGAATCACTTTTTTTTATAAAATACTGCAAATTCTGGACAATTTAGCCTCAAGTTTGAAAACTTCCCCCAAGCGTACAAACAAACACAATGCAAATTTGTAACAAAACCCCCAAACCAGATACACCTAGGATGACTGAGACGGGGTGCTAGGAATACTTGGGGGCATGAGGCATAAAGGGGTGCTAGGAATATTTTGCATGGCCCTGGCCATCTTGAGGAAGGATGGAGTTGTGAAGGCCCAGCATGGGGAGCCAGGAACCTGGATTCTATTCAGCTGGGTCGTGCCAGGGGAGTGGGAGAATACCCTGCCTGACGTGTGGCTTTCCTAGGGCACACTTGCTGTGTCTGATCATTTGGCCCAGACCAAGGGGTGCAGCTGCCTTCTCGAATGATAGCGTGTTTCCCTTCCTCGTAAAGCCAAAGCACCTGGGCTGGGGGCAGGGGCTGGGGGGCACTGTTCTCTGGGGCAGAGGCAATGCCATGAACAAGCAGCCTGCTATTCAGTCCCAGGTGGGAGCAGCACTGTCAGAACAGAAGAGGATATTTTACTACCTGCGGAGGGCAAACACCCAGCCACTGAGTATTATATATGGGGATGCTGGCAAGGCTCCAGAGCCAGATCATTTTCTCTCCATTGTGCCAAATTTATTGCACAAAAATGGTCTCCAATTTCTTTTTAATATTTTGATGGGGAGGAAAAATGACACTGGCAGACTGGCTAGGAAGGACACGTCCTTAGAGCAGGACTCACCCAGCCAGAGAGAGGAGGCCTGATCCCTCATCGCTCCAAGCCTTGGCCACCCATTGATACCCAGGCTAAGAAGGTGCAAACTGCTCCCAGATCAGAGTGGTCACGCTCCCTTTGCACTGGTGCAAACAATTGCATGATGTGCAAGGGCAGCGGGGAAGCAGGCCTCAATCTCTGAGAAGGTTTTGATTCACGTTAATTAAAAGCAGGACCTTTAAGAAGTGTGGGGCCCGTTTGCCTTGCAAATGCACACGATTGCTGGATGGATTGCAGCAGGGCCTAGAGGCTCCAATCAGCTGCCACACCCCCAGACCCCCCAGTGGTCGGTGCTGTATACACAGGCAATGAAAGGCAGTCCCCTGTCCCCCCTCCCCACAAAGAGCTTGCCATCTGGTCTGTTCTCACTGCAGGGTTAACTCCACTCAGGTGTTAGCCCAGCCCAAGTGAGAGCAGCCTCCTGCTGAAATAACACTGGGGTTGCACAGAGAGGCTGTGTCAGCCGCTGATGCATTGTGCTCACTTGAGCTGTAGCTTGGACCCCCTGCCCGGCCGGCCAACTGCTGGTAAAAGCACCACTGTGCTGGAGTGAAGGGTTTGGTTTGTGTGTAGACGGGACTCTAGCTGGAGCTGGAACCTGAGCTCACTCCGCAGTGAAGACAAGCCCTAGGTGAATCACACGGCACAACGGGGGTGTGGGGCGGGGGGGGGAGGGTGCACCACAGAGATGGGGAGGAGGGAGGGTGACAGGGACACTGCTCTCACTAAGCGCAGTGGCTCCTGCTTTGAATCTGCCTGTCCCCATCACTCCTGCCGCTCACTTTGGGGCATCCACCTGTTATGCTTCCCGATGCACTCAGGCCTTGTCTTCCCACTGTCCAGCATCACTGGCCAGGACTTCCCGTGTTCTGTTCATTAGCAGGGACGATCCACAAGACATCCCACCCCTCCGCCTCCACTCTGCATCCCACCGAGCTGCCCCATCTTCACTATGGCCTGGACATGCCTCAGGAGGAGGAGCTGGAGAGAACCAGCCATCAGTGATGGAGAGGGACAACCCAGGGCTGGTGAGAGGAGCCGTCTCCCCTCTCCAGCACCAATTGCTCAGAGAGCGAGTCCTGGAGGGCAGGGCAGAGAGGGGATACACGGGGGGGGGGGGAGCCTGGTAGGTCCCACCGCCCCCAGCCAAGATCAGGGCTTTAGCTCCCAGGGCTGCACTTTCTTAAGGCTCCTGTGTGGGGCTGGGGAGGGAAGCTAACGCAGCATAGCCTCCAAAGCACAGAGCCCTGATGCCTCAACACACAATGGACTGGAGTCCTTGGGGAGCCACCTGGGCCTGAGACAGGCGGTGGCTCAGGATGGGGGCGGGGGGAGGGGAGAGGAAACCCAGACCTGGCTCACCCATAACCCAAAGGGATGGGGGAAAGGGGAACAAGGCTGGAGAATCCAAAGCCTGTTAACCCTTCTCGTGCCAGGATCAAGTGGACAAGGGAAAAGTGCAACGTCTGTGCAGAAGGCCCAAGGCTGAATGTGCAACTGGGCGTGTGGGCTGCCCTGGATGTCAGGAGCCAGGGCAGCACTGGTGGGGAGCTGGCCCCATTTCCCAGGGCATTCCTATGAGTGGCCCATAGGGTGCTGGGACCCTAGTGGGCTCTAGTGGAAGGAGCAGGATAGCATTGGGAGTCAGGACTCCTCCGTTCTACATGTAGATCAGAGGGGAGCGTTACCTAGTGCTTAGAGCAGCTGGTGGGGGTTGGGAGCCAGGACTCCTGAGTTCCATTCCCAGCTGGGAGTGGCAGCATGTCTAATGGTGAAAGCCAGGGATAGTGTGGGGCCTTAATGCTCCCTCCAGGTCTGGCTCTTAAGTGCCCGCGTTGGTTTCTAATCCCATCGCTGGCACCATGTTTTAATTATTAGCTGGTTTCTGAGGATGACAGAGGTTGCGGGTTTCACACTGTCCACAAGGCCCCCAGTCTGGGCTGGAGAACTTTTATTAGCCTTGGCCTCATTACTTTCCAGCCGTTGGAACTGGGCAGGTAAGGGGTAAATGAGAATCAGCTTATCCCTCCCTTCCCCCTTCCACGTCCCTGCCTGTGTCATTCTCCCGGCCCCTCGGGCACGGGGACAGAAGGCGAAGGCACCAGGAAGCTGGCAGCTCTATTAACGGGCAGGTTTGTCCCTGCGCTGCTACTCGCCCACCTGAATACTCCCCAGGGGAGCACAGAAGAAACCCAAGGAAGAGCCACGACTCCCAGAATTACTTGGTTCTAGTGCAGCTCAGCTGGGGCTGCGACTTCAGCACCTCCCCAAGACATCCAGCCAGCAGACTTTATACCCAGCTCTTCTCTGGGCTCTTTCCTGAGCGCTTTGCCAACCTCCACAGATCCTCATAACCCACCCCCCCACCCCCCCACAAACATGGTGTCATCTTCTGGCTGGGGCAAGCAAAGGCCCAGGAGCAATTTGTTCAAGGTCACATGTGAATCAAAGAACCCAGGTGTCCTGACTCCCAGTCCCACCGAACACTAACCACTAGGCAATATTCCCCAACAGCACTGGGAATAGAACCCAGGAGTTCTGACTCCCAGTTCCCTGCTCTCATAACCAGACACCACTCCCAGCTTTTCATATGTTACCTGCGATTTCATTTCTCTCTAGCTTGCAATCCTCAAGAAGCTGCTCCTCCAGCTGCTGGAAACACCCCAAACCAGCTTCTCTCCCATTTCGTACATTGACAGTGGCCACCCTCACCACAGCAACGGATCCTCCGACCACAGCGGTGGAGACACAGGAGCAAGAGGCTTTTCAGACGCATCAAGGCTGGAGCAGCTTTTGGGGTCAGCGCTTCCTGTGGGCTCCCAAATTAGGTCAGGGAGAGCGCAGTGCCGCATCTCCGAATGGTCCTCTGAGATGGATCCAAGTAAATATTTTATTAACCATCACTTAGCCGACGTTTCACGAGTAGGTTATATTGCTGTCATCATAAATGGGCTTTATTAAATCTTTCAACCTGTCAGGACATCAATACAAATATCTCCACCAGGGAAAACGTATTGCCCGGCCATGTAATGACAGTTGATGAAAATGTCCGGCCTGGCACCTCTGGGGTTTACGGGGCTCGAACGCTCCAGAGTCTGGACAAAAAGAATTGCTACTGTGATCCAGCCCCACTCACATCCCTGCCATGATGACCCCTCCGAAAACCAACAACCCCGCTCCATCCAGCATGCACATCCTCCCACCCACCAACCACCCAGCCAGGTCTACCCTAGGTAACCTCTCCACTCGCTCCTCAACCCAGCTCTCCGTGCCATGAGAATCCCCCTCCAAAACCTACCTCTAGCCCCAGCCCCTGCAACCCGGCTCAGCCCATGATGAACACCTTCCCAGCCGCCCATAACCCAGCCCTACCCGTCCTGTGTAGCACCCTCCCCCCACAACCAAGATAGTCCTGCTCTGGGAACCCCTTCCCCAGCACAGCTATATCCGCTGTAGTAAGCTGCCTTCTCCAAACCCCAGTTCAAGCAGCCACAAGGTTCTGTCCTGCTTTAGCGCATGGGATACAGAGGCCCCTCCTTGTACCAGCGGTGTTACCCAGGGTGCAAAAGATCTACCTGGAGCCATAAGGATGAGAGCTGCAGCCCCTAGAGCATGAAAATCCCTTGGCAGTAACAATGCAGATACGAATGGTCCATCTAGCCCAGTGGCCAGGGACGGATGCTTCAGAGGGAATGAAAAGAACAGGCTCTTATCAAGTGATCCATCCTGTGTTGTCCACTTCCAGCTTCTGGCAAACAGAAGTTTAGGGACACCTGGACAATCCCTGACCAGCTTGGATAATAGCCATTGGTGGACTCATCCTCTATGAATTTAGCTAATTCTTTTTTGAACCGTTATATTTTTGGTCTTCACAACATCCCCTGGCAATGAGTTCCACAGGTTGACTGTGCGTTGTGTGAAGAAGTGCTTCTTTGTGTTTATTTTAAACCTGTTGCCTATTGATTTCATTGGGTGACCCCCGGCTCTTGTGAAGGGATAAATAACACGTCCTTATTCACTTTCTCCAAGCCAGTCATGACTTTATAGTCCTCTGTCATAGCCCCCCTTAGTCGTCTCTTTTTTAAGCTCAGTAGTGCCAGCCTTTTAAATCTCAGTTTATATGGAAGCTGTTCCATACCCTTAATCATTTTTGTTGCCCTTCTCTGTACCTTTTCCAAGTCTAATATACCCTTTTGGAGATGGGGTGACCAGAATGGCAGGCAGTATTCAAGGTGTGGGTGTACCACGGATTTTGATAGTGGCCTTTTATTTTCTCTTTTCTCTATCCCTTTCCTAATGGCGCCTTCCGTTCTGGTCGCTTTTTGGACGGCTGCTGCAGAGTGAGCAGATGTCTTCAGAGAACTCTCCACGATGGCTCCAGGATCTTTCTTTGAGTGATAACAGCTCATTTAGACCTCTCGTTGTTTGTGTACAGTTGGGATGACGTTTTCCCATGTGCATTACTTTGCACCTATCGACACTGAATTTCATCTGCCGTTTTGTTGCCCAGTCACCCAGTTTAGTGAGATCCCTTTGTAACTCTTCACAGCCAGCTCCAGATTTAACTCTCCAACGTAACTTTGTACCATCTGCAAACTTTGCCACCTCCCTGTTCACCCCTTTTCCAGACCCTTCATGACCATGTTGAACAACACCAATCTTGTACCAGGTAGGGACATTCTGTCCTCTTAGCTGCATTATCTAATACAGAGGCTGCCTGGCTAATACATCATCTTAATAGACATTGAGATAAAACATTCTTCCATGCGGAGAGCCCAGCTCAGGGTCACAAACCCTCTACTGAAAAAAATCCCTTCCTCTGAACCGGAAATGCGGCCTCCTCTGGGGTGCAGCTGTGCAGTGGTTTGGGATAAGAAGCACTTTGCACAGAGGGGATGTGGGATCTTGAACAAGCACCATCATATGTGGTGGCACCTGCCACGACACAGCTGAAGGATTGACTCATAAGGAACAACCTCCCTTCCATGTCTTGGCCAGCCTCAACCCTGCTTAGCTTGCAAAGGCTGACAAGAGACCAGCCCACTGCAGTTACTTTGCTTCTTGCAACAGAGAGTAAGACAACGCTTTTCGCATCTGCCCTGAGTTTAGTTCCCAGCAGCTCTTTCTTAAATAAGGCTTTGGGGACGTGAAGAAAATTGAAAAAGATGTGCCAAAGGCCAGAGGGGTTCCCAGCAGTTGGACTATCCTCCCCGTTGGAAGGATGCTATTTTCTTAAATGACCAAGGACAAAAACTCTCTCTCCTTGTTAATAGCAAAATACGTCAGCACCGTGAAGTCAGGATTAATGACAGCCAACAGCCAGGCTCAGCAGGGAGCATGGTGCGAGAGCACGAACAATGATTTTATATATAAATATACAGCACCTAGAAATCACATCCACCCAGTCTCACAGAACCCCAGTGCTCACCTCACTCAGACAATTAATCGCTCCTTCCCGGGCACCCACTCACACCCCCATTAGATGGAAGGGACCATTAGATCACCTGCTCCGGCCTCTGGTGCAGCCCAGACCAGAGACTTGTCATCCCTGGAGGGAGCCCAACGACATGGGTCTGACTAAAGCATCTTCCAGAGAGGCCACCCAGGCTGGATCTGAGGACATCGATAGCAGGGACATCATTTGCTATGGGGCAAAGGGGGCAGTTGCCCCCCTCAAGGCTTGGTTGCCTTCCCCCTCTCCACCGCCCCAGACTTTCTGTAGGTCTGTGTGCTCCATTATGTTTTCCACTTTTGGCATACACCGCAGCCAGACTTGGTAGAATATAATACAACCCCATACCATGGGCTATGTGATGACACAACTTTGTGTCTCCCCATCCTTGGCACCCACACTGGTGTGAAATGACATCCCTGATCAAGAGATGAAGAATCTGCCACTTCCCTTGGTCTACGCCCTCCCAGAGGGGATGCATGGGGTGGTCACGTGCTCCCCCCTTTAAATTGCCCCCCCACCAGCATCAAGAGTTATGTGTTATCTCCTATTAGAAACCAGACCCAAACAGAGGGGAACTGACGTGGCCAGCAGTGACCCAGCAGAAGGTGTTGCCCAGTCCCCAATAACATTATTATTAATCATTATTTTAAATCATCTATTTGGTGACAGCCAAGCTACCCCCCTCCCCCATTGTGCTAGGCGCTGTACAAACACATCAAATCATGGTGGAACGTTCTGACCTACCCCAGTAGGTCAGACTGAGGACTGCACCCTTAGCAAGTTTGCAGATGACACTAAACTGGGAGGAGTGGTAGGTACGCTGGAGAGTAGGGATAGGATACAGAGGGACCTAGACAAATTCGACGATTGGGACAAAAAAAATCTGATGAGGTTCAACAATAACAAGTGCAGAGTCCTGCACTTAGGACGGAAGAATCCCATGCACCGCTACAGACTAGAGACTGAATGGCTAGGCAGCAGTTCTGCAGAAAAGGACCTGGGGGTTACAGTGGACGAGAAGCTGGATATGAGTCAACAGTGTGCCCTTGTTGCCAAGAAGGCTAATGGCATTTTGTGATGTATAAGATGGGGCATTGCCAGCAGATCGAGGGACGTGATCGTTCCCCTCTATTTGACATTGGTGAGGCCTCATCTGGAGTACTGTGTCCAGTTTTGGGCCCCACACTACAAGAAGGATGTGGAAAAATTGGAAAACGTCCAGCGGAGGGCAACAAAAATGATTAGGGGACTGGAACACATGACTTATGAGGAGAGGCTGAGAGAACTGGGATTGTTTAGTCTGCAGAAGAGAAGAATGAGGGGGGATTTGATAGCTGCTTTCAACTACCTGAAAGGGGGTTCCAAAGAGGATGGATCTAGACTGTTCTCAGTGGTAGGTGATGACAGAACGAGGAGTAATGGTCTCAAGTTTCAGTGGGGGAGGTTTAGGTTGGATATTAGGAAAAACTTTTTCACTAGGAGGTTCATGAAGCACTGGAATGCGTTACCTAGGGAGGTGGTGGAATCTTCTTCCTTAGGGGTTTTTAAGGTCAGGCTTGACAAAGCCCTTGGCTGGGATGATTTAGTTGGGGTTGGTCCTGCTTTGAGCAGGGGGTTGGATTAGATGACCTCCTGAGGTCCCTTCCAACCCTGATATTCTATGATGATTCTGTCCCTAACCTCCCCAAGGAAGTAGTGGATGGGGAGGGACCTCTTGGGTCCCAATGAGGCCGGCATCCCAGAGATGCTTTTCACCCCACACATCTAGTGTGGTAGAGAAGATAAGAGAATCTGGGCAGGAGGGGGCTGTGACAGGAGATGGACAAAGGCTCCCATTTCTCCTTCCCCCTCCCCCCCATCTCTTCATCTGGTGAGACCCATCTGGCAGCCCCACATGCTGGAGAGGGGACCTTTGCTCCCCGACACAAGTCCTTGCTGAC
Source organism: Chelonia mydas (assembly GCF_015237465.2). Taxonomy (NCBI): domain Eukaryota; kingdom Metazoa; phylum Chordata; order Testudines; family Cheloniidae; genus Chelonia; species Chelonia mydas. Next base: position 12,947,140 of record NC_057858.1, on the reverse strand, counting down.
TGTCAGTTGCAGTGACGCGCCCTGGCCAGGCTCAGGAAGAGGCTGGGGAGGATGGAGGTTTCCAGAGCACGTGCTGATTTCCAGCCCCCGGGTGGGCACTGAAAGGTCATAGGCTTTAAATAGGAGCATGCTGGGGAAGGAATCCTCGTTAGTGCCTGTATGACTAGCGGAGAGAGAATGCTTCATGCGGTCACACGCCCCCCTGGGCCTCACCCAGCTCCCAGACCAGCTGGAGAAGGATCAGTCACCTGTGGGCATGGCCTGCACATGGCAGGGTATCGTAGATGATCCAATCCAAGAGAACGGGACCCTGGCCCTATGCACAGAGATCCAACAGAAGAGGATGCCCACGGCCTTCAGGGCCAGGCACCTTCCCCTGGCCATAACCCCTGAGACTGAATTCGCCTCTATTGCCCCTTGGCTGGAGTGCAGTTACCCCTGATTTACACCAGCCTCAGCCAGAGCAGGAGAGGGGCCAGTGAATTGTCCTTTTGGGGTCCAAAACCCTTTTTCATGCGCAAACATTTCTGCGGATTCAATTCCCCTGGGAGATTTTTCACCCTTCCTTATTCCACAGAGATTCAGCAGAAAGAAAGAAAGAAAGAAAGAAAGAAAGAAAGAAAGAAAGAAAGAAAGAAAGAAAGAAAGAAAATAGAGCTGGGAATAAATAGACACACAAGGATCTAGGGAAGTAGACAGACAGACAAAGAGGAAGAAGAGAGACAAGGAAAGAGACAGGGCGCGCCCGGTTGTCGGGAGATTTTTCCTGTGCAGGGAGGCAGAGGTTTCTCGCAAGGGCTTGGCGATTGCTGCATGGGAAGGCTGGGGAAAAGCAGCTGAACCGGAGCGCGCTGCCGAGGGAACCCCCTGCCCGTCCCCCCCCACGCGCCGCCCACGCACAGACAGCGTCTATTATTTGCCATGGAGCACTAGTAAATGATGCACCCTCCTCTTGGGTTTTCCAGAGCTGGGATTCAGAGGCAGCTGCTGAAGGGGAGGGAGGGTGTGTGTGTGCAGGGGACCCCCGGGGCCACCCCACTCGCTGGCGTCACCCCTGGAGATGGAGGCCCAGAGCAGCGTTGGGACAGCCCAGGCAGGGGGAGTGGCAAACGCAGAGTGAGGACTGCCTGCCCTGCACAGGGCCGCCCTGCCCCCAAACACGGGCTGCATGGCAAAGTCTGCACGTGCTGCCAGGGGCGGATCCGGTTCCTTCCCCATGTCACGAACAACGGGGGCTAAAACGCAGGGGGCAGCCGGGGCCAGGCATTCATTTCAGTAAACGCATTTCAACCGCTGCCAGGCCAGACAACAAGGGGGGGCTTCTGGTGAGCTCCCAGCTCCTCAATTATATTTGGGTGCCCAACTCCCACTGAGTTCTAGGATTTCAAAGGGTGTTAGGCCCCTAAAAACCTTCAAGGACGCTGGGCCAAGGTCCCAGGCTGAGACGCAGAATGCCTCGGTGATTGCTCAGACAGCGGCTGTGTCCCACCCCAGAGGTGGCTGCACTTCCTGTGGCCCATGGGAACCGCACATGGGGTAGCCTGGGGTAAAATCTGACTCATGGTCTGCTAAGCCCCTGGGGGCCCTAGATAGTGCCATTACAACACCCCAGAGAAGAGCACGTTCCAGCCTTCTGATTGGCTGGCAGCCAAAAAGGGGTGGAGCTCTTGCTGGTGGCTCCACCCACTGCCCGCCAGCTGGGGCTCCCCTGGCTCCGAGCAGATTTGGCTGGGAAGCTGCCGGCTGGCCTGGCTACCCTGCTGCTGGGAAACGGGGCGTTGCTGATGGAGGCCGGGTCAATCGCACGGCACGTAATTGCCCCCAACGCCGAGGCAACGGGAGCGAGCGGGGTCCTGCTCCATCGCAGCCACACGCGGCTCAGATGCCCTGCCATGTGCGTTCATATCCCAAGGCTGACCTCACAAGCCTGAACTCTGGGGGGCTTCTGATCTGGACCCCATCTCTGCCACTCATTCCCCCTTCCCACGGTGAGGGCAGTTCGCTCTTTCCCTTCGGCCAGGCTCGATTCTGAGTCAGGCCTGTTGCTCCCACCCACGCCAGTCAGTTAAACATAAGGGGTGGGGGGGTTAGCCACCCACCGCCGCGTCTGGTACCTTCCGACACCTCTGAGGCACCGTGCCTGAGGGTCACAGCTCGCTCCTGCTACTATTATTTACATTACAGTAAATCTGGAGGCCTCATCTGAGATCAGGGCCTCCTTGTGTCCGGTGCTGCATAGCCTGCGAGACGCTGTCCCTGCCCCAGAGGGGATGCAATCTGAATAAAGCAAAGGAAAACTGTTCCCAACGTCTTACCGATGGGGAAACTGAGGCCCAGTGAGATTCAGTGACTTGTCCAAGGTCACACAAAGGATCAGTAGCAGAGCTGGGAACCGAACACAGGTCCCCTGAAGCCAAGCCCAGCAGGGTCATGGCAAGGCTGTTACCTTGGCTGCGTTTAGGGTAACAGCTGGATCCCAGAGGGCACACCCCTGCTGGGAAGAGAATCTAGAAGCAGGGAACACCCTGTCTCACCTGAAATAGGGGGAGCCACTGGCCAGCCTCACCAGCTCCAGCCGGATTGTGGCATTGGAGGAAGAAGGAGCTGGTTTATCACCCACGAAAGCTAGCCAGAGGCCCGTCCAGCCTGTTCTTAAAACTTTCCAATGACGGGATTCCACACCCCCCCTTTAGAGCTTAACAAACCTTGCAGTTGTTTTTCCTAATATGTAACCTAAATCTCCCTCGCTGCAGATTAAGCCCATTGCTCCTTATCCTACATGGAGAACAACTGATCACCAGACTAAACCTGCTCCCCCCCCCCCTTTTTTAACCTTTCCTCACTGGTCAGGATTTCTAACCCTTTGATCACTTTTGTCGCTCTCCTCCGGACTCCCTCCAACTTGTCCACATCTGTCCTAACGAGCGGCACCCAGATCTGGACACAGGACCCCGGCTGAGGCCTCGCCAGTGCCGAGCAGAGCAGCACAGTGACCTCCTGTGTCTTTTACATACGACGCTCCTGAGAAGAGTCTTTTCTGCAACTGCATCACGTTGTCGACTCATGCTCAGTGTGACCTCCTGCAACCCAAGACCCTTTTCAGCAGCGCTACCACCCAGCCAGGTCTTCCTCCGTTCGATTTTCCCTTCCGAAGTGAGGTACTTTGCATTCCTCTTTACTGAATTTCATCTTGTTGATTTCAGACTAATTCTCCAAATTGTCAAGGTCATTTGAATTCTAATCCTGTCCTCCAAAGTGCTTCCAACGCCTCCCAGCTAGGTGCCATCTGCAGATTTTGTAGCATACTCTCCATTCGATTATCCAAGTCATTGATGAAAATATTGACTAGTACCACACCCAGGACAGACCCCCGCAGGACCCCACTAGACACGCCCTCCCAATTTGACAGCGAACCATTGATAAACTCCGCTTTGAGTACGATCTTTCAACCAGTTCTGCACCTACCTTACAGTCATTTCACCTAGAGCACACTTCCCTTAGTTTGCTTATGGGACTGTCATGTGGGACTGTGTCAAAAGCCTGACTAGAATCAAGAGATATCCCGTCTCCTGCTCCCCCCATGCCCCGGGAGAGGAGCCAGTGGGGACGATCTTTCATGGGCTAAGTCTGTGCCCAGAAAGGGAATAAAAAAAGCAGGCCAGCCTACCACAGTACCAGCCCTGGCTGTGCACTTGGCAGCTTGCAAGGTGGCAGCTAGGCTGGTGGACGGACGGGAGACCGCAGTCAGAAGCCATGACACTGGTGCATCAGCAGGGGATACCGTGAGCCAGCTCTGAGCTAATAAACAAGCTGCTTTTGTCTCATTCTTCCCCCCCAAACTCCCCTGTGGTGATTTTAACCGGACACGGCGAGCCCCCCCAGCATAGCCCAAGCTGCATCGCCACGAACTCGCACAGCTGCTGCGCTTCACCCCAGAGGTGGCTGCATGTCACAGCGGCCCCAGCAAAGAGATGTCCAGCGCTCTGGAGGAGCGGAGCGTTTCTGGGCTGGGGGAAGGGACCCAGCACCGATAGGGTTAAACAATCCCGCAGGCGCTGTTGTCAAATGCTGGCTGATGTGCAAATCCAAAATATTCCCAGACCTTGGTCGGGTGGAAAATAGCCCTCGCCCCTCGGGGAGCTCTGGGGTCCGACAGAGCAGCTGCTGCAGAGGCTGCAGCTAAAAATAGACTCGGGCGGTCAAAAGGTTCCGTGCGGGTGATTTATTTATTACTTTGACTATTTCTTGCCTAGGAAAGGAGTGCAGGCTCCCGGGGGGCGGGAAGCAGATGGGCGGGAGGGGGGTAAAGGCAGGCAGCATGGGAACTCAGGGTCAGGATGGCTGCCCTGTAGAATTTCATAGGCCTGCTAGACAGGGGGAGGTGGGATGGATGTGAGGGGTGGGGCTGCAGGGCTGAGCTGGCGTGGGACGGGAAGTGTCGGGTCTCTGTCTGGGCTCCCACTCATGGAGAGTGTTTGAAATTAACGGGCACTGTCCCAGAGAACTCACCCAAGCTCAGCAGCACCAGACCTGGCTGCCCGCCGGTATTCACAGCCCGGGGTGGGGTCAGGCCCCAGTGTCATGAGCCACAAAAAGGATTCGAGGGCTGGAGAAAACGCCTGACTCCAAGAGCTCCAGCTGTTTGGCTTATCCAAAAAGCTCAAGAGACGACTTGACGACGGCGCAGAAGTACCTTCGCAGGGAGAAAAGCCCAGGTGCTAAGAGCTGTTTGACCTGCCGAGAAAGGCCGAACAAGATCTAATGGCTTCACATTAAAGCCAGACAAATCCCGATTAGAAATAACGCCCAGATTTCTAATGGCGAGGGTGATTAACGGCTGGGACAAACTCCCAGGGAAGTGTCCATTCTCCATCCCGTGCTGTCTTCAAATCCAGACTGGAGCCTTTCCAGAAGATGCTTTAGCCAAACACAAGTCATTGGGCTCACCGTGGGGGCAGTGGTGGAAACTCTTGGGCCTGTAACATACAGGAGGTCAGATGAGATGATCTAATGGTCCCTGCTGGCCTGAAACTCTATGAATCCAGGAATGAATTTCTGAGATTGGCTTTAAAACTATAAGGTCAAAACCAATGTGTGTTGGGTTCTTTCAATTTGTCACCTGGTTTCAGGCTTTTCCCCACCGGGAGAGTTAGAAACTTGCTGTTCTTTATTAAACGGAAGCTGAGATTCTCATGTAACCACATGATTCCAGCTGCTGGGGCTTTAAGCACCAAAGACTGCGAAAGCAGCTGCTGTGGGACAGGTGCTGGGGTCTAGTGGTTAAAGCAGGAAGGTTGGGAGTCAGAACTCCTTGCTTCTAGTCCCAGCCCTGGGAGAGGAGAGGTATGTCATAGTTAAAGCAGGAGGGACTGGGAACCAGGATTCCTTTGGTCTATTCCCAGCTCTGCCACTGGCCTGTGGGGTGACCTTGGGCAAGTCACTTTCTCGCTCACTCTCTGCCTCAGTTTCCCTATCTGTAGAACAGCAATGATGACTTTGGAAGGCACCTGGAGATCTAGGGATGAGCGGCGCCGTGTGAGAGCTAGGAGTGCTGGCTGTTCCTGTGTCGGGCCATGCCAGTCAGGGCCTAACCCTGCCATTCTGCAGAGGTCAGCGGGCTCTGTGCTTGGAGTAGGGTGACCAGATAGCAAATGTGAAAAATCAGGACGGGAGTGGGGAATAAATGGCACCTATAAAAGACAAAGCCTGAATATTGGGTCTGCCCCGATAAAACCAGGACATCTGGTCATCCTAGCTCGCAGGGCTGCGGGTTCCAGAGCGGTAACCCCACTGGACTGACTGAAACGTTTCTTTTAAAAACCCACTTTAAAGGGTATTCCACCTCAAATCCCTTTGAACTTCCCTGTGCTTAGCCCAGCTGCTCTGCAGCGCACCCAGCTCCGCTCACAACCGATGCAATGACAGGCTCCTTCCTGCTGCCAAGCTCCCGAGCTCCGTCGGCTGGCTGAGCTGCGTCTCTTTGTGCCAATAGAGAACACAGGGTCCTCGTAGCAATGACAAGGCCCTGGGCAGGACAGAGGAAGGGCTGGCATGCAGGGCAAGGAGATACTGAGCAGTGACATTCCAGAGCGGGCATGGGGAAGTTTAACTGTAGGATTGGGGGTGCAGGGTCATTTTGGGGGGCCAGCATTAGGGGGTGCAGGGCTGTCTTGGGTTGCAGGATTGGGGCTGTGTTTTACTGGATGCAGGGCTGGGCTCAGGTTTGTTGGGGAAAATCTACCTCCTCACAAAAAGCCCTGGGAGGATCCCTTTAAGAGAAGCCACTGAACTGGCTGGAGCGTGTTCCACTGCCCTCTACAGGATGCAATCAGAACTGCTCGGTGGTGTGTCAGAGACCCTACACAGCACGCAGTAAATGGGGATTCTCCTTTAGCTCAGGTGGGAGGGGCTGGCGTTCTGTGGAGAGGAAGATCTGAGTTCCAACCCTGGAGTCACTGGGAAATTCCTAACATCTGCAGCATGCAGGGTTTCAAGCCCAGAGCGCCCTAGAGGCTGGGGGCTTGTTAGAGCCTCCATGGCACCCTAAACATCAATTAAACCTCAGCATTTTTGTGGGGTAGGTGAGCCCTGTACCTAATTCACAGCTGAGGAAACTGAGGCATGGAAAGGAGAAGTGAATTGACCAAGGTCACATAGTGAGTCAGTGTCAGGCCTGGAAATAGAGGCCAGGAATCCCAAATCGCTTTCCTTCCCCTCCAACTAATGGACCAAACTTTCTCCAACAGCTGGGTCTAGAACTCAGGAGTTCTGACACTTCCCCCTACCCCCCGGTCTAGACCAACGGCAGAGCTGCTTTTGCTGGAGTCCATTCTATTATTTGCGTAACAGCACCCAAGGCACAGCTAGTGTCTGGATTTGTCAAAAGGGAACAAAGGGAATTTAAGTAAACGTAGCCAATTCCAATATTACACCAGACGACCAGAGTTAATTACTTGTATTACAATAGCGTCTAGAAGCTCCAACCAAGGTCAGGGCCCCTTGTGCCAGGTGCTGCACAGACACACAGTGAGAGACAGGCCCTGCCACAAAGAGCTCACAGCCTAAATAGACAAAGGGTGGGAGGGGAAACTGAGGCACAGAGAGGGGACGTGACTTGCCCCAGGTCACACAGCAGGTCGGTGGCAGAGCTGGGCCTCCTGATTCCTAGCCCAGTGCCCTACCCACTAGACCACACTGTCTCCCAAAAGGACCAGTGGAAAAAAGAGCAGGGTGAATAAGGGATGTAAATGAGGAGGTAGGGGGCAGAGATGGGGGGGACCTAGGGCTGGAATAGCAGGAGAGCTGTGGGTTGGGATTATGGGGCATCGGCAGAGCTGCCTGCCAGGCCCAGGACAGGGCTGAGGCTCACTTGAAACAAGGAAAGCTGCAAACCCGTTGCCTCCGTGCCTCGGAGAGGCCCTTCCGTGGCGCCCGCCTCATGCTGATCACGTCTCCCGAGCCACAGCTGCGGCTCTGATGAAAGTTTTTGAAAGGCCGGCTAATTAGCGGCGTGCTAGCCAGGCATGGCCCTTGCTCCCAGCCAGGCTGGAACAGCCCCCGTTGCTAGGCTGTCAGCTCCCTGCAGCCTGCCCGCTCCGCACGGGAACGTCCTTCCACATAGCAACTCCCAAAGGGCTAGGGAGCCCCAGAAGCAAAAATACATGACGTGGGCCCCTCAGCTGCCTGGGCCCAGATCCCGACCCGCTATGCAGGGGCTCTGGGCATCTTAAAGGGGGACGATGGCCCCTCCAGAGAGCATGTATCAGGAGGGAACAGGAAAGCTGAATGTAGGCTCTTTGAGTCAGGCTCGTAATTCAGAACAGAGCATAGCTCTGCTGCTGTCTCTTGAGCCCAGCCTGCACCCTCTGATCCCTGCTATCCTAGTCCTGGGGTCCCCCCCACAGATCTGATGATGCCTCTCAATCCTGACCCCCAGCCACCTGGGATCCCCCACCCGCCAGCTCTGCTGGTGCTCCTCAGTGCCAACTCACATCCTCCCCTGCCATTCCAGCGCTGACCAGGCTGAGACCCCTGCACTCATTCCACCACCAATCCTGTCTGCGGGGCGGGCGGGCAGCCCCTGTCGTGCCATGGCCCGGCCTTCAGAACAAAGCGACCCAAAAGGAAAACGCCCAGGGGGATCGGATCTTGAGTCCTTCAGCAACCTGCTCTACCCACCACGGCAGGCGGGGCGCAGCTGGGGGCTCATTGGGCTGGGCAAAGACGGAATCCCGCTTCTGATCCATGGTGATGACGAGACCGGGGCAGCTCCTCAGCCGGTGCAAATCGGCCCAGGCTGCCCTGGAGCTGGGCTGACGGATGCCAGCTGGGGATGTGGCCCGATCTCTCCCCAGCCTGGCTGGCACGGCACCTCCTGAGCTTGCAGCTGATTACAGAGACATTTGTCGGTGCAAAGTGCAAGGCAAGCGTCCAGAGCCACCAGAGCCAACGCAGAGACAGAAATGCCCTGTAAACCCTGTGCCAGGACGGCCAGTAGGCACAGCCCAAGCATGGGGAGAAAACTCACCACAGGATGGGGGGAGGGGAGAGATTTTAAACCCATTCAGGAAATTTGGGGGCACATTGAGTGGAGTGTGGAGAATTCAGAGCTGCTCCTACATGTACCTGTTCCCCCCGGGGTAGAATCCACCCTCAGCCCTGCTGCTGGCATGTTTCATGCCCATCTGGGTCCCACGCCTGCTGGTGCTGGCGGGTAGAACACACCTGCCCTAGCTTCAGGACATGCCAGTTGCCCCGTCACTGCAGGTAAAGCCCCGTTGCTTGCCCCATTTCAATACCGTGCCAACCAACTAATGCACCAGGGGATAATTTCAGGGGACAGGGCTGCATGGGCATGGGAAAAGCCCTGGATCATGGATTTAAACGCAACGCTTACAAGGGAGGCCAAACAGGGCAGCATCCAAATGGCGTCTGCATTTTCCACCCACAATCGGATGCACTTTTCTTGGTTGTCGGGACAATTAGATGCCTCCAATCCAACCCACCCTCAAACTCCAGCCCAGCCCAGGCCACCTGCTGTCGCCTAATCTGCAAACCCTGCCCCAAACCCAATCTTAGGGGAGAGATTTTCCTTCTGCCTTTGCCCAGCCAGCCAGAAACCATCTTCTGAATGCACAGCAAGCAGAAGAGCTTGGGGGTAGATGCCACTTACGAGCCCCCTCCCTCCGCACAGATCCCTGTAAAACGCTACCAGCGACAAAGGCATTCCTCTAAGCCCAATATTCCACCCGCCCGCTTACCTGCCAGCCACGGAGCTCAGTTCCGGGCCTTTGCTTTGAGCAGGGGGCCAAACCGCTTCCTGCTTGATGCCCAAAACGGGCCGAGGAGCATGCGGGGCTCACTTGCAATCTTGGCTGTGGGTCTCGTCAGGTGAGCGGCGAAGGGAAGACGTTCAAAAGTCGATTGGGTCGGAGCTGCTTCCAAGCCAGGGGTGGCTCAAAAACCCTGCGGCAGGTTTAGCGTCAGGATCCAGTTCGGAGCTGAAAGGGCATGGGATCTTTCGGGTGAAGCGTGGGGATGCCCCCCAGTTCCCTCCCCGAAATGGAGGGATTTCTCTGCTCTGGACGGTGACCTTGAGGCCTCCCCCAAATCCAGCCGGGCACGCTAGAGTGGGTTGGGGGAAGAGGTTATTTTTAGACAGAAGGAGTCACTCTCATCGCATCCTTATTGTTATTGGCTCGGGCCGACTGTTTCTGTGACCGGCTGCCAAATTCCGGCCTCGCCCCCAGCCCTGCGGCTCAGAGAGCGAGTGGCTTCGGGGGGAGAGCGAGGGCTGCACACAGCACAGGGGTGGAGGGGGCAGCAAATCCCTGTGCTTTGCAAACGGAGCAGAGCTGGAAGGGGCCTCTCTGTTCCCAGCTCCTGCAGGATGGTGCCGCCCAGCCGGCCGGCTGGCTTTGAGTAACCCAGAGCGTGGCCCCAGAGAGAGGGTTCTGCAGCCCGGCCTGGCCAATCTCCTGGGCTGGGTGTTTTGCCTGCACATCCCCTTCAAATGCATCCCATGTGCCCCCACCACCGAAGAGCACCACTCCCCCTTGGCGCTGACCCTTGTCTGACCATTCCCATCTCCTCCCCCACAGGGCCCACTCAGGCAAGCTGGACCTGTGCAGGTGTTTTATATCTTGCCCTCCCCCCAGGTCAGCCCCTCCAGCCCCTCCACCATATTTCTTGCCCTTCTCAGAACTCCCTCCGGTTTGTCAATATCCTTCTGGTCTCCAGTGGGCTGGGAGCATCCCAGGGCAGCCTGGGCCGAGCCACAGAGGGTGAAAGTCATTCTCACTTCCCTCCCCAAGAGACAACTATTGGCCTGGGTGGGGAACCAGACCCTATCCGTCCATGGGAGCCCACATGGCCACACACCAGCCCGTTGGGGCCTCTACGGAACCGCAGCCCTTCCTAAGCAGGAGGGGATTGCAGAAAACTAGAGACACCGAGGCACGTCTACACTACAGACTTTGGCCAGCCATAGCTCGGCTGGTCAGGGTGCATCTCTGACTGACAGAGCTGGGCCAGCAGGAGCCCCTAGTACAGACACAAGCTCCACCAGCAAAAGTGTGCTTCATGGGGCCTGGAATAAGCTATCCTGGCAAGAAGCTACGTCCACACTAGGAGTGCGTTTGCTACCTAGCGTACTGGTATGGCTATGCCGGCAAAGCCTTCCAAGTGTAGCCCTGGCCAAAGATTTTGGCTTCTACACAACTCGTGTTCCAGCTTCAACTGCCTTTGTTTACCATAGCTTGCCTAGAACTCGGTACAGCAGGCAGACACCTCTAGTGGCTGAATAATGAACTGCAAGCACCTATCATTACAGCCAACCCCCCCCGCCCCCCCAGGTCTGGTGTACTCTGCCCACATTATCCCTCCATCTGCTGCAGTTAGCGTTATTAGGGCCCTAGTAGGCAGGAAATCAGATTCCTGTCTCTGTCACTGACTCACAGCGTGATCTTCGGCAAGTCACTGCCCCGTGCCTCAGTTTCCCCGTGTGGAAAATGGGGATGATTTTACTTCCCTAAGGGGATATTACTTTGTCAACAACAGAAGAGCTCTCCCGGGCCCTCAGACGAAAGGTTGCGGTGACACACATCTTATTGTTATTCTGCTTACACATGCACAATCACACACACGCTCGGAATTTGTACCTGTATCTGCAGCCGGGGCATCTATTGTCTGGATCTGTATTTAGACGGTTGCTGGCTTTAGTTCCGCCTTAGGCTGGGCAAATCCACATCTGCAGGAAGTCCAGGTCCCTTTTAACGTTTCAGCCTTTGAAGTCCCACCAGCCCGACCTCCTCTCTCCTCTCAGCTTTCCGTCCTCACTTTAGCATGTGATCCACTTTCTCATTTGCCCAAGGCAAAGTCATTTAATCTGCTTTTTGTGATCTTGTCGCAGATCAAATCCCAGTGTTAGCTGAACTCCTGAAATTTAACTGTTTAGCGACAAGGCCCTGCTAGCAAGCTGTTCCCCAAAGAACTATTGTCCTCTGTTTGAGACGCTGGCTGCAGAATTAACACCAGCCGGTTTTATTCCTGGCTGCAGTAGGAATTAATACCAGCAGTGGATTTGCTCCTCCAGTCCGCCCAGCCTGGCCAGCACTGGTGCAGAAGTCCATCTGCCCTTTGCCTGTGTGGCAATGCAGTAGGAAGCCAGGCCACCGAAATATGATTCAACTCTTCCAGCGTGTCTGCCCCATTCAAACCGTTGGGCTCCACCCTGTGTCACTCTTAGCCCAGAGAGCCCTGGTGAAGCTGGGGAAGTTAAAAGGCTGGAGGTCAGACTAGATGACAACGGCCTTGGAGCCTAGGAATCTCTGGACTCCATTCACCCTGCATTGGGCCTTTATTTATTTAGCAGAAAATTAAAAAGGGATCCACTGTGCAGAGGGGCCATGCTCATCTGTCTCGAGTCACTGACCCCAGCCCCGCATCATCCGGGCGCCCCTGCACGGGGCAGAGGCAAGGACCCAGGACTCTCTCCTCACTAGCCTTCAGCTGGAACACCCGAGCAGACCAGGAGCAGCTGCTGCTCTTGGAGGGCGGGGTAGGGCCAGGAAAGCTCCTGTGAATCGTGAATGTATCAAGTCCCCGCAGCGGCCCAAGAGAGTCTCTCTCTCCGACTCATCCAGCCCTGCTTAGAAAAAGGCTCTCAGAGAGAGACAAAGAACTGTCCTCAGCTCAGCTGCTCCTCCAGCCATCTCTAATTTGCTCTTAATGCCAGTTCCATTGACCTGTCAGAGGATTGGCTCCTTCCACCCAGCCAGCCCCTTCGCATTCATTGTTTACAATTAACTGTATTCTTTTTGCTCTCAGAGGCCACCACAGAGCTGGGGCCCCGTCACGCTGCAGAGACACAACGAGAGTCGGGCCCTGCCCCAAACAGCTTCCAGGCAAAACAGTCAAAGGATGGGAGGGGAAACTGAGGCATGGAGAGGGGACGGGACTGGCTCAGGTGAATGGCGAAGCCAGGAACGGAGCCGACAGCATCTGTGCTCCAGCAGTGGTGACAGCAGGGACCACATGCACCATGGACCAGCTCCCCGGCAATTCCCAGCGGGGTGCACGGCCCCGCATAAGGATTGCCATGGGGGAACAGCTCCCCAGCTCCCTGTGCTAGAGGCCAGTCGCAGCTCACAGAGCCCTTCCCCCCTTTCGTGTCATTTACCCTTTGTACTGAGATTCAGCCTCCTAATAAACAGCCAATACCCGGCCCCTGAGCCAGCCGCCCCTGGGCGCGGGCAGCTCCCGAGAGACTGCTGCGGCTGATCCCGAGGGTGACCAGGGCCCCGGAGGGCTCCAGAATACTGCACGGCCAGGGGGCACAAAGGCCCGGCCCCCACCCCCCAAGTGCAGAGACGAGGACTCAAGCTCCTAGCCCCTCATTTCTGCGTATCCAGCGTGAGCCCCCCCTCCGAGACCCAACCATCCCCCCCCCCCACACACACACACACTTCCTGCACCCCTCCTGCGCCCTGGGCGTGCTGGTCGGCTCCCACCCACTGCACCCCAGCTCCCCTGGGAAAGAAAGGACCCCACCCTCCCCCCATGCCTTTGTCCTGCCTCCCAGCCCCCAGCTGCAGGGAGTGTGCGTGTGTGTGTGTGTGTGTGTGTGTGTGTGTGTGTGGTGGGGGGGGCTATTTTCTCTCCCTCTCCTCGTCATTCCGAGCACGGCTCCCTGCATTCCAGGAACGCCCCCCCCCATTCCCCCCCCCCGGCTCCGTGACATCAGCAGCCGCCTGCGCGCCGCACGGGGAAGCCCGGGCGAGGATTCCTGGCCGCCCCGGCGCCTGACGGCCGGCGAGCCTGGCGCGAGCCCTGGCGCGAGCCCTGGCGCTCCCCGGGCGCCCCCGCCCCCGCGCTGGCTCCCGGCCCGCCGCAGCAGAGATGCCCCGTTGCCATGGCAGCCGGCAGACCCCCCCCGCCCCCCCCAGGAGGAAAGGCCGCGAGAGGCCGGGCGATCGATAATTCAGCCCCGGAGCCCCGCGCTCGGCTCCGGTCCGGCAGGCGGGATTCCCCCCCCCCCCCCCAAATAAACCGGGCAGGGGGGCATCCCCGGCGTGGAGGGCTTCCCCAGGAATTGAAATGAGAGCGGGGGGGGGTGGAGTTTACTGCGGTGGGGGGGGTTGGAAACGACGGCATGGCAACGCTGCAAGGAGCGGCGCGGGGGGGCCGGGGGGGTATTCCAAGCCGTGGGCCGGAGCGAGACTCGATTCTGCGGTGCCAGCGGGGGGAGATGCGGGGGGGGTCTCACTGCAGGAGGGGAAGGGGCGTGGGGGGGGGAAGGGGCGTGGGGGGGGGAATCGGGAGGAAATCCCCCCCCCGCACAGTACAGCGCTGCACCCGCCTCGCTGGAGGATGCTCCGGGGACGCCAGCGAGGAGAAGGGCTGGGCGAGATCGGAGCCAGAGGCGCCCCATGGCTGGGGGGGGGGGGGGGTGCTACGGGAGGGGGGATGCTGGGGGGGATGGGCCTGCTGCCCCGCGGGCCCCCCCTCCATCTCAGCCCCTCGCGCCCCTGCCTCTCCCCACATCCTGTCTGGGGGGTGGGGGGGGAGCTTGGGGAGAGCCAGAGGAGAGCTAGGCTCTCCCCCTATCCCCACACCTCTGGGCGGAGGAGAGGGGGCGACGCCCAAAGCGGGGCGCAGGCCCAGGATGGGCTGCTGCCCTGGCCAAAGGGCAAATGCCGGATAATGAGCAAGAGCGGGAGGGAGGAGCTGAGGGGGTGAATGGAGATATGGGAGGAGCCAAGGAAATCCCTCCTGCCCCCCCCTCAAAAAAATCCTCCCCATTCCCAGGGGCAGTGGGGAGCTGCTTTGCACACCCCACAAACCCCAGGTAGCATGTGAGCACAGCAGGCTGGGTCCCCACCTAGTGGCGGGATAACAACCTACTACTGCTACCAGCCAAGGGAGCTACTCCCACAGCTAAGGGCAGTAGATCATGGTGTCGAATGCCACTGAGGACAGCAGCAAAGCAAAACTTCTGAGCAACTGCCAGCTACACCCCAGCTCCTGAAGTGTGGGAGCAGCAGGAAGGACAGAGGAGAGTGAAATCTGGAAGCAACCGTTGGAAGAAAAGCATCTCCCTTGGAGATGTTAAGCAAGGCAGTGAGGCTTAGTGGCTGGGGCACTGGACAGGGGAATGGGGAGAAGAGACCTGAGTTCTATTCCTGGCACTGCCATTGCCTGCTGGGTAACGTGGGGCAAGTCACTTCCCCACTCTGTGCCTCAGTTTCCCCTCCCACCCTTCGTCTATTCAGACTGTGAGCTCTTTGGGCAGGGCCTGTCTCTTGCTGTGTCTCTCAGCAGCGCCCTGGGACCCTCCAGATGCTGCTGTGATACAAGTAATGTGCACGAGCCCCCCCTGAAGGAGAGGCAGGTGTTAAATACCTGGGAGATTCCCAGTGGGCTCCTGCCCCGGGGTACAGCCAGGGGGTAAGCAGGAAGGCCGGGCAGGCTGTTCTCCGCTTCCAGGCCTCACTCATCCTTCATTGCTGTCAAGTAGGGGGATTAAAGCTTCACGGGGCCCATCAATCACACTGTGAAGGGGCAGCTCACCTTGGGAATAACGAGGTGGATAACAAAACGTTTAGCAGATTAACGGCCTTCACCAACAGTGACCACCCCCAACCCCAGGCCAGAATCACGGGGCTTCTGGGTCCAATCCTGGGGTAGAGACAGGGCTCAGGGTCATAGGACGCTTCCTTTGCTGATCTCAGTATAATTTACAAGCCATTGGGGTGGAGGTAAGAGGGGGACTGAGGGTGTTGCAGAGTTTAACCCCTTCAGTTCCAAGTGCCAGGGCAGGCAGAAAAGCAATTTCCCCCTCTCCCCGAAGTACCCTGCAGGGCAGTCTGTCCTGCCCACCCTGCACTCCTCCCCCCAGCAACCAATCAGTTTCCCGCCCCCATGCTCCCACCTGCCATTTTGCTTCAAGCAATGGGCCGGAAATTTTCAAAGCTTCACGTAAGGCGCGGCTTAAAGTGCTCTGAAAAATGTGTCCCCTGCCCCATCCAGCCGCACAGGAGCCGGTTGTCTCTGGGCCGTGTCCCTGCGGTGCTGGGATGCCCCTCCCCTCCCCGCCCCCCTCCCAGGCGGGCTCAGAAGGGTTTTGCACAAGCGGCAGGGCAACAAGGTGAAGCTGGGGGAAGAGGGTTGCGAAGGTGCGGGGCTGCTCCCGACCGCCGGTATCTGCCAGCTCCCAGAACAGGCACCGTGGCAAGGGTGTAGGGAGGTAAAGGGAACCCACTCCAGCAGCTGACACTGCCCCACAGCCGGGATGCCCTTTGATCTCTCGGACCCCCGGGGGCCAGGCTTGGGCTGCCCGGATTTTCCCCGACCTGCAGCCTCCCCATTATCTCAGTCCTGGCGCTTCATCTGAAACCACCCAGTGCTGGTTTCATGCCATGCGCCGAAGTCCCTTAGGACTCTGCAAACTCATTTCACTTACACCGTTTCCCCCCAGATTTGAAGGTGGGTCTCCAGGTGAGAGGAGGCAGGGCGTTAACCCCTTGAGGCCCTTAGCCCCTGGGCCAAGACGGCTTCTAAATCACCATGGTCTAGCTCCAGGATTAGAATGTGTCCTTGGCCTGACTTTGGGAAGGCGGCGCTTTTGGTGCATTGTTATCGCTTCTGCATCAGATTCCTCTTGGTTATCTCCTGCACAAACCCAACAGGCAGAGGGCGGCTGCTGAAAGACACCAGCCACAGAGCAAAGGCCGCAGCGACCTCTAAAAGACCCCCAGGAACTGTTTACTGACCTTATCCCACCCTGCCCCAACACCTGCCAGCAGGGAACCTGGGAACACTCAGACAACAAATTCAGCTGGAGGAGAAAGATTTTACAGAAGAGGGAGAGGCACAGAGGGGACATGACTCGTCCAAGGTCACATCCTAAGTCAGTAGCAGAGCCTAGGATAGACCCCAGGAATCCTGATTCCCATCTCCCCTGTTCTTAGCACTCTGCCAAATCCTAGTCCCCACCTCCAGCACTGGGGGGAGAACCCAGGAGTCTGGACTCCGAGTCCCTGGCTTTACCCACTAGATAATACTCCTTCCCATAGTGGGAAATAGCAGAAAATCAGAGTCCCGTGATCCACAGGAAATCCGAGCCCCTGGTCGGGTCAGAGGGACTTTTCCTAGGTAGCTTTTAGCCACTGCACAAGATGCAGCCTCCTCGGCTTCCCTCAGGAGGCTACGCAGGCCCCAGTGTCACAGGCCGCTGGGCATGCGCCTAACTCGAACACTGGATAAGCACGTGCCAGTGTCATTGCAGGATCAGGGCCCTAACTGTTAAGGTCTTGGGGGCAGGGACAGACTGCTTCTAGCACGCAGCAGAAGGGGGCCTCAGTATGGACGATCAAGAACAATATTCCAGCAGATTTCACTGGCAGCAAGGTCTGTCCCTTTCACAGCCCAGCCGTCCCCCTGCAGGTTTTCACAGCGTGCCCTTTGCCGTGGCATCTACACATCAGCATTATTGAAATTCCAAGAGTTTCTCAGATCCCTGTCCCAGATCAGGGCCCCGTGGTGCAGGGTGCTGCCCAGATGTGGGGGGAGACAGACCTTGTCCCAGAAAGCTCACAGTCAGAATGGGCATAGGAGGGATTGTTAAACCCATTTTACAGCTGGAGAACCTGAGAGATGCAGGGGCTTCCTCAAGGTCAGACGGGGATACTGCAGCAGAGCCAGGGACTGAACCCAGATCTCCTGAGCCCTAAGGGAGTCTGGTTTCTCCCCACTTTATGCCTAGAATGGCCATGTGAATAAGGCTGTGATACCAAAGGTGGTGATGGTACCAAGGGGCTATTGTCCTAGCTTGCTAGCTCACGATCACCCTGTCCTCCCCACATTGCTAAGTGAGAGTGATAGATCCCAGCAGGGGAAAGGTAGAGAATGGCCAAGTCTGGTACCCACATGGCCCTCACTGGCACCCTTGGGCCAACTCCATCCCAGGACCCAGTGGAGACCCCAGCAGGCATGGCTCTTCCACAGAAGCCAGTCTCTTGTCCATTGGAACCACTCAGGGGATTTGTCCACCTCCCCACCAGTGCAGCCCTGTTAAAAACACTCCATGAAAGGCACCAGAGGAAGATTGGGGCCCTGCAGGAGACCTACTGTGGTTTGAAACAATTCTGCAACCTCAGGGCCCAGATAGCTCTGGGGAACAAGTGCCCTTTGTTGCTAAGGCATCAGTTTCAATGGGGTACGGGTCTGGAGACACAAAGAGCCGGGTCCGGGCAAAAGGAGGCATTAATCAGCCCTCACACACAGCCCCAGCTTTGCACAGCGCTGGAGAGAGGCTGCAAAGCGGGAGACGACAGCAACACAAACACACTAAGTACTCACAAGCAGGAAGGCAGGGAGCTGCAATCTGTCTGCACCAGGGAAACCAAAGCACACCCTAAGGGCAACAGCTGTGCCTGTCACCCAGATTGAAAGGGCCAGCGAGCATGCTGGGAAAGCGTAAGTGCACATTTAGGGCTGGTCATAAAGGCAACCACAGCTGCTAGGGAAGCGGGGTAAACTCCCACCTCCCTGCGGATTTCCAGCCACAGAACCTTGTCTGTGCTCGGTATTCAAGGGAGTTACACCGGCCTTTCAGCTTGACCTGACATGCCCCTGTAGCAAAGACATCAAATAATTATAACCGCCGCAGCCTGCTCTTATCTAGCACTGTCCACGCGTAGATCTCAAAGCGTCAGAACGAAGGCAGGGCAGATGCGTTCTCCCCATTTCACAAATTTCAGTTTTCCACAATCAGGAACTGAAACATTTTGGCTGGGAAAAAAAAAAAATGCAAAATAGGGGGGGCTGGTTCTGATAAAAATCCAAACAATTGAATCACAGACAGTTTGGACCAAAAAAAGCCACTTGCCCGCAGCGAGAGTCGTGTGGGGAGGTGGCAGTGTTGGAACGAGGGACGAGAACTGGGGCCCAGTTCGGGGCTCCCCGCGCCAAGTCCTTCATTGCAGTGATCTGGCCCCCATCCAGTTGTCTCGGCGCAGATGCCAAGGCCTCGGAGGGCCAAGGGCAGCATCTGCCCTCCCTCGTCATGGGCAGGGCAGGGTGGGAGAAGCTGCCTATGTGATCCCTGTTCTGGAGACGAGCGGAGGGCCGTCAGCACAGTGCTGGCTGGAATCCACACCCAGGGGCAGTTCCCGGACTGGTGCGTAGCCCTGGTAAGTTGCCATAGTTACAGCCCAGCCACCGCTTGCTTAGGTGGCAGGAATGATCCCGGGCTCTAATTGGGTGGGGGCAGGGGAATTTCCTAGCCCTGTCATTCTCGTTAACCCCTTTGCTGCTCCCTGGCCGTCCCTGTGCACCAGCAGCGGGTCCTCAGGGTAGATCATCCGGAGGGGGCAGGAGCCTCCTGGCAGAGGGCACGGTGGGATAGCCCGGCCTGCAGCAGTGAAGGGGTTAATGGCACAACTGCTCGCTCCTGGGGCAGGAAGGAGGGTGACCCTAGAAGGGGAAGGATCCGCCCCAGGCCCTTCAGGGGAGTTTGTCTGGAAGCGCAAAGACCTTTTGGGAAAAACTGGAGGAGTCAGGGTGGTGAGTACTCGCTGCTTCCCACCAGACATCGTTCCGATCGGTACCACCCGGCCCAGAAATACCCACGAGTACTCGCTGCTACCCACCAGACACCGTTCCGATCGGTAACCACCCTGGCCCAGAAATACCCGCGAGTACTCGCTGCTACCCACCAGGCACCGTTCCGATCGGTAACCACCCTGGCCCAGAAATACCCGCGAGTACTCGCTGCTTCCCACCAGACATCGTTCCGATCGGTAACCACCCTGGCCCAGAAATACCCGCGAGTACTCACTGCTACCCACCAGGCACCGTTCCGATCGGTACCACCTGGCCCAGAAATACCCGCGAGTACTCGCTGCTACCCACCAGACACCGTTCCGATCGGTACCACCTGGCCCAGAAATACCCGCGAGTACTCGCTGCTACCCACCAGACACCGTTCCGATCGGTACCACCTGGCCCAGAAATACCCGCGAGTACTCGCTGCTACCCACCAGACATCGTTCCGATCGGTAACCACCCCGGCCCAGAACTACCCGCGAGTACTCGCTGCTTCCCACCAGGCACCGTTCCGATCGGTAACCACCCTGGCCCAGAAATACCCGCGAGTACTCGCTGCTTCCCACCAGACACCGTTCCGATCGGTACCACCTGGCCCAGAAATACCCGCGAGTACTCGCTGCTACCCACCAGGCACCGTTCCGATCGGTAACCACCCTGGCCCAGAAATACCCGCGAGTACTCGCTGCTTCCCACCAGACACCGTTCCAATCGGTACCACCTGGCCCAGAAATACCCGCGAGTACTCGCTGCTACCCACCAGGCACCGTTCCGATCGGTACCACCTGGCCCAGAAATACCCGCGAGTACTCGCTGCTTCCCACCAGGCACCGTTCCGATCGGTAACCACCCTGGCCCAGAAATACCCGCGAGTACTCGCTGCTACCCAACAGACACCGTTCCGATCGGTAACCACCCTGGCCCAGAAATACCCGCGAGTACTCGCTGCTTCCCACCAGGCATCGTTCCGATCGGTACCACCTGGCCCAGAAATACCCGCGAGTACTCGCTGCTACCCACCAGGCATCGTTCCGATCGGTACCACCTGGCCCAGAAATACCCGCGAGTACTCGCTGTTACCCACCAGGCACCGTTCCGATCGGTAACCACCCCGGCCCAGAAATACCCGCGAGTACTCGCTGCTACCCACCAGACATCGTTCCGATCGGTAACCACCCCGGCCCAGAAATACCCGCGAGTACTCGCTGTTACCCACCAGGCACCGTTCCGATCGGTAACCACCCCGGCCCAGAAATACCCGCGAGTACTCGCTGTTACCCACCAGGCACCGTTCCGATCGGTAACCACCCCGGCCCAGAAATACCCACGAGTACTCGCTGTTACCCACCAGACTTCGTTCCGATCGGTACCACCTGGCCCAGAAACACCCACGAGTACTCACTGCTACCCACCAGGCACCGTTCCAATCGGTACCACCTGGCCCAGAAATACCCGCGAGTACTCGCTGCTTCCCACCAGACACCGTTCCGATCGGTAACCACCTGGCCCAGAAATACCCGCGAGTACTCGCTGCTTCCCACCAGACACCGTTCCAATCGGTAACCACCCTGGCCCAGAAATACCCGCGAGTACTCACTGCTACCTATCAGGCACCATTCCGATCGGTAACCACCCTGGCCCAGAAATACCCACGAGTACTCGCTGCTTCCCACCAGACATCGTTCCGATCGGTAACCACCCTGGCCCAGAAATACCCGCGAGTACTCACTGCTACCCACCAGGCACCGTTCCGATCGGTAACCACCCTGGCCCAGAAATACCCGCGAGTACTCGCTGCTTCCCACCAGACACCGTTCCGATCGGTAACCACCCTGGCCCAGAAATACCCGCAAGTACTCGCTGTTACCCACCAGGTACCATTCCCATCAGCAATATCCCCTAAGTAGCATCCAGAACCCATCAGAAAAGGCTGTTGGGGCTGTGTGCTGTTGGGCTGGGTACCAGAAAGATGGTGATCGCTCAGGCTGTGAAAGTATCTCCAGGGAAACCCCGGTCCCCTGAGCCCAGATGAGGCCCTGCGGGGAGGTGGTGGTGGGAGGGAAAGGGCAGGGCAGGGCAGGCGCTCCGACGTTTAGATCACAAATGAAATGAATTTGTTGGTTTCATTCCAGTCTCTGGGGCACGTCTGTGCCTCTGAACCTCCATGGGGTTTGGCAGCCTGGCAAAGCAGAGGGTGCAAGGACCCAGGGGCAGTCATAGAGCTGGGGGTGGGGAGCCCAGGACTGGGATAGTGGGGGCAGGAGATACGGGCTGGGACGGAGGGGCTTCAGCAGAGCCGGGAGGTAGGGGGGCCAGGACTGCGACAAACACCCAAATCTATGCTCTTGTGCTTTTGTCTCTAGTAGGATTCTGGGGACAGGCCGAGGGATAATGACCGGGGTGGGGGCGGGGAATAAGTAACTGCCAGGCTGAGGAGACATCGGACCCCGGAGCGCAGGGGATAGAGCAGGGCTGGGGTGCTGGGCATATGCTTTACTGAATGTTATTTAAGGATCAAATAGCCAGCGGAGAAATACCTGAGTCATGACAGGGCCAGGCAGCCAAGTTCGAACAGCAGCAGGGAAATGAATGGGGCTGCTACTGGCCTGCAGGGCTGCCCAGAGGTGGGGAAGGATTAATAAAAGTGGCAGTTCCCCTCTCCCCCATTTGAAAGGGCCCCCAAACCGAGTGGCATTGGGCCCTGATGCACAGGGCTGGGCCCGGCTCCCCACTCCTGCTCCAGTGACACAGGGTAGGATGGGGCATGGCCGTGCAGTCAGAGTACGGCTCCTTCAACCTGCCAAGGCAGACGCTGTCACAGAGATGCAGTTCAGTTAAAGTTATTCAGCAAACAGGGCGGAGCCGGGGCTGCGGGGCTCTGTGCTGGAGGGGGGAGCTGCGGCGACATCTCCCCCAGCAACGCCATCTCTCACTACTCATTGCCAGCTGGCCCAGAAGCACAGCTGAGAGAGAGGGGCAGGACCCAGCAAAGCAAGCTACTGCCACAGCGAAGAGTCCCATCTCCCATCCCTTCAGCAGAGCACCAGGCAGCCACCTGCCTCTGGAACAGGGAGGCAGGAAGCACCGGGTGCAAGGTCGAGTCCGGGAGGCTAGGACTAGAGGCCAGAGCCCAGCTAGCCAAGCCAAAATGCAGCCCCTGCAGGGCAAGGGGCAGCGGATGCCTGGAGCAGGATGTGCCAATGGCTGTCAGGCCTGTAGCTCAAGGCCCAAGCCTGACCAGCCCGAAGCTCGCAGGAATGGGGTTTCTGAGCCTGCTTCTAGAGCTCTCAGGTTGCGGTGCCGGTCCCAGGAGGTATTGCAGATCTCCCACCCCCAGCCCTGGAGGGAGGGGGCTGTAGCAGGCCAGCTCGCCCTGAACAGGGTGTCCTCATCTTACTGCAGGAAGAGGAGACACTCCGCTGCTCCATGGCCGGGGTCCCGTGGCTGAAAGAGACAGCTCAGGGCTACCAGAACCCACCCAGGTGATCAGGACAACTCAAGGGCCCGAGTCACTGGACAGAGACACACCCACTGCGTTGGCCACTGCCAGACACAGGCTAGAGTACATGGCCCAGGGACCCTAGATGGGCCAGGCCATGAGTCTGCTCTTCCTGCCCCAGTCTAATAATGCCCCACCTCAGTGCCGAGTTCACTGGCTGACGAATGTTCCGAAGTACTCCAGCAAGTCCAGCCAGAGGTGATGCAGAGGCCCCCGCTGGACAGGTGGGTGCTTCCCCTCAGCCACAGCGCACGCTCTCCCGGTCGTGTCTAACCGCCTTGATAAACTGCATTTAATAAGCAGGGAGAAGTTTAAGCACCGCTCCAGTGAGCTTTCTGCTTTGCTGGACGCAGCCAGAGCCAGCAGAGATCAGCCCCAGGAGCAGCGCAGAGGGAAGCCCAGCACCGCTGCTTCCTCTCCACTTGCTCAGCTCTGCTGAGTTTGCAAAGCAAGTCAGGTCAGTCACCTCTAATGGGCCAGCTGAGGGGGGAATCCAACTCCTCTTACCACTTCTGGCCTCAGCTCTCTCTCCCCGCCCCCCCCGCCCCCCCCCCCACACACACAGCAGTCCCTTCCCCACTTGACCGAGGACACTGATATTCCCCCATGGTAGGGAAGGGACCAACGCTCACCTTGGTTTACTTCCTGGTTTCTGCAGAAGGTGGAGAGGAGCCCTAGGGCAGCATTGGGACTAGTGTGAGCTTCAGTCCTCTCTGCTACCCTTCCACCTCTTTCAAGGCACCGTAATTCTACGCCCCCCTACTGGTCCAGGCCAGGGTCGCCCCCACGCCTCTACTCCTCAATCCCGAGTGCAGGGCTAGGCAGGGGCAGAGACTGCCACACCCACTCAGGTGAATTTTAGCACTGGCCAGGGCCAGACCTCAGCCAGTTCAGTCCTTTCTCCACACCCCTTAGTGCTGTAGAATTGGGCTGGAAATCTCTGGACGAGCCAGGAACAACAACAAAAAGCTGGTTTGGGCGCAGGTTAGTACTTCTGCTACTCGGCAGACACAGACAAGCAGGGGGCCCTAGCAGGGAGAGGGGTGTGGGAGCGTTACCCAGACCTTTACAACAGGATGGATCAGCTCTGGCAGTTCTTAAGTTTACCCAAATGCACTCCCCACTTCTCTTTTTTGACCCAGGACAAAGGTTCCCAAGACCCGACTTAGAAACAAAAAACTCATTTTCATTTGTAACCAAAGCTGCATTGGAAGTTAAACCTCGAGCGAAGGGTGTAAATGCATCAGCCTCTCTCCTCTTTCCCAATCCTGGGCAGCCCCTCCAAGGTAGGACAGTCAGAATATCAGGGTTGGAAGGGACCTCAGGAGGTCATCTAGTCCAACCCCCTGCTCAAAGCAGGACCAATCCCCAATTAAATCATCCCAAACAGGTCAAACAGGGCCATTTCTCTCTGGCCTTCGGAAAGCAACTCAAGCTTTGCTGGTAAAGCTCACAGCAGTAGCCCATGAACAGCTGTTGAAATAGGAACCAATAGCTTCATATTTGATCTGTGCCACGCAAGTGCTGGAGGGGACTTAGAATTCTTCTTCCCATCCCAGCTCAAGGTCACTGCTGGTGGGAAGGCTGTAAATTTCCCCTTGAATGTAGCCCTAAGAAAAGGCTCATTAAACAGAGAAACTTCTCTAGGCACACTTAAGGGAGATTTCAAACCACTTCAGCTCCCCCTCCATTTTTCCCAAGGACCAGTCTCAATTGATGGAATGCAGTGGTGAAGGGCCTGGATGCCACATGGTCTACAGAGGAATAAGACAAGAGAATTTCAACCATGCTTGGCCCAAAAAGAATCCAGTCAGGAAGCTGTCACTGTTGACTCCTGTGATCTTTGAGTGGGAACAGTTTTTCTGCTTCCTTGAACAGATACATACGAAGGAAGGGAAGGGGGAAAATATGCCAACATGATCCAAAGGCTTTATTTCTTCAATAGCTTACAGGTTAGGATTTCCATTTTTAATATTAGATTAAAACAAAAATAGGGAGCTTTTCACACTAAAAGGAGAGGGAAAGATGCTATCGTGTATCTCTCCCTGCCCTTGTACCAGCTGGATTTCTTTGAACTCTTGGGGATAGTGGAAGGGGCAGGACTGTTTCGGTCATCCTGTTTCTGAAACAAATTGGAGTAGGGTGCAAAGAGGACAAAGGTTAATGTGAAGAGTATCTGTCTGGATATGAAACCAAAGCAATAGGTGAGCTGCAGCTAAAAGGGTTTTCAATGCAAACCTTACGGTCTCTCCAAGCTCAGATCAGAGCCTCTTCACAGCTACCACAGTGCATGAGCAGCCACTTCAAATGCAACAGCAAGCATGCATGTGTTTGGCCACTCCTAATCAGTGCAGCAGGTGGAGAGATTACCCTCTGTGTTTAGTGCCATTAAAAGAAATCCCCACTCCTGCAGGCTAGCAGCTAAGGACTCCACAAAAAACCTCCCTACACCTTCCTACTGCAATAGAGGCCAGCCCTAAACTTGACCTGTGTAGTCAGATTTCCATCCAGGGCAGGCACTGATTCAACCAGTGAAGACATTAGGAGAGGCTGCCTATAGGCTAGTGCTTTGTGGTAGGGGGACGATGGAAGTGAGGGTCATGAGCTGGCTCAGAGCAGCTTTACAAAGAATGTCATCCCCAGCTGAGCACGGTCTCCTTGTTCACCCAGCAAGCAGGTTAGGATTAAATGCTGGATTACAGCAGCATAGGCTTGACATGCCAGAGACATGGCACAGGTTGGGGCTGGGGCTGATTGCAATCATGGAGCATAAGCACAAAGGCAGGGTGATGGCCTTGGACCAATCTCGTGAGGTTTTAGTTTCAAAAGGAGGTGGTTAGAACACAGTTTGGCAGGAACGCGGGGAGGTAAGCATTGTACCTTTAATGTGAGGGCTAGAATTCCACCTTAGCACGAAGCCCTTTCAGCTGCACGCCTGGTGTTTCCAGGAGCACGGCAACTCTTGCAAGGGAATTCTCAGCCTTTTATTTCATGGTGGATATTTTATTACCTAGCTTCAATACTGCAGAAGGGAGAGGGTTAGGACTATTAACAAAACACAATGGCACTGCTGATTGGGCCAGCGAGCAGAGTTTAAAGGGCTCCTGGTGACGGGTGTGTCTAGGGCAACACAGAGCAGGGTGTCAAACTGGTGCTTTCACGCAGTAGGTGGGAGAAAGTCATTTTGACCCCTTGCATTAGTTGCCATGGTGCAAGATCCACATTTCCCTTTCGAGGGGAAAACGCACCCCAGGCTACAAGAGGCCCCAGTCTTCCCTGCTTGAGACTGCTCTTCATGTGTAGTGTTCTCTGAAGTCCCATTCTGATCTCCTGCTGCGAAGCTCTAGGATTCCCACACATGGGCTGCGGGGAACTCTGCGTAGAGAAGTGATAGCACCTTACACTCTGCAGCATTAGGGAGGCAACTGCACTGTGCTAGGTCATCAAGGTCCTTTGCTTTTCCCTTGGAGATGGAAGGGAAGGCAGAGAACGACAAGTGGCTGCACTGGAAGAGTTTCCTCTAATACTGTTCATATCCTCAGATTCCACTCCCTGCCCCCGCTGTGTCACTGACTAACACCGAGGGAACAGCGGTGGGCAACTGCAGGCAGGATGGTGGCTTAGCAATTAGGGTTAAAACCCAGTCCTAGCCCATTACCTCTTCCCAGAACAACCTAGCACTGCTTGACCTGTGGCCCAGAGCAGATGCCTTCTTCACGCTGTTCTCTTGCCACATGTCACCAGCTCAGCATTGAGAGGATTCTTGTAAAGAAGGTGTTAGGGCAGCTACAAGAGAGACCGGGATAAAAAGAGAACACTTCAGTTTGAATGGGAGAGGGGCTTAAATGTGGTGCTGGGCAGCTCAGGTGTCTAGACAGTCATGGATGGTGCTGGGAGTGTCCATGTGGCAGGGCCAGATTTGGTACAATGCTCTGAGCTCTCCGGGGGGGCAGGAGTGACACTTCTAAAAGGACTACCACGATTTTAAAAGTTAAAGATTGAGTTAATCCATCCGGGTTGCTTTGGCCCAGCTGCCTAAGGATATAAAAAAGGGCTGCTCTGGAGAGGTCTGTATGCAACGGACAGTTTCAGAACATCAGCAGCAGGCAAGGCTCCAGCCAAAATCGGGGAGCCAGGCTCCCTGGGGCACCCCGAGAAGAGCTGCACGCATCTGTTTGGATCAGGAAGCCTCATGTTTAATTAGGAGTCCAACAACAGGGCACAAAAGAGATGGAGAGGGGGCGGGGGGAATAAGTGAGGCAAGGTTCCTGGGTGGCCTTGTTTTCTTACGTGTTTGAAGGAAGCCCTAGGGCTGAGCCCTGTCCTCAGGGGGATGGCTGGCTTCTTTCCAGTTCTATTTTTGGCTGTTGTAGGTCATGTGCCTCTGGTTCATTGGGTTGTCTGGGGACCTCATCCACTCCTTCTTGAGGAGCTGCTTGAGCTGGGAGAGGCGCATGTTGGGGTTCTCCTGCTTTAGGCGTGGCAGGTTGATCTCTTCAAACGTGGCAAAGGCAGCTTTCATCCGGCGCTCTGGGTGACGGTCCAGGTCGTCAGCAACACTGTGGGGAGAATTAAAAAGGGGGAATACTACTAGAAAAAAGAATCTTAGTCGCTTCTAGCTGGCACCAGCTCAGCCCAGGCCCTGGGGAATAACCCTAACCTGGTCGGAGGCTGGGCTAGATCATTGGCCTGTTCCAGTTCTAACCACATCATCTATGGCTGAGTTTCTTTAGCAGTGACAATGTCTGGAGGATACTTCAGTCAGAAGAGCGATGCTGGAAAGACACCTCCCTGACACAGCAGCTCTGCTCCCCAGGCATCTCCAGTCTGCCCACTCAGACACAACAGCTCTAACCCCTGTGCAGAACAGTAGACAGAGCTCCAGGAAAGCAAACTGGAGTCTTTTGTGCCTTCTGCATCAAACTGGGGGGTTGGCAGAATTCAGCTGGTGGGATCTTCGCCACCCAGGAGGACATTGGAAGCAGAAAGAGGACAGCTGGCTTTTCTGATCCCAGGGGATTTTCAAAAGGAGGCCTTAGCTCCATTTGTAAACGGAGCAAACGGAATACCTCCGAGGACAAACAAAAAGCAATGATGCTCCCCCCCTCATTCTGACTGACCGTGTGTGACATTACCTGATTAAAATATGACCATACAGGTCATGGTTGCAACCACTGTTCTATATTTGCAGCAAATATTGTACAAAGGTTGTCGAGTGAGGTGGCGATGAAAAGGTTAGGATTGGCTGGTTATGATTATGCTATCTGTCTGCATGTATCATTTTTGTATGGGAAGTTATAAGTATTGGCTCTAGACCTGGATTTCAGTTGTTGGCTCCTGGGGTACTGCTCACAAGGTAGCACCCAGCACATATTGGAGGGACTATTCATATGGAGTGGCCCATCGAAAGAACATTTAACGGGCCATGGGAGACGCCCCTCTACACTTAATGGAATGTCGTGTTGTGATTAGGTGACACGCATGGACATGTGACTTGCCCATGAGACTCCAAACTCCATCTTGTTGCTGTAATTTTCCACAGTAAGAACAATGGGATTCCCTCCACATGGCAAAAGCTATAAAAGGCCCTGGAAACACCTCCATTGTCTTCAATCCTGCTTCTTACCTCTGGAGGAACTTTATTCAGAGCTTCACTTTGTAGCAAAGGACCAAATGACCCATCCAAGCTGTGAATGTATTCCAGAGACTTGACTTAAGCCAGCAGTTTATTCCATCACTGCTACAAGCCTGAACCAAGAACTTTGCCATTACTGTACATAATTGATTCCTTTAACCAATTTTAACTCACCTTTTTCTCCCTTTTTTAAATAAGCAAACCTTTAGATTTTAGATACTAAAGGATTGGCATCACTGTGATTTTTGGGTAAGATTTAAGTTATATAGTGACCTGGGTGTGTGGCTGGCCCTTTGGGATCAGAAGAACCTATTATTTGATGAGACTGGTTGTAAAGAACCACTCATATCACCACTAAAAACACTGGATTCAGAGATAAGAACTGGAATGCCTGAGGAAACTGCCTTTATGTTTTCTTGTTAGCCAGCGCAGGGAAACAGGAGTTTACTTTTGTGGCTGGTTTGGTATATCTTATAAAGGAATAGCCACCAGTTTTGGGCTGCGTTTGCCCCATTTCTCAGCAGTTGGTCCTGAATTTGGCATCCTCAGTTGTGACCCATTAAGGCCCGGTTACACCGTGCTTTTGGGCAGTTTTGCTTTTTGGGCAGGGATTAGAGGGTGTGCAGCAGGAGACTGATGGACTTGCCTTGTTCTTGCCGCATCAGAGTGGGACAGCTACATTTTTAAGTGTTAAAAACACCCAAAGGTGCCTGGGCTGGCACCTTCATGGCAGGGTTGCTTCTGGGGAATCTTTAAGGAAACCGGCCCCTCCAAAGGAAGCACCATGAAGCTATGGCCAAATACCTGAGGACTGCAATAGCATCTTCAATGGTTCTGGCTTCCACGGTGCCTTCCTCCAACACTCTTCTGTTGATGTTTTCCTCCAAGGGAACATCAAGGTGGCTCTTCTGCTTCTCCACTGGAATAGGAAGGGGGAAAAAAAAAAAATTCAGCTCCCAGCCAGATGAAGCCTTTAAGAGGTGCAGAACATTTGTTTGGCTGGCACTCTGGAGAAGGCCAATACCTCAAGGGTTAAACAAGTCTGGTGTACAGAGCGACACAACAGCAAGTTTACCCAGGATCCTGGAGAGCGAAATGCAAGTTTAATCGCCTAGGATCGGAACCCCTCCTCTCTCTCTGTGCTTGGAGATACTGGGACTAATTATACAGGCAGCAGCTAGGAGTCCCTAGCAGGGACACAACAAGGGTGCATCACTTGGACATGGTAACTAGGGGTTCTCTGGCCCCCAGGACATCTTGTACTTCGCCAAAGAGACAGAAGTGGCTTGCTCTCTGGGGTGCTCTTGGGGCCTGAGCAGCCCACCTGCGAGACATACTAAACCCTCGTGCTAGTAGGGGACGTTCAATGGTATAATGATGGGGAAGCTGCAAACCTTCATCTCCGTTCTCCTTCTGTTGCTGGTCTTTCCGGATTGTCTCTTCAATCTGAGCCCTGGTGATCTTGCCTGGGGTGACTGGTTTCGGTAACTTCCCTTTCAGCTTCGCGTCTTCCTCTTCCAGCAGGCGTTGCATCTCCTTCTTGCGCTCCAGCTGCTCCAGCCGGCGCTTCTCCCTCTCCTCCTGGAAGGGAGAGACAATGTGAGGTCACTTCCTGCCCCA
The DNA here is from genome assembly GCF_015237465.2 of Chelonia mydas. Classification (NCBI taxonomy): domain Eukaryota; kingdom Metazoa; phylum Chordata; order Testudines; family Cheloniidae; genus Chelonia; species Chelonia mydas. The sequence goes on along the minus strand of NC_057858.1, from coordinate 12,917,279 downwards.
GGCCTCTTGTCCCACAATGCCCACTTCCAGCATCAGATCAGCCACCCTAAAGCAACCTAGGATCACAGGAGACGGAGATGGAAGACACTCATTTTGATTCAATCAAGTCCACCCTCCTGCTAGGGCCAGAGAGAAAATGACTTGTATGGAGATGGGCATCTAGCTTCTTCATAATCTCAGCCCACTTGCTCTCCCTGCCTCTCACTCCAATATACACCATAGCCACCAAGCATGGACAATTGAGTCATCTGCTTACCACCTTTTCCACTCAGAGCAAGATGCTCAAGAATGGTTTTAGAGCGAAGCCAGAACATCAGAGGCACTTGGTAGCTCTGCTACATGCAGGAACATGAGAGATCCTTTGTTTATATCCAGAGATCCCCTAGTTGCTAGGTCGGCATGCCACCAAGCACACTGCTGTTTTTATATTCACTCAGTAATGTTTTAGTTTCAAACTCTAGTCTCCCATCAACTTCTGTTGAATCACCATCGTGAGCTGTGTGTCACTCAACAATGACCCCTGCTGGCTGCCCACCCAGTCATGAAAATAAGGGAATGTCCAATATGGGACAGCACATGGGGTCCCCACCAGTGTTTGCAGCAGAGTTCACTGAAGCCCTGCCAAACTTTATATTCTAGGCCCCTTCCCCAGGCTACCTCACAAAAAGTGGGCCAGGAATTTTGCCCGTCATCCTGAGATTTCAAGGCCCATCTCAGAATCGTAATTAGATGAGGTAATTTCACACTCCCCATGCTGTTGCCAATTCCTCCCCCCAATCTTAATCTGTAATCATGTACTGTTCATTGTGATGTCAGCGTGGTGAAATATAACCCGTCAATGGGGAGAGATGCCGACCAAGACCGTTAACAATCAGGATAAGTTTTCCACGGTTAATTTTAATAAGAGTGAAAGGGTCAAAGTTGGAAAGTTCAGAAGTCTTGACATTCAGATCAAAAACGCCGAACAGTTTCTCAGATTTCTCCTTTAAGAGAGAATCAAAAGGCTAATCTGAAGCAATTATTGTAGTCCTTAAGCAAGAAACACTGCCAATTTAACCCACGATGTCGAACCTCCATTTTGCTGGCAAAGGCACTGCTAGGAGACAATAGTGCAATCATGCACTAGGATTTTAGCAGCTTTTGAGTTTTATTTTCATATTTGAGTCAAAGCCACAGACCGTTTCACAGCAAATAGCAACATCATTCTGTCCAGGTTGATTTTGTCTGCCAGGGTCACAAAGCGACTTCAGTCCCAATAGCAGTCCAGTACTTAGGTTAGTTACGTGGCCAATTATGGGTCTCATCCATTATTCACGGGGATGGTACAGCTAACTATATCTGGCGTTATCATCATGGGTTTTGCTCTGAAAGGCAGCTGTGGAGAAGAGGTAATGCACCCTGCCTTGTTCACCGTGTTTAAGGAGTATGGTATTATGCATGTCAGGGTATGGCCCACTTTAGAGACTGTAAATAAGGCTGGGTTTTAGAGCTACTTTGGAAAAAACAATTTTCATTAAGCCATTCCTCAGCTTGGGAGCTTAAGGAGGTTCAGACCAGACAGACAGACAGCAATATAAAATGTGCCCCAGGAGCCACCGTCTGATAAGGACTAAGCCTTTCAATCCAGGCAGAGAAGTAGGATACTAGCATACCTCAGAGTTAGAGCAGCTACAATCCAGGATGGAAAAAAAGCCATTATGGGGATGAAGTTTATTACAATTGGCAGGCTTCAAATTCTGGCTCACTAAGTGCTTTGTTCCAGTGCCTTTGGAGAGGACATTACCTTGTTCTAGCATTTGGCTCAGCCAGTCCTGGCCTGTCCCAGCAGGAGTCATCTCATAACACATTAAGTAGGTTCCCTGGCTCCCACAAGAGCTGGATGAGCCCATTTGCTTTACATTGCATCTCTCCATTCTGTTTCTTGATCTTATTTGAGCAACTGCCTTAGATGAGCGGGTTCTCCAGACTCCATTAAAGAGGGAAGAGCATCACAGATAGAAGGGTCTTTCCAGATCATTTTCATTAATGCTTTAAGTTCAAGGTGAACAACCAAAACCCATTCATTGTTTTTCTACTGGCTCTGATGCAAGAACAGATTCACCCATCAGCATTTAACCCAACAGCAGATGGCAGAATGAAGCCAGCTCTCCTGGCAGCAGACCACTGCAGAGTGGACACGGCTAAGAAGGACTGTGGCAGTAGCCAGCAGGTGTGTCACAAAGGTACTATTTCTGCTGTCACTACACTTCGTTCTCTCTGGCCCGGATACTGCCCTTTCCTCTGCAAGCCCAAATCTCTTCAATTCTTGCCTGATCTCGCGCAAGTCCCATTCACCAGCCAGAAGTCAAACACGCCCTCCTGTAGGGGATTTTCCCCTGAGTGTCCACTGCCCAAACCCCTGCATCTCTGGGCAGCTAGAAGAATTCACTGCAGGGCTGCTTTATGGGTTTTTTTGTTGTTGTTTTTTAAAAAAGCTTTAACAAGATTTTTAACTAAGTACTTCTGACTTCAATAGCAGATGGTTTTCCTACTAGTACCAATTGCTTACTACGAAGCTGAAGCCTGGCCATGCCACAATGAAGGATTTTAAAGCCCTCGTTACAAATTCAGATTAAGCTAAGAAGAGTCAATTACACATTGCGGTTCTCTGCTGTAGGAAATATGACTTGCAGTTGGATTTAAAACCCCCACATATGGTCACAGTTAAACACAAGTGGAGCTCTCCATCCTGACACAGCAGTTTGTTGGTGAACCACTGTGCATCCAAAGCCATGTTTCCAGGCCACAGCTGTGAGAACTGACAGGGTTGGTCTGCATCCAGCAGCCCTAATCCTGCTTAGCTACAGCTGCCGTTTCTTTGTAAAGCCCACAAGCAATCTGGAACTTTTTCTATTTGCAGGGGACAGTTCTGATGAGCAGGACCCATATGAAATGCATCTCTCAAACCCCTGTCATGGTGCTTGTGTGCCTCTCAATAAGGCAGCCTGGAGGCAAAGGGTGGGGGGCAAAAAGGGACAGTTTACCCCAGGCCCCCATTTGAGAGAGCCTCAAACCCTGTGGCATTGTGATCTGGCAGACAGGGTCACAGCACCACTCGCTGAGATTTGGCCCCGTGGCCCCTCCACCATGACAGAGGGGCTGTGAGGCCAAATCCGAGTGGTACTGCTACCCCACGTGCCGGGCTGCAACCCCACTCACTGAAGTTTGCCCCCACAGCACTTCCTAAGCCTAGATGAGCAAGTAACCACAGACAGAAGTCTCCCCTTGCATCTTTCCACTTCTCTGGAGTAAGGCAGCTCTGTTTAGATAGCTGACTCAAGCTGGGATTCCTGACTAGCCTGCTAGAATCTGTTTCAGCCTGTTCACAGCCTTCAATTCATTTTAAAAAGGTTAGCGTATGTGGAGAAACCACGAACTTGAGAGATTCATCCCTGTATTTGCTCTGAATAAAGAAGAGCCATGCATACTCCTCATTTTACACAGATTTGCTGAGTATGGAATAGACCCATTCCACCAGTGCTGCAATTCCATTTCATGCGTTTGCTAATAAAAGCAGAGCAACAGACATTTGTTCCTCTTAAAGCTAACTGGGCACGGCTGCAGATACAGCAATGGTATCACGGGAGACAGACTCTAGTGACGCTCCTGCTTAAGAGGTGATGCAACTTGTGTTTGTTCTTGCCTAGCGCTTCATTCCACATGCACCAGCTCCAAGGCCTCTCAATATTTTCAAGCAGGGACTCAGGGGAGCATAGCCTGGTCAGACACATGCCTCGTCTAGGGAAAGGTCCAGGAACATGGATTAGGGTTGGCAAAACTGTTACAGGAGCCACCTCGAACACTACGTCACATACCAAGAAGGGACAGTGGGTCCATGGCAGGACAATGCAGATTGACTACTGTTGTCTATAGTGGCAGCCCAAGCCCTGTGCTCTCTCTGCCACCTGCCTAAACGACCACTCAGTGGTTCCCTCTGCTCCCCATCAATATCACACTTGTAGGAACTACCATGCTAAAGTTCCGCCAGAGAAAGGAGAAATCACTGAACACACAATTACCAGAGAGCGCATAAGTAATTTAATTAGTTAGACCTATAGCGAACACAGGAGAACCAGCAGTGTATTCATGATACTGGTGTTGTGTGTCTAGAATACGGATTACTGTAAAGCGAAACTATTCTCATTCCGCTTTGTCCTATCTCTGATGGGCAAGTGTGACTGAACAAGGTAACCGAAAGAAATCCCTGGCACAGGAAGCACCTTTGTGATGCTACAGGCCTGGCTGTAGGTTTGAATAATTCAAGAGGCAGATAAGGAGCGGATATACAAGTGCTAATGAGCAAAGGCAGGGAACCAGTACATTTCAGGACAGAAACATTATTTGCAGTTACAGAAAATTTATCTTTTACTCCCTTTGCTAGTAGGGTAACTTGTTTTACAACACAGGTAGCTCAGCCACGTATTTCTACACTGCGACTCCACTCGTCTCACAGTACAGAAATCCAGGGAATGGTACTCTGCGCTCCTATATCCCCTTTCAAAATAAGCTGCCCGCTTCTTTTTACAGGATGGGGAAACTGAGGCAGAGAAGGGAAGCAACTTGTGCTCTCTTCCCTCCAGCTCATGCTGCAAGTTAGTAGTTAAGTGGATAGACCCCAGGAACCCTGACTCCTAGTTCCTTGCTCTGACCACTAGACAATATTACTCCCTGCTCTCTAATGTTTACAATTGAGAGGCTTCCACTTGCAGAAAGTAATCAAGCCCAAATCATTAGTACTCTGTCACAAGGCATGCAAAATATACATGATCCGATTTCACTATCAGCACTTGGCTTTCCAACCTGCTCTGGGCCTTTAGTAGGGTTCAAAGCTGGGAGGTCTGCACCAACAGCAGTGACTTCAGGAGTTGAATCACAGGTGGCCGAGTAATAAGGCTTGCGGGCACATGAGGACCAGGATTTAAAAAACAAATTCACAGCAAGTTCCTGAGTGTACAAATGTCAATTTCCTTAATGGGCTGACGCAGCGCAGAGGTCAGTCTTTCAGGGGAAGGATCCTTTACAGAAGAGGTCTCTACAGATTGGTAACAGCTGAAATTCCATGCCAAGTATGACCTTAAATAGTTTTGGGGCAGTCTCATTTCTACTGAGGGGCTTTTCTTACATTAGAGACAATATGTACAATTTATATTTCTGCTTTTGACTCACAGGAGCTTGTTAGGAAAGGAATTTAAATACTTCCTCACCAGGTTGAGCCAGAAGAAACTCCTAGTTGTGTGTGTCACCGCAATGAATCAGCACGAGTGCTCTAATGAAAGGGACACTTCCATTTTTATAAGTGAAACATACAAGCAAAGCAATCAGCCAGCTGGAAGAGAAACCCCCAACAGCATCGGAGTCAACAGGGCATAGGAAAGGAAGACTTCCTTGGCTGGATATTCTGCTCACATGCCTTTCTAGCAATTGAAAATAAAGTTTCCAGCCTTGCAAAGAACTGGCCAAGCAAGACTCATTAACTTTCACAATGAATTCTCTGCTCCTAGATGGAGGGAGAAAGGTCGCAGCCGCATGGCTCTGAGCAAGTGGTCAAATGAAGCGGCTGTGCTCCCAATCAACCTCTTTGCGGGAGACTCAGAGGCACGCCACAGAGATCTCTGCTGGAAGGGCAAAGCCGTTGCTTCTCACAGAGCAGAGGAACTAGGCAATGCAAAGTCTGATATGGTCAGAAGGAGCAGGGCATATAAGCAAGCTGGAATAATACTGAGCACATGTATGGACCTTTGAGGTTCTCCACATCTGTCAGATTGATCAGCCCTCAAAACCCCCAACGTAGATCCTTTTTACAGACTGGGGGGAGGGGAAGGGGGAAGGAACAGAAGTAAAGGTCCCAGGACTTGACTGAAGTCACAGCAAGTCAGTGGCAAAGCTGGAATTAGCACTTAGGCCTGAGCCCAGATCTCCTCTAGCGCTCTTGCCACCAGACCTCACTCTCCCACCTCCATGTCTCACTCACCCCCAAGCTCAGCGCCACTTCTGTAGCTGCAGTGAGCATCCATCTCAGGAACTGGACGTGGGGCCTAGTTATCCCAGCTGTTTAACATTCCATTGCCTCCTTTAGCTAAGGCATGGTGCTGCACAGAGTAATAGTGGACTGAGGGAGGGAGGGAAGATACCTGTCTGCGAGAACACTACAGTATGAGGATATTAGCGTACAGAGGTGCCAACCTGTACCCCAAGATTCAGACTAATATGACCAAGAGCGTCACAGGATTCAGATGCCAGCAGAGTTTTGGGAGACAGCTGTACCCTTCTAACACATGACAGACATCTTTCCAGTGATGGATACAATTAAATGCACAGACCTTTAATTTGCTGGCCATCACAAGAAGCCTACTCTCTCTAAAAGGAGGTGGCCACGGATTCCCTCCATTCCAACTGGGGTGCAGAAGCTAAGAGGAGAGACCTCCTGAAGCCTGACATTTGAAGAAGCCTGCAAAGCACAGTGAGAAGTGGAGGGAAACAGCATGGTACTTCCACTTACAGACACGCTCTGTGAAGGGAACAGCATAAAAGGGATTCCAGGCAGCTGGCTGCATAGGTCACCCATGGCAGGGAATGGCTTTCCTGGCACTTCAAAGCTGCCTTTAGCTGAACGGCAGCATGAAGCAGCCAGTAAGTGGAAGACCAGTCAAAACACTATTTGAATCTCTTTAAAGGGCCCTTCCCCTTGCCGAGAGGACAACTATCACTCCCGGAGGAATTCTGCACCAAAAAATTTAAAGTTCGGCACACAATATTTTAAAAGTCTGCAAAGTTCTGCCTATTTTATTTCTAAAAAACACAATATAATTACACCAGTTTCAATTACTTTGGTAATTTATTATTGCAAAAAAACCTGTCAGCAAGTATGTCTGTAACAATACAGACAACAAAAGAGATTCCCCCAGGAGCAGAGTGTTAAAGAAACCCCTACGACAACCCAGTTCCTGTTTCTCGGCTATGCTTTAGTTGGGCACCTCAGTCTGGGTGCATCACACATGCCAGCTGGGCATATCTTGGGGGAAATTTTGCCCCTCTAGTCAATTCCATTTTTTTGCCCTGCCCCCATAGGGTTACCATATGTCAAGTTTGCAAATAGAGAATGCTGCTGGAGGGATGAAGACGGGTGTGTGTGCACTGGCACAAAGTATTTTGGGGGTGCTGGAGGCCCCCCCCAGCCCAGATACATGCACCCACTTCCCCCAGAGCCCAGCTGCAGGCTCCACCCCACCCAGCTTCATTACTGTCCTGCTGGAAGATGCAAGGTGAGGAAGGGTGTGGCCACACTCTAAGAACTGGCGCAGCTGGGTCTCCCAGGCCCACTCCCATCCCCAGGTGGATGCAGTCATCACATGCAGAGCCATAGGGCCTCCATCCCCCCAGGCTAGAGGCTCTGATAACTGCGGGGCTGCAGCCTTCATTCAGGGCATGCTAGGCCTCCCGCGCAGGCGCACTGCAAGCTGGGGAGCCAGGCTCCACTGGGTCCAGTGGCCTGCAGCAGCGGCCAGCAGCTCTGCAGCACCAATTCTTCAGGAAAAAAAAAAAATGAAATTCTGCGCAGAACATACGTTCTGCATTGCGCAGTGGTAAGCTATGGGAGGTAGCTCACTTTACGCAGGAGGCAGCTCTCCAACAACCCGTGCAGGAGCACTAGGGGCAGCATGGCCAGTCTCTGAAGGGCACTCCCACCCAGCAGAGAGGACACCCCCGTGAGGGTACTGATCTCAGACTAGCTTGCAGCCAAGATCTTTTCCCCCATTAGAACAGTGCCTGGTTCTCCCAAGACAGCACAGGACCATAGCGGAGTTTCCTACACACAGGCAGCTTTAATAATTTTTGCAATCTGAGGCTGGGACAGCCCACCATTTGGCTGAACACACAGGAGATTTAAAAGCTCTTCTGGATGTCAGAGTAGCATCTTCCTCCAACGTGGGATGGAGAAGCTTTCTTGCTACCATTTCCTCCCCCACTCTCAACAGTGGTGCAGCACGGCCACATGCTATCCTCCACCTCAGAAGCAGCCGCATCTTTGCGGTGCTGGATATACAAGTGTTATTCTTGCATTAGTTTTCCCTTTTGCCATGTCTCTACACCCCAAGCACAATTCTATTTGAAGGACATCAGCTCTCAAGAGATGTATTCAAAAAAACCTCTTAATCCGGACAGCATTTTGAATATTAGCTTTGTGCTTTCAGCAAATGCAACATGTGTGTCACAGGAACCCTAGGCAGTTAGTCAATTTGACAACTCTTCCCCCAATACCTGATAGATCTGTGTGATAAGCTGTCATCCTTCAGAGCTCCCTACAGACTCACCTCACTTGTTGCTTCAGCATTCAAGGGTACTCCACAACCAGACTGCACTTTAGTTAATTGCAAGAGGAAAAACACACACACGACACTTTAGCAGGGTGGGGCTAAGGTAATGCACTGAGGCAACAGGCTGGTTTTGTATATGAGGAGGCGTATGCTGGAGGCAGGGGAGAGTGAGGAGTGGGAAGAAAGAAGCGTAGAACGGACGTGTTTTACCTGGTTTGTCTACATTTGAACCCTGGCTTGGCACAATGGGCCTTTCAATTTCTGGCCTTCTGATCGGGAATGGCAGGATACGGAGCCAGGTCAAGATTGGAAGGCACTGGACAGAGCGGTGTTCAGCAGGGTAAGGGCACTAGCACAATCTATATTATGACGGTGGCACGTACAGGCTCCCTCGCACTGGCCACAGTGAGACAAATCGCACCCCAAGGGCTTAAATCTGAAATGGACAAGACAAAAGACAGGAAGGGATGCAGAGACAGGACTTGCCCAAGGTCATACAGCAGGGCAGCAGCAGAGTGGAACAGAAACCAGGTCCAAGTCCCAGTTCAGTGCCCTACCCACTGGGCCCTACTGCCTGGGTCTAGTTTGTATGATTTGCCTCTCAGACAGGAGCACAAAACCCAGAGTCCCCTATGGCAACTGACAAGAAGTGGTCTGTTGCTAGAAATACTGGAGAATAGAAACCTATGCCTGATGTTAGCTCAGACACGCCGTTACGCAGCAAAGCCAAGATATAGATCTACTGTTCTCCATTAGCAGAGATCATCTCAAAATGCTGTAGGTTTAAAGACACAGCAAGAGCAAATGCCACAAGTGAGTCATCCAATGACAGGCGCAACCCTATCAGCCAAGCCTTGATGTTGCCTTTTGGACATTAAACTTCCTAATGACCAGATATTCAAGATGCCACCATACGGGCTGTGTCTACAGTGCTTAAACGAGCCCAAATTGTTTTGTGCAGAGAGTCACTGAACCCTGAAATGACTCAGGGAGGCAGCAGCTTGAGGAAAATAGCACGCTACATCCTAATTCACAACACAAGGGCTTTGGTGGTCAGCATCTGCCGGGGGCAGGAGGGAGAAGGGGCGTTTTAAAACACAACCAACACACCCTGCAGCATTCTATCCCCACGGCTTTCATTCAGTCTGAGGAAGTTTGTTATTTTGCAGGAAATCAGGAGATAATCGGTCTCTGTGCCAGCCCCATGCAGTAATACATTACTGCCATCACCTGGACGGATTCGGGGAAAGTCGTTTTGGTCTTGAATGAACAAGGGTATTGTTGTTCAAACAGCTAAGGGTATGACTACGCTGCAATAACATACCCATGGCTGGCCTGAGTCAGCTGACTGGAGCTAAAACTTTGCAGTGTAGACATTGTGAGCCTGAGCCCGGAGACCCCAGGAGGGGGGAGGGTCCCAGAGCCCAAGCCCTAATGTCTACACTGCAATTTTATAGCCCCACAGCCCGAGTGAGCTGCCCCAGGCCAGCCGTGGGTGTTTTACTGCAATGTAGACTTACCATTATAGATGTGCTGCTCTCAGTTACAGCATGTGTAGGAGGACCAAGTCCCTCTTGCACCGAGTCAGGCTATTCCCCTGCTGGACACCATCCTTTGGCAGATCCTGTCCAAATACATTTCATGGATTCTTTAGTCATGTTTGGGTGCCTGCCTTCCTAAAATCAGAGTCCATATAAATCCTCTGTTTTACCCCCACCTCACTTACCTCCTGGCATATCATGGGGTGCATGCATCTGACACACTTCCTTTTGGTTATTCACTTGCCAAGGAGGCTCAGGTGAAGGGCACTGCCTTTTAGCCCATCTGGGGAAGACTGGGTGACAGGCACAACGTGAGCAAAGGATTCAATCAGGGGCCTACAGCAAGCTGGTATACAGCAGCAGAATTAAAATCCTAGAACTGCCATCCGCTATCTAGACCACACGGACTACGTCTACTCTGACTCTGGGCCTGAGGAATGACAAGCCAAGCAAAGGAAACAGATGGAAATAGTAGTACGTAGGAGAACCATCACAGATATTAAACAAAAATGCAGAACCATTAGAGGTATTAAAAATGCATCTAGAGGCCAGGATTCAGAGGGGATCTGAAATGGGCTATTGAGGATTTTGCCAATTCTTCCCAGACAATTCAGTCATTAACTGCTGATGGCTATTCAGGGACACATACAAAGATCTTAAAAGTTTTGCCAGCACAACTATGTCATCAGGGGCATGATTCTTCCCCCTCACCTCCCTGACCAATAAAACCATGCCAGAAAAAGCCCCAGTGTACACAGTTATATTGGCAAAAAAGGCTTTTTGCTCAGCTAGCTTACCCTGTTTGGAGAACTGGATAAGCTATACCGGCAACAGGACTCTTGCCTTTATGTGCTGTATCACCAGGAGGGAGACGGACTGTTTAGTTCAATGAATACATCGGGGTGGCCAAACTTACGGACCCTCTGAGCCGCATACGATAATCTTCATCGCCTCAAGAGCCAGGTGCACCCGCTGGGGCTCACCTGCCAGGGCTTGGCAGCTGGGTGGTGGGGCTTGAGGCTTCTGCCCCATGGGAGGTGCCCTGCAGGGCTGAAGCCCTGAGCCCTGCCATGGGCCAGAAGTCCTGAGCTCCCCTCCCCACCAGTTTATTAGGCGGAAAAGGGGGGGGGTCCCCCCTCCAGGAGCCGCACTTTAACTGCGGCTCGTGAGCTGCTGTTTGGCCAACCCTGGAATAGATCTATACCAGCAAAGCTTTTCTGGAGCATACCAGGCCAAAGAGAGATGGTCTCAGTCCAGCTCCTTGTGCACCACAATAAGAGAGAGGAAAGAGGGCCTGTGAGGAAGGCACTGGACAGGGACTCCAGAAATGTAGGTTCTGTTCCCAGCTGCACCACAGATTTCATGTGACATTTCCAGAGTCCCCAAGAGCAAGGCAGCGAGAGGTGGGCAAAGTATCCATCAAAGGCCATTGAGTAAAATGCAAAGACATGACATTTTAGTGGAGCATGCCCAGGCCCTGAAATCGAGGGGTCTGTTTTATGTGCAGTGACTGCAAACTACAACCCCGGTGCACAGAGAATACTACCCCATGTCCCCATTTGCGACGGATATTCTTAAAGCTGCAGCTGAGTGCTGCAGTTGTGGAAAGTGCACTGTCTACTCTCCCTAAGGAGAGACAGACAGTCGACACCTCCACAAGTTTCAGATACTTACGGAGTCAGGCGTTCATTTAGATTTTCACAACTATTAGCAGCTTCCTAAGACTAAGGCCTAGGTGGCATCTTCCGGCTATGCTCGCACATATTAAGATGTGATGCAGATCGAGATTAAATTAAGCTCAGCAAAGAGACCGTTTCGAAGGGTGAAGGAAAGGAGACAAAAGAGGAGAGGGGAAAGATGCCAAGAGATTCCAATATTACATTTGTCTAATGCTCTCAGCTCGGCTGAGGAAGATGGCATCTCGTAGCCACATCCCCAGTCAAAGTGCATTAGCAGCATTAAGACTTCAGAGGGAAGCTGAACCAAGTGGCTCGCTAAGCTATGATTACTTCAGTAACAATTTTCTGTCTGCAGAGGAAGAAAAAGCAAACTACACATGCCGAGCGCAGGCAACACCCAAGTTTGATAAGGTCAAACAATTCCTTGCTAACATTTTCTTTACAGAAAAAAAAAAAAAAAGAAAAAAAAAAAGGAAAAAAGTGTTTATAGACATGCTCCTCAAGCCTCTTGCTCCTTGAAGCACATGGGGCTTATTTCTCATTCTGATGCCCGATGGGCAGCATGCCATGGAAGACAGCAGGGAAGAGACCACAGATGAATCAATGGGCATTAAAGACCAAAAGCTGGTATCTTCAGATCAGAGACACTAGAAATGGAAATTCGCTCTTGGGTATTTCTACAGCAGCCAGTCACTGGTTCTGGGATCCCTGACCTGATCAGACAAGGACTCTCTGTTGCCACCCACAAGGACTCTCTGCTGTGCATGTTCTAACCCAGCACGGATCTGCTCCAGTCCTCACTCTCGTGATCACAACGGCCCAAGCTGCACGGTGGGTTGAATAGGAAGCTGGCTGTGGTGGACCACTACAGCACGTCATCAGGTCACAAGAGGAAGCCTAGAACACCAACCACAAAAGCGTGAAGATCCCGTTTATACCGTCAGCTCTTTGGACTGGAAACTCTGTTCCAGTGGGTGTGGGCAGTGCCCGGCATAACGTGAACTCTGATACACAGCAGCAACATGCGTACCAGGAACTGGGTTCCTCTCATTTAGCCCGTCTCCTTCAGCAACATGGGACTGTTCCCTCCAATTGGCTTTCCCAGTACCCTGCTTGAGTCAAGATGGCAGAAACAGAGGCCCCAGTTCAACCACCTTGCAATTCAGTAACTTCGAATCACCACCACAGCAATCAGCTTATGCTGCACATTGGATTTAACTTAAATAGAGCCACTGGCTCCAGTGCAGCGATACTGGTGCAGTGACCTTATGCTTTATTGCCGACGCACTGCAATGCTCCTCAACACCTGGTTACGGCGTGATCTCAGGGTAAAGAGAACTGCTCGGCTCTATGCCATTAGGCAGCAATGGCTGGCCATGAGAGGGTTTGGCACCGCATGCAGGCATGCTACTGAAGCACCAAGGGTGCCAGACCGCCACCTGCCATGCCGCAAGACACCAGGCCTTTCACCATCAGACGTGATGACCCAGCATAAACATCCCTTTGAGCGCTCACTCCGAAAGATGCAGCTGAGCTACCCCACTGGGACGGCACACCTAGAAATCCGTCTGCACTGGCATACCAGCCAAGAGGGACATTTTCTAATACTGCTATTTTGGGGGGATGGAGGTAGTGAAGAGGGGATTTTTAACTAGGTCAGAAAAAGCATCAGGATGCAAGGACGACAAGTTTTTCAATCAGTGAGTTAAGAGCCACAGAAGAGACTTAACCCATTTGTGTAGCGATTTTCTCTTAACTCGGATTCCTAGGGGACTTGCTGAACAGTCATTTTAGCTGAAAGCAAAATTAAAATAACCAAACCCCAAATCCTTTTATATTTAAAATAAATAAAATAAAAAGACAGATGCTTTTGAAAAAATGTATCCAGGGGTTCCTAAATGAAAAAAGAGTACTCTGGTTTTTTGCAACAGTGGTGAAGCTGTAACAAGTACTTTGCAATGGAGAGGCCAAAATACATTATTCTAAAGGAACATAAAGGCCTTTAATGTTTTTTGTTTACGTAAATTAATGGGCAAACTGTAGCAGAGGTCAGACCAGCCCCATATATTCAGCCACACCCACTTAGCTTCCATTGATGGAGTTTACAGTGAGAGCAGACCTACACACACCAGGCATTTCATTTCCAGGACTCCAGCAGAACTCCTTGGGCTAGGAAAGGATATCAGCAGGGTAAACAAATCCTGTTTTAGAAAAGCAAGTTCTACTAGCAGTTAATGTTGGCAATTAAGTTTCTAGGAAACCCATGGAAGTAGTAAGAAGTGCACTTGCTTGTGTATTGCTTGCATGGGGACCGTGAGAACTTCCTAGCTTTCAAGTGACATGGTAGGTCAAAAAAACGTTACTGGAACGGGAGGGAAGTTTACCTGTCCTACAACATACAACACCACAACACAACCTTCAAGTCTGAACGATCCAGAAGTTAACACTGAACTGTTCCACTTATTGAACAGCTAAATGATTTACATACAGAGCACAGGAAGTGGATTAGAATCTAACTGGGAAAACTCATCCCCAGAAAACCAACGTTACAAGAGGCAAGACAAAAAAGTCATGTTATCATAAGAGCAGCCAGACTGAGTCAGACCAAGGGTCCATCCAGCCCAGTGTCCTGCCTTCTGACAGTGGCCAGTGCCAGGTGCCCCAGAGGGGATGAACAGACCAGGGAATCATCCAGCGATCCATCCCCAGCTTCTGGCAAACAGAGGCGATCCTTTGTGGATTGTATATTTCTTTGATTTGCAGGAGATGCACAAAAGATTAGGGTCCATGTCATCCAGGCTCCTGTAGGATTGTTCCCTATAACAGGTTCTTCTGCACTTTACCCAGTTCAGTTTAAATAATTCCAATGGGGCTCTTACCATTGCCCTAGGAAGGCAGCTCTATAATCCAATACAGCTCTGAGTCGTGCATGAACACTAATGCTCCTCACTACATTCTGCTTCTGTTCATTCCTAGGGTAGCAATGAGCTCTATCTCCCGTCCCTGAAAAAGGACGGGACAGTGCTTCTAGCACCAATGGTAGCCTTGGAACAGAAGAACAGGAGCAGCCCCTACAAGGTAAGTTGAGGTTCCCAGGTGTGAATGCAAGGACTTGCCACGAGGTTCCCTTACACACACATTCCCCTTCCACCTCACCCATCCATTTACCTTCCTTTGTTCCTTCCTCATGACGTGTTTGTCCTCATCCTTCCAAAAGGCATCTTCCAGCTCCTGCTGCCGCTTGGCATCGGCTGCTGCCTTGGCCTCAGCTTTCCTTGCGCGGGCAGCAGCCGACTTGGTGTTCTCGCCCTGGAACTTCTTGGGCATCCCTCAGGGTGCTCTGTGGAGGGAAGGGAGAAAAAAAACCATTGCCAAAGTGCTTCCCTGGGCCATGGGTTCAGGTGACAACCCCTGACAGACAGGGTCAGCTCTGATCCCAAATCCCAGAGAGGAAGTTGCTTTTTCCAACTGGCTATGTCTATGCTACAGAGCCTAGGCTGGTAGAGCCCCCTAGTAGAGATGCAGCCTGCATTGACTGATGGAGTTTTTCTGTCAGCATAGGAACACCAGCTTAGCTATGTCGGCAGCAGCCTATTGACATAGTTGCATCCACACTGCGGGGTTTATCAACATAGCTGTGTCGGTCAGGGGTGTGGGGTTTTTCACACCCCGGGATGACGTAGCTACGCAGACATAACTTCTAAGTGTAGACCAAGCCTGAGCCAAACGGCTTTGAAATCAGAGAGGCCAGACTGGGGCTGACAGCAGAACTGAGAGCCAAGAACTCAACTGCTAACCCCAGTTCTCCCTCTGTTCCTCCCCCACCATCTGTAAAAGGGGGACAAACACCCATACTAACTTGCTCGCAGGGATACAGGCAGGGTTAGTGAAGATTTGTAAAGTGTTTAGAAAATGAAAAGTGCAGTATACATGTCAAACATTAGTGTGGCTTGACCTGTGGAGCAACCTCCGCATAGAATATTTAGTTTCCATCACAATTTAGATTTAGGACCAACAGGTTGGCCTTATTCCTGTCCGCTAAGCCACCAAACGTCCATAAAAAAAAAAGCCAGTCTGCTATGACTGCAGAATGAAATTCTAGGTTTCCTTTGAGACTTTGACCCTTACAGAGAAAAGTCAATTATCCAACAAAGCCAAAGGTCTGGAAAAACAGATTTTTCTTCATGTAAGCTGTTGTTACTCCACTAGAGGTCCTGTTTGTGCATTCTGAAGAAAACCAGTATTTCCTCTCTTAGAGCAGATTACAACCTCCAAAATACAGCAAAAGGCTTGAGTCTAGCCCTTCACTCAGATACGACTGACAGACACCGTGCATCCACGCCTACGTATGTGCACGTAGCCACTGGTGACTATTAAGCATCTGTGATGAGGATTCTCCCTATTAGTCACTCGCAGAGGAAAAGGCATGACAGCTTTCCTGTCCTACAAGATTCATAAGTAGAAGCAAAACAAGAGACCTTCTGATTCAATAATAGCACAGCTAGTGTACATAGTCTGCATTTTAACACAAGCCTCTTTACCATTTTGGGATGTAGAGCAGACAGAAGGAGCAATTGCTTTGTCCTACACATTCTCCCTCCTATCCCACTGTATTGTGGTTTTTCCTCATAGCCTTTAAAGAACTTGGGTCTTCCACTGGCAATGTTTATTATAGCTTCATGCCTTCCACGTCATAAATCAAAATTAACCTTGAAGCTTCTATTAATTGCCTCAAGTGATTTTAACAGGATTCCACAAAATGAGATTATGGGGCAAAGGAAAGTTATGAAAGCCCACAAGACAAGTGTCTAGGTTAGCTTTCCAGTCCTGGACTCCTGTTCCTCTATCAGGTCATCTCAAACATATTCACTTATCACAGATAATCTAGGCTTGTACACAAGTTAAAATAGGAATACAAGGCATATTAACAAAATCCCAAGAAAGCAACCATTTCTGTATAACCCTGTTTTCCTCTTCCCCACCAACTTAACTTCTTGTCACTATCATATCTAATTTAAAGATGAAACTCCTAAGCCAGGGTCCCTGACCGAACGTTAGAACAAGCATCTCACATACGCCTCATCTTCACTAGAATAAAAGATGTTTTTAAAGTAATGTAGATAACTCGTTAAAACTCTAGAGAAGACAAGTTGTATTTTAACATCTGTTAGCTGGTAGAGGGCGAACTCTAGGGGGGAACACTTTAACTCGAAGTTTAACATGTTAAGGCACACTACCATGACTACACCAGGTCAGAAGCAAGTTGCTCTACATATTTAACATGACAACTTAAATCTCAGTCTACGCAAGACAACGGTATTGTGTCAGTTACAGGGTCTGTTGTTGATGCAAATATATATAAATTCTGGTGGGGCTTGTAAGGTAAAGATTCAGCAGACAGAATGACTTATGTGCTGCAAACCGTTCTTTAGACAAGCAGGATACAACCATACAGAAAGGTGTGAAGTCAGTTACCTGGTCCTCATTTATGCAGCACTTCCCATTTTCCAAAGCACTGTGCAAACATTTAACTGGCATAAAGTAAACACGCACGGGAAGTGGAACTAAAACCAGGGTTTGCAGAGATATTACGTGAGTCTTCTCGGAAAGCAGAAGCAAACACGCTCTAAAGATTTAATGAGCCCATGTTGGTCTTTCCTGAACTGAAGATGACCCCTCCTGAGCAAGGAGAGCTGAGACTATGCACCACCCCCAGGGCAGGCCTGACAGACGCAGCATCCCTGGAGTCATTTGTGGGGGGGAGGGGGGGGGGGAGACCTCCAATGAGTCACATGGCTCTTGATGAGGGGTCAACTCCCACTCCTCCCTCTCAAAGCACAGACTGCTTTGAAAGAATGGTTACAAGGAACCCAACCCAGGCCTGGCCCACGCTGGAGTAGGCCTAGCCCCCCACCCCACCCCTTGTGCCCCACGCCAGATACCCCAGCTCCAATACACTGAACCTCCAAACCCAGCCAGCCAGCCGTCCATCCCACCCCCCCAAACGGGCCCCACCCCCCTTCAAACCTCCCACCCACCCCCCCGAATGGGCCCCCTTTTCAAACCTCCCTTCCACCTCCACCCTAGATTGGGGGCCCCGCCCCCTGCCCCCCTTCAAACCTCCCTCCCACAGAATGGGCCCCCCCCGGTCCAAGCCCAGGGCGGATAACCCCCCTGGGTCCACAAGCCCCGCCGGGGCCAGCGAGCCCGGGGGAAGCGGCTCCCCCCTCCCTGCTCTGACCTGCTGCCGCCTGCGGCTCCGGCTGTCGCTCGCTTCGCCCGTCACGGGGCGCCTTATCCCCGCCTGAGGGGAGGGGCAGCGGCCGGGCCCCTGCCGCCGCGAAGGGTGGGGTTGGGGGAAGGGAGCACGGACGCCGGGGGAGGGGGAGGCGCAGGCCCGTGGGTGGGGCCTGGTTGGGGCCTTCCACCCTTTGGGTCCTTCCACGCCCGCGACGCGCGCCCGGCCGGGCGCCATCTTTGTGCGGGGCGCTCCGTCACCCCACCCCTCCTCCCTCCTTCCTGTCGCCCGCTCACCCCTTGAAAGCGTTGTGCGGGGAACACGTCCCGCCGCCCGATCGCAGTCGGCTGCCGAGGGGGCGGCTTATGGGGAAAGACCCCGGTCCAGTCCCCTCCCCGCCCCCACCTTTTGCCCCGCACAAAGATGGTGGGCTCTTCTGACACGTCATCACTGTGCTGCCCCGCTCCAAGCTACCCCCCCTTCTCCCCCCTCTTCCTCCCTCCCCCGTCTGCCACGCACCCCCTGCCCCCACCCCACGTTTTCCGTGCACCCCGCCCCGCCCCCCTTTCTCTGCCCTGCACCCGTCAGGGCGCGGGACAGAAACCTGTGGCCTCTTGGAAAGAGTCAAGGAAGAGAAGGATGAGGGGGGATTTGATCGCGGCTTTCGGCTGCCGGAAGGGGGGTTCCAAAGAGGATGGAGCTCGGCTGTTCTCAGGGGTGGCAGACGACAGAACGAGGAGTAATGGTCTCAAGTTGCAGTGGGGGAGGTTTAGGTTGGATATTAGGCAAAACTTTTTCACTAGGAGGGTGGAGAAAGACTGGCACGGGTTCCCTGGGGAGGGGCTGGAATCTCCTTCCTTAGAGGTTTTTAAGGTCCGGCTTGACAGAGCCCTGGCGGGGATGATTTAGTTGGGGGTTGGTCCTGCGTTGAGCAGTGGGTGGGACGAGATGACCCCCTGAGGTCCCTTCCAGCCCTGATATTCTATGACTCTAAGGACCTAAAAGCCAGAACTGCTGCTGCTGCGGCGGGTTGGGAGGGCCTGGCTCCTTCTGCAGGAGCTGAAGAAGCAGCAGCGTCCTGATGAGCTGACCCAAAGAACCACACTGCCACGGGCGAGCCACCGCCTCCGCGCTGCATCGGTTCTGCGGGACCCAAAGAGAGAGCTGCTCTGGGAGAAGAGCAAAAGCAGCCTGCCTGCGGGACTCATGTGTCTGTCTCCTGTGTTATCCCCCTGCTCTTCCACTGCCTCTCCGCTCACCCCGTCAACAGCGGGGATGCCTGCTAGAGGGGCACAGTGGGCCGAGGAGACAGTCCAAATATTAATCCACCTCTTGGGCTCTTGACGCGCCCTGACAGCTGTCAGTCCTGCCTGAACCTTCCAGGCGATGTCTACACTGCGATAAAAGACTCATGGCACTGACTCAACGAGCCCTGGGCAGGTGCCTCGAGCTGGGGCTGTGGAGCTATAAAATAGCAGCCTAGATGTTCAGACCCAGGATCTCAGAGCCTGGGCTCCAGCCTGACCTTGAACGTATACACTGTCATTTTATAGAGCCCCACGAGCCTGAGTCAGCTCACCTGGGCCAGCCGTGACCGTGCCGCAGGTCTTTTATCGCAGTGTAGAGGTCCCCACAGACAGCCCATCTGGATGCCTTGTCAAGCTGGGATTTCCCATTAAAACCCTCTTTTTAAAATGTCAGACTTGTTTGTTAATGGGATGATAAAAGTTGAGTTTGCACCTCGGTCAGTTTCCTTCCCCTCCCATACCTCTTTGAGGAACTTTCAAGAGTTGTGAAGATGCAGATACAGTAGATCTGGGTAACAGTGATGAGATCAGGTGACGTTTGGTTCATTTGCTCTCATGTGACCCTTAGGAAAGGAAAAAATATGTCAAGGGTCTGTCTGTCAGTTGGTTCCTGGCTTGACAAACACCTGTTCAAGCTTTTGCCTCCCACCCCACCAAAAGCAACGTTATCTCTTGTCCATGTAAAACGAAGAATCTCTTGATAAACTGTCCTGGGGTCTACCGCATCCCAAACCCCAGGCAGGCTAGGAGTGCAATAATGTGGTTAAACTGTACTGGGGAGGAGACGCTGGTATGGACATGAAGTGAGAGCCGTTATGGAAGCTGATTTCTGTCCCTACCCGTGGAATGTTCATTCCATCTGTACATGAAATAGAGGAATCCTACATGTCATGCATGAGCCCAGGCGAAGCAGCGATTGCTGCTCAGCAGCTCTGCTGCGACCTCCCTCCCTCTTCTTTCTTATGTCCGTGAACCTTGCCTCAGATTTCTGAATTCCAGATCCTCCAGTACCTCTAGGCAGGGCTCCTCTTCTCTGCCACCTGCCCTTCCACTCAAGCACTGCTCACTAAGGAGGAGGTGCATGGTTGCTGCTGCCCCTTGGTTATCATCACCAGCCATATGCACAGAGCGCTTTGTGTCATAGATCCTGCTCTACAGTAGGATGGATCAGGAAGAGGAGAGGCTGGGAGGGAAAAAGAGTCTTCCTGGCAAGCTGGCTCCAGCAGCTGACTGGAGGTGAAGGCAAAAGGCATCAGGCAATGGGTTAGGGTCCAGCTGAGTGCCAGGGCGGGGGAGACAGCCAGAGACTAGGCAGTCTGAATACAACCAGCCCAGTACAGCTACATGAGTCTCCCAAACAGCTGTTTATACAGATTTCCCCTGTATGCTCCTGGCACGCCCGCTTGCACATCCCCAGGCCTGCCACATTACTACCCCTGTACACCTGTGTGAAATTAAATCAACCCCATGCTTGCTAGAAAACAGCTAGGGCTTCTGGTTCAAAAGTGGATTCCACCCACCGGACCTCTAAGCTGACCTGGAGACTTGACCGGGAGAGGTGGGGAGGTCTCTGGACTCCAGGGACCTTATTCTCCCAGCCTACAGGGGACGAGAAGCCAAAGGGAGTAACTCAAATGGGGCAAATGCAGGCCCCTGTTTGTCAAAGGAAGCACACTGGGCCCTGGTCTACACTAGGACTTTAGGTCGAATTTAGCAGCGTTAAATCGATGTAAACCCGTACCTGTCCACACGATGAAGCCATTTATTTCGACTTAAAGGGCTCTTAAAATCGATTTCCTTACTCCACCCCTGACAAGTGGATTAGCGCTTAAATCGGCCTTGCCGGGTCGAATTTGGGGTACTGTGGACACAATTCGACGGTATTGGCCTCCGGGAGCTATCCCAGAGTGCTCCATTTTGACCGCTCTGGACAGCACTCTCAACTCAGATGCACTGGCCAGGTAGACAGGAAAAGAACCGCGAACTTTTGAATCTCATTTCCTGTTTGGCCAGCGTGGCAAGCTGCAGGTGACCATGCAGAGCTCATCAGCAGAGGTGACCATGATGGAGTCCCAGAATCGCAAAAGAGCTCCAGCATGGACTGAACGGGAGGTACGGGATCTGATCGCTGTATGGGGAGAGGAATCCGTGCTATCAGAACTCCCTTCCAGTTTTCGAAATGCCAAAACCTTTGTCAAAATCTCCCAGGGCATGAAGGACAGAGGCCATAACAGGGACCCGAAGCAGTGCCGCGTGAAACTGAAGGAGCTGAGGCAAGCCTACCAGAAAACCAGAGAGGCGAACGGCTGCTCCGGGTCAGAGCCCCAAACATGCCGCTTCTATGATGAGCTGCATGCCATTTTAGGGGGTTCAGCCACCACTACCCCAGCCGTGTTGTTTGACTCCTTCAATGGAGATGGAGGCAATACGGAAGCAGGTTTTGGGGACGAAGAAGATGATGATGAGGAGGAGGTTGTAGATAGCTCACAGCAAGCAAGCGGAGAAACCGGTTTTCCCGACAGCCAGGAACTGTTTCTCACCCTGGACCTGGAGCCAGTACCCCCCGAACCCACCCAAGGCTGCCTCCTGGACCCAGCAGGCGGAGAAGGGACCTCCGATGAGTGTACCTTTTAAAATACTATACATGGTGTAAAAGCAAGCATGTGAAAGGATTACTTTGCCCTGGCATTCGCGGCTCTCCTGGATATACTCCCAAACCCTTTGCAAAAGGTTTCTGGGGAGGGCAGACTTATTGCGTCCTTCATGGTAGGACATTTTACCACTCCAGGCCAGTAACACGTACTCGGGAATCATTGTACAACAAAGCATTGCAGTGTATGTTTGCTGGCGTTCAAGCAACATCCGTTCTTTCTCTCTCTGTGTTATCCTCAGGAGAGTGAGATATAATCCATGGTCACCTGGTTGAAATAGGGTGCTTTTCTTCAGGGGACACTCAGAGGAGCCCATTCCTGCTGGGCTGTTTGCCTGCGGCTGAACAGAAATGTTCCCCGCTGTTAGCCACAGGGAGGGGGGAGGGTTGAGGGGGTAGCCACGCGGTGGGGGGAGGCAAAATGCGACCTTGTAACGAAAGCAGATGTGCTATGTATGTAATGTTAACAGCAAGGTTTACCCTGAAAGAGTGTAACCAGTGTTTTATAAAATGTGTCTTTTTAAATACCGCTGTCCCTTTTTTTTTCTCCACCAGCTGCATGTGTTTCAATGATCACAGGATCTTCTCCTTCCCAGAGGCTAGTGAAGATTAGAAAGAAAAAAAAACGCACTTGAGATGAAATGTTCTCCGAGCTGATGCTGTCCTCCCACACTGACAGAGCACAGACGAATGCGTGGAGGCAAATAATGTCAGACTGCAGGAAAGCACAAAATGACCGGGAGGAGAGGTGGCGGGCTGAAGAGAGTAAGTGGCGGGCTGAAGAGAGGGCTGAAGCTCGAATGTGGCGGCAGCGTGATGAGAGGAGGCAGGATTCAATGCTGAGGCTGCTGGAGGACCAAACCAGTATGCTCCAGTGTATGGTTGAGCTGCAGCAAAGGCAGCTGGAGAACAGACTGCCACTACAGCCCCTGTGTAACCAACCGCCCTCCTCCCCAAGTTCCATAGCCTCCACACCCAGACGCCCAAGAACGCGGTGGGGGGGCCTCCGGCCAACCAGCCACTCCACCACAGAGGATTGCCCAAAAAAAAGAAGGCTGTCATTCAATAAATTTTAAAGTTGTAAACTTTTAAAGTGCTGTGTGGCATTTTCCTTCCCTCCTCCACCACCCCTCCTGGGCTACCTTGGTAGTCATCCCCCTGTTTGTGTGATGAATGAATGAAGAATGCATGAATGTGAAGCAACAATGACTTTATTGCCTCTGCAAGCGGTGATCGAAGGGAGGAGGGGAGGGTGGTTAGCTTACAGGGAAGTAGAGTGAACCAAGGGGCGGGGGGTTTCATCAAGGAGAAACAAACAGAACTTTCACACCGTAGCCTGGCCAGTCATGAAACTGGTTTTCAAAGCCTCTCTGATGCGTACCGTGCCCTCCTGTGCTCTTCTAACCGCCCTGGTGTCTGGCTGCGCGTAACCAGCAGCCAGGCGATTTGCCTCAACCTCCCACCCCGCCATAAACGTCTCCCCCTTACTCTCACAGATATTGTGGAGCACACAGCAAGCAGTAATAACAGTGGGAATATTGGTTTCGCTGAGGTCTAAGCGAGTCAGTAAACTGCGCCAGCGCGCCTTTAAACGTCCAAATGCACATTCTACCACCATTCTGCACTTGCTCAGCCTGTAGTTGAACAGCTCCTGACTACTGTCCAGGCTGCCTGTGTATGGCTTCATGAGCCATGGCATTAAGGGGTAGGCTGGGTCCCCAAGGATACATATAGGCATTTCAACATCCCCAACAGTTATTTTCTGGTCTGGGAATAAAGTGCCTTCTTGCAGCTTTTGAAACAGACCAGAGTTCCTGAAGATGCGAGCGTCATGTACCTTTCCCGGCCATCCCACGTTGATGTTGGTGAAACGTCCCTTGTGATCCACCAGAGCTTGCAGCACTATTGAAAAGTACCCCTTGCGGTTTATGTACTCGCCGGCTTGGTGCTCCGGTGCCAAGATAGGGATATGGGTTCCGTCTATGGCCCCACCACAGTTAGGGAATTCCATTGCAGCAAAGCCATCCACTATGACCTGCACATTTCCCAGGGTCACTACCCTTGATATCAGCAGATCTTTGATTGCGTGGGCTACTTGCATCACAGCAGCCCCAACAGTAGATTTGCCCACTCCAAACTCCAGATTTGCCCAACTGACCGGTAGCTGTCTGGCGTTGCAAGCTTCCACAGGGCTATCGCCACTCGCTTCTCAACTGTGAGGGCTGCTCTCATCTTGGTATTCATGCGCTTCAGGGCAGGGGAAAGCAAGTCACAGAGTTCCATGAAAGTGCCCTTACGCATGCGAAAGTTTCGCAGCCACTGGGAATCGTCCCAGACCCGCAACACTATGCGGTCCCACCAGTCTGTGCTTGTTTCCCGAGCCCAGAATCGGCGTTCCACAGCATGAACCTGCCCCATTAGCACCATGATGCATGCATTGGCAGGGCCCATGCTTTCAGAGAAATCTGTGTCCATGTCCTGATCACTCACGTGACCGCGCTGACGTCGCCTCCTCGCCCGGTAGCGCTTTGCCAGGTTCTGGTGCTGCATATACTGCTGGATAATGCGTGTGGTGTTTAATGTGCTCCTAATTGCCAAAGTGTGAGCTGAGCGGACTCCATGCTTGCCTTGGTATGGCGTCCGCACAGAAAAAAGGCGCGGAATGATTGTCTGCCGTTGCTCTGACGGAAGGAGGGGCGACTGACGACACGGCTTACAGGGTTGGCTTCAGGGAGCTAAAATCCACAAAGGGGGTGGCTTTAAATCAAGGAGTAGTTCAGGCAGGAGTTCATGGAGGGTTCCAATAAGAAATGGTGCACCTAAGTTACTGTTCTTATTGGAACAAGGAGGTTAGCCTGGCCTCTGATTGATACATGGCTAGATTTAGCTCGCTGCACCTTCTCTGTGAGTGACTGCAGTGTGACCTAGAGGAATGAGTCCCCTAGACAGGGGAAGAGGCAAATGAGTACAAAACAAATCTGGTCTATTTCTTGTTTTGATCCACTCCATCTATCTTTTACATCTTTGGCTGGCAGCAGACGGTGCAGAAGGACTGCATGCCATCCACATCTCATGGCTGCTCGGCAGAAGATGGTACAGTACGACTGCTAGCCATCCTCATCTCTTGCCTGCCCGGCAGAAGATGGTGCAATATGACTGCTAGCCATCCTCATCTCTTGCCTGCCTGGCAGAAGATGGTACAATACGATTGCTAGCCATCGTCATCTCTTGCCTGCCCGGCAGAAGACGGTACAATACGACTGCTAGCAATCCGTATTGCCTGCCTGATCACCATAAGACGGTTCAATAGGACTGACTGCAGGACTAAAGAGAATGACCTGGTCAAGTCACCAAAAATTTAGTCCCTGCGCCCATGTCTGCCCAGGCGCTCCCAGCCGACGTGGCCAGGAGCACCTCGGACATGACGAGGACGGCTACCAGTCGTATTGTACCGTCTGCTGCCACAAGGCAAGGGGTTGCTGCTACTGTGTAGCAATGCAGAACCACGTCTGCCAGCACCCAGGAGACATACGGTGACGGTTACCTGAGCGGGCTCCATGCTTGCGGTGGTATGGCGTCCGCACAGGTAACTCAGGAAAAAAGGCGCGAAACGATTGTCTGCCCTTGCTTTCACGGAGGGAGGGAGGGAGGGAAGGGGGGACTGACGATATGTACCCAGAACCACCCGCGACAATGTTTCAGCCCCATCAGGCATTGGGATCTCAACCCAGAATTCCAATGGGCAGCGGAGACTGCGGGAACTGTGGGATAGCTACCCACAGTGCAACGCTCCGGAAGTCGACTCTAGCCTCGGTACTGTGGAAGCACTCCGCCGAGTTAATGCACTTAATGCACTTCTGTGGGGACACACACACTCGAATATATAAAACCGATTTCTAAAAAACCGACTTCTATAAATTCGACCTTATTCCGTAGTGTAGACATACCCTGGTTGTCTTAGGACAAGAACTGGGAGCACGTTTGTGACTCCCAGGGCTGGCTTGCGGAGCGGAAAGGCCCCTTTTTGTCTCTGTGCTAAATGAGCTGCTAAACTGTTCATAACAACAACAGCAACAAACTCCCCCCTCCCCCCCCCCCCCCCCCCCACACACACACCTCCCGGATCAGCCCCAGGTGTGACCAGCCTCTCTAGTCCCGGTAACCTGCAGCCAAAGGGGTTGATTCCTCCCTGTTCCTGGGGAATGGAGCGTGCCCACCTCTCCGGGGGGTGGGAGTGGGGGGCGCCTTCCAACCTGCAAGTCCTTTCAGTGCTCAGCTTCTCTAGACTATGGACGGTGACAGCTTTAAGTGGAAACTGCTCTTTGCTTGGTGTTTAACTAGACTGGTTGTATCCACCCCACTCACCCTCTGCCGAGGAAGTGACCAGGGCCGGGACTTCCAGCTCCAAGTCCCTTCTCTCTGAAAGCCCTCTGGCTGTGCAGTAATGACCACCTCCAGGCTTCCTCAGCACTCACGGACCACTCTGCCTCTTGAGCCCAAGGAGTAGCTCTATTAGCTGTAGGAATACAAACCCCCAGCTCTCCAGCCGTGGAGCTCAAAGCGCTTTGCAAAGCAGGCCAGTATCATTATCCCCATTTTATAGATGGGGAAACTGAGGCATGGGGCGAGGTAGTGACTTGCCTAAGATAACCCAGCAGGTCAGTGGCAGAGCTGGGAATAGAACCCAGGTGTGTAAAAGTCCAGTCCCATGCTGTACCCACTAGGCAATGCTGCCATCCCATGAGTAGCAGTAGTAGGCTGTAGTATCCTCTTTTGGGGCCAGTGGCTTAGCCAGCATCTTCCTCTGCCAGAGGAAGCTCGTCCTGAGCATCTGACGTCCACAGGGACTCAAATCCGCAGGTGGGGAATTGGGGCCGGGTGGAGAGGAGGTGTTCCCGCTGGCTTTGCGCAGCCGCAGTGCAGGAGGGGCCTTCGCTCCAGGGGCAGCTTCTGTGGATGGCAGGGTGGGAGCAGCCCGCAAAGAGCCAGCTGTGCC
Source organism: Chelonia mydas (assembly GCF_015237465.2). NCBI lineage: Eukaryota > Metazoa > Chordata > Testudines > Cheloniidae > Chelonia > Chelonia mydas. The sequence goes on along the minus strand of NC_057858.1, from coordinate 12,890,514 downwards.
GTTCTGTGCACCAGGCGACGTTTCCCTCCCTGGCCTCTGTGAGGATCAGCTGACGCACTGGAGCATGAAATGAGATGATCCAAGCAGCTACAACTGGTGTGGGGAGGCCAGCAAGGGGGTCATTAAAATTATCCAGCTACTCTAGTAGAGGCAATTTAAGCCTAGGAAGGCTTCCTGGGTGTGGGGGAGGGTTAATTTAACACTTGGCCACATAAAATCCACCCAACCCCTAGGGAAATCGAACACAGTCCCCTGTGCTCTTCCCCCAGCCCCACTCGCCCCCAGCATTAACACCATGTGGTGAGGCTGAAAATCCAAGACAGGAATATGATAATGTTATTATGTATCTTAAACGCCTAGGAAACCTAACAGAGCTCAGGGCCCCATTGTGTTAGGTGCTGCACAGACACAGTGAGAGACATGCCCTTCCCTGAAGAGCTCAAAGGAGGGGAAACTGAGGCACAGAGCAGGGCAGTGACTTGTCCAAGATCATGCAGCTTGTCCATGGCAGAGCTGGGAATAGAACCCATGTCCACTGCCCCAGCCATAGGCACCAGGTTTGTAAATGTTTTGGATGAGGTCAAGCCCCCAATGGGGGTGGAAGGGGTAGAGCCCCTAAACTTGAGGGTCTGGGGTGGGGCAAGGGGGCAAAGCCTCCCAGGTAGGCATGGCACAATGGAGGGGCAGCCAGGCCAAATTTGAGCAGCATTATGACTCCGTGCACCAGGTCACACCACCACTCAAATTTGGGGCAGCTGGGCAGGTAACCTGGGTCCCTCCTTAGCACAATTCTGGTTGTGCCCCTGGTGTAAACACTGTGGGGGAGGGTCTGGGCCTGCTTTCCAGAATATTGGTGGGGCCCGTGGTTGCCTATAACCCGGTGCTTACCACCCTAGCTGCGGCGGGACCACGCTACCTTCCAGTAACACAGCCCCAGGTGTCTGTCCTGCTACTGACCACACATCACACCTTGCCGGAGCCACCTCGGGATGTGGTGTGGTTGACAGTCTTCCCGGCAGCGGGGGGCTGCGGCTGGACCGGGCCAGCGACCAAGCAGAACAGAGTTTGAGCATCGCTCGCGTTGCCAGTGGCCGTTGGGGCACCAGGGGGCGATACAGGCTACGTCTCGCTGTCCCAGCTCTCGGAAAGGTCCCCGGGCTGCTACAGACACAGAGCAAGAGGAGACCGGAATAGCACAGCGGTCACAGGCCAGACGGGCCCTGGCTCGCCAACCTCCCCTGTAGCACGGCCCTTTCCCCGGTTACCCCTCCGTGGAGAACAGGACCTTGGCACTATGCTGGCAACTTACATCGGGACAGCACCGGTGCTCAGAGGTGTGAAAAATCGAGGCTATACCGACCCTACCTTGCTTGTTGACAGCGCTGGGTCCACAGGAGAATTTACCAACTCCCGGGGAGGTGGATTTCCTGCGTCGAAGGGAAAATACCTCGTACCGGCCTCGGTAGCGCCGCTGTAGCATTTCCGGGGTCGACAAGCCCAGCGGGGCACCAGGGCCCCAGGCCCCTGCCGTGGCAGAGAATGGACTTGCCCAGACAATCCCAGCAGGTGCCAAACACCTCCTGCTGCAGAGGAAGGTGAAAGCCCTCCAGACAATTCCCTACTGACCCCAAATTCCCTCTCTTCCCCCTCCAAAAAAACCCCTCTTTGAAATCTGAGTTCATACATGAGTGCCAGGAGTTCACCATTCTCTGTGCTGGCCGTTGTTATACCAATAAAATAAAAACCAGCAGGATCTTATTAAAGGGGAAAAGGCAAAATACCACATTTATTGTGAATATACAAAGAATCATAGTAAGCAGTTATCAGAGTAGCAGCCGTGTTAGTCTGTATTCGCAAAAAGAAACGGAGTACTTGTGGCACCTTAGAGACTAACAAATTTATTTGAGCATAAGCTTTCGTGAGCTACATCATCGGATGAAGTGAGCTGTAGCTCACGAAAGCTTATGCTCAAATAAATTTGTTAGTCTCTAAGGTGCCACAAGTACTTCTTTTCAGTAAGCAGTTAGCTATAGCTATAACATTCCATTCAATTTCATATTTATTCACACATTCATTCATACACACAAACACACACACACACACATACACGTTCTGCAAGGTTGTTATCATAGTTACCAGCCTTAGAGTTGCTCATGCCAAGCGACTGGCCAGGTGGCCTGGACATGAGGACGGAGCAGGGCCTTGTCAGATGCTCATCTGATGCTCCTGGAAGTTGGTTTGCAGAATCAGACCTCAAAGTTCTCACTTTCTAGAGTCCATTTTTATAGGAATTTCTTCCGATGCCAGTCTATGGGAATTGCTTCATCATGCTGTTGCTGAATCAGTCAGCAGATGGCACATTCCTGATGGCTCCGTGCTGCCAGATGTTATCTTGTTCTTTGGTTCTCCCATCCTTGATGCTGTTGGGTGGATTCCAGTCTGTCCTCCGGGGTCCTCTGGTTATTTCCACTTGACGCCTTCTTCTGCCGATGGACACTGGATTCTTAGGCTGGCACCTCCCTGAACATTCAGTTATTATCCACACCAAGCATCCATCCACATACATCCTCTATCTCTATTTTAATCACAATTGTTAATACAAAAAAAGGGCGGGGAGTCTCTGGGTGCTGTTTCTGTTGTAACAGAGTATTGCTTTGAGTCTCTCTCTGGGTGAATTGCTTTGAGAACAGACTCTGTCTTAGAATGTACTAACGCAATTAGCAGCTTGCAAGTTTCACACATAGAGGGAGAGAAACAGTACCAAAAACCAAGAGACCTCTTAATTAGTAATATCCTGAAATTTAAACTATGGGGAATCAAACTCATTTGTGATTTTAATACAGAACTTCTTTAATATGATCCAACACCGTAGCAGGTAACGGCTGGTGCTGCAAAGATGCCACTCAAGTTGGGGTAACTGAGTGGGCTTAGTTCACCCGCCGGGGGGGGCCTCAGGCCAGGCTTGCAATGCACTGAGTGTTATCGGGAGTTTAAGACTGAGCTAGCGGGCATGGTAGGGGGGCTGCGGGTCAGGATTGCAGGGCATCAGCAAAGCTTTGTGTGGAAGGAGTCCAGGGCGAGGATAGCAGATGGCTGCAGGTCAGCCTTCTTCTCTCTCTGCTATTAAACCGGGCTGAGCTTTGGCCTATTGGATGTTTTCCCAGAGAGGCAGAGCACAATGGGTGAGCCGGCCGGTTTATTTAATGGAATCATGCAGCATAAATGTTTAAAAAGCCGCTCGAGCGATCGGGGTGAAAGGGCCACTCGAGAACCCCAGCTGAGCTCTCTTTGAAGCGGGTGCCTGCACTGTGGCCAGAGGGTGCTTTGCAGTCACGGACCCCGTCTCTGGGCCACTGGTCAGGATCTCTGCGTGTCTGGGAGCGAAAGGAGCTTATAGCAGAGTCAGCAGCTCCTCCAGTTTCCTGCTTGCCGTTCGATGGTGGCTGTTTCTCATCAGCCCAGGTGCACCTAGGTGAAAGCATCACAAGCCCTTAGAGCTAGAGGCAGCCACAACAAACCAAAGGGGGACTAGCCACAGTCTGACTCCACAGGCTTTCCCCGCCACCTGCCATCTTCCCGGCCTACGTCACAATTCAGTAATAAGCACAAGTCTGCAGAAATCCCAGTTCATTCATCTGGGGCTGTTTTCTGGTGGCTGCTTTTTCTGCTTTCAGGATAAAAAAAATTTTTTTTAAATGCGTCTCTCTCCAGTTCTTCAGGATGCAAAAATACCATCTCTTCAGTGTGACCATATATAACCGATGCAGTGACATCTGCCTGAGTCTGTGGCCAGTTTAAAGCAGTATCTCTGAGAGGGATGTGGTGTCCCTTTCACGTCAATGGGGATGTTTACCCTGAAACCTAGTGATGACAAAGTAAATGCCAATGATTTCACCACTGATCAAAGAGTGCAAGGCTATGTCTACACTGCCAATTGAATGACAAAACTTTTGTTTTTCAGAGTGTTAAACTCCCCACCCCACCCCACCCCCGGCCGAAAGACAAAAGTTTTGCCGCGCCAAATGCCAGCGTGAGGAGCACCTTGTCAGCAGGAGCGCTCTCCTGCCGAGAACACAAACGCTGCTTGTTGGGGGTAGAAGTTTTCTGTCGGCAGGAGAGCTGACAAACAGTGGCTACGCTGCCCGACATGTAGCGGCCTGGCTGGGGCGACAGCGGCATGTCGCTAAACGCTGTGTAGTGTAGACGGAAAGGGACAGACATCAGGACAGGCTGCTGTTCCCAATCTCTCACTCTGAGGTCATGAGTGGGTGGGCTTGGTTTGTAGGTGGGGCTTTGAAAAGCAACACGCTTTGGATTTAATCTTACTTTGCTCGCTGCTGCCCCCTCGGGGTCCTACTCTGGAGTTGATTTTGCCTTTTAGGGGGCAGAGAATTGTCCAAAAAATATGCAAAACGAATTCATTCCTTTAAAAAAGACAAACAGAAACATTAAATCAATAAAGTTTGTTTAAATTTAAAAAGAGAAGTCAATTGATGTCAAACACGGGGACACAAACCAGCTTTGACATTTTTTTTTTAAAGGGAGTTTATTGTTCCCCAGACCGTCCTAGTATTGACCTCCCTGTCCTTGGAGCAGCCTCTGCTTGGGGTCATCCCGTCCTGCAACTGACTGCCCAGTGGCCTGGCATACCCCACGGCCTCCAGAGCTTTTCTCTGGTAGCAAAACCCAGTCAGAGATTACGCAATCCCCTGGCACATGCTCCCTGATACTCTGTTTCCCTAACGCCATGCCAGCTGCGGCACCCATCCTCCATGGCCCGTTTCACTTCCCAGCCAGTGCTTAACATGGGGCGGGGGACTCGCAAGGGGTCCCAGATCCAGCAACTAACCCCACATTGAAATTGAGCTGCTTTGCTGAGGAGTACACTTTAAGCATGTAACACCAAAGGCTTGACAGACCGCCCCCCACACCTCACACCCCTTTTTCAGCTCACTTTAAGCACGCAGCGCCCAGCAGCGCTAGGCAATGCACATGTCCCGATTAGCCCTCTGAATGTCAGATTATCAAGCAGGTGGAATAAAATCGCAGATCAGAGCTCCCCATAGATTGAATTCAAATCTTTTAGTTACTTAGCAGGGCTGGACTCCCAGCAGCTGATATTCCCACACTTGCATCACTTCTCCTTTCACCTGCTGTGATAAGGGCAAATCAAGGAGTTGCCACGGGGTGGATTTTCCCATCTTCAGAAACACAGGAGCATCTGCAGCAGAGATACAAGCGAGGGGGCGTGGAGAATCAGGAAACTGCCGTGCTAACATTATGCAATGATGGAGCTGGCAGATTACTCAGATCCAGCAGTAACTCACCGGAGGCAGGCAGCTGACACTTTACGGCAGTGATAGGTCACTGGGCACTTTTAGTGGATTCCCATGCTTGAGGCACACCTGGAGCAAAGGGTAGAGAAGGGCTGTTTGCAGCAAGTCTGCCTTGGGCCCACTCGGCCTCCCAACGGCCAGCTCTGAGCCAGCACGGCAGCCGTGTCTGCGGCGTGGATAGAGGGCCCTAGAGCTGCTGGAAAGCTGCAAAGGATCTTGGCCAACGTGCTCCTGCTGCACTTGTGAACATCGGCACGGTTGGGTTTTCCTTTGCACAAGGGGTCAGGGAAACATCCAACCAAGCAGCCGTCACCAACCAGCTCATCAGCTGCGCTGCGTGGCAGCCTCCCAGCTGCACCCGGCTCCCTGACTAGACACCACCTGGCTTCAGTGACCAGTCACCCACCACAGCCAGGCAAGGGGGCTCAGCAGGAATCGACAGGCCAAAATGCGTTTCTCCCAGCGACCTGACGGCTGTTGACGAAGGGATAAGCAGGATCGGCTGGAAAGGGCCAAACGAGCGGGATCCTTTAGTCCCAGCTCAGAACCCAGCTGGCTCCAATTGGTATTTAACCAAATGCAATAAACAGCCAGGGGTGGGGGACCTGTGCACAAGGGTGAATTTCCCCCTCTGGGTAGTCTGCTGAGGCCACATCAAAGGCTACGCCTGACCCATGGGTGGGTGCACGAGGAATATGGACAAGGCTAGAGGGGCGAAGGGCCTTCTGCCAAACCACAGCTAGTGCTGGATGTCACTGGATCCCGTCTGGCGCCCACCACTGAGGGGTCTCCCGTGGGTCTCCCGTGAGCCCAGAACTGCATTCCTCCAAGGAAGCGAGCAGCCAGGGCTTTGCTGGCTGATCCTGCTCCCCGCAGCTGTTTTTCAGTTCTCTGGATTTTAAGCTGGGTTTGATTCCCCTGGTGCCAGGGCCAGACACCACTCCCACCAGCTCTCCTGGGCCAGATTTATCCCAGTGTAACTCACCCTCATTACACCACCAGTGAGCACTGCACCAGAAAGCAAACGCCCCAGACGTGCCCCACCACAGCTCAGCCCAGCTCTGCTGCCTGGGGGGAAATGAATTATGAGCTTTTCCAGTAAACCCTGGGATAAGGGGTGGGGCCTGTCAGGTCAGTACTTACTGGGGGGTGGAGCCATAGGGTGTGGCACTATGGCCCTTCAATTTCTGAGCCATTCTAGGAAGCAGAAGAGAGTGCAGTGGAGTTACAGCCTGTTTCTCTGACCTGGGGGACCTGGGTTCAACTCCTTGCTGTGCAAGAGTCTGTGGATAACTTGCTTCATCTTTGAGCCTCAGTTTCCCCATCTGAGCGCTGCCTGCCTCCCAGGGGCACTGCAAGGACAAACACCCTGAGGATGCGTTTCAGAGTAGCAGCCGTGTTAGTCTGTGTTCGCAAAAAGAACAGGAGGACTTGTGGCACCTTAGAGACTAACCAATTTATTTGAGCATGAGCTTTCGTGAGCTACAGCTCACTTCATCGGATGCGTACTGTGGAAACTGCAGAAGACATTATATACACAGAGACCATGAAGCAATACCTCCTCCCACCCCACTCTCCTGCTGGTAATAGCTTATCTAAAGTGACCACTCTCAGCTAGATGGGCACCCCAGGTGCATGACTGTAACTGAGATCAGCCAGCCACCTGTATTATGCCACGGCCCCCAGTCAGCCCAGAACTGGGACCTTGCCAAGGGGCCTTAATGTGATGTCTCCCTCTGCTGGAGCCGCACCACCCAGGAGGCACTCTGCCCTCAGCCCTGGCTGGGAAACACCAGGAGTCGGGGTGCAGGGGACCGGGTGCTAGCTAAAAGCCAGGGCTCCTCATGATGGAACCACAGCAGAGGGGACACAGAACCAGCAGGGAGGGGATTGGGGCCAGCTGCTGGCTGTTTGAACCTTTTATTGAGCTTTAGCCTCTAGGCATCAGTACAGCCCAGGACAAGCCCAGAGGGGGACCAAAAACTGCCAGCTGGATCCAGGTTTTGTCTCTAAAGGGGTTCAGGAAAATCCCATCTGCACACAGCAGGGGCTAGAGCAGGCGAGGCCTCAGCGTAGACAACAGACTCGGCAGCTGGTAGCTATGGCCCTGAGCCGGGACTCTGGAGATCTAGGTTCACTTCCTTGCTCTGGTGGGTGACCTTGGGCGAGTCCCTGCATCTGCCTCAGTTTCCCTAGCTGTAAATTGGGGATAACGATGCTTCCTTCCTCTTGCTTGTAAGTGCCTTGTGGCAGTGGCTCTCTCTCCCCCTGTGTCTGGGCCTGGTGCAAAGGGACCCTGCTGGCTATTGGGCCTGACCCATGAGATCTCCTAGCACTTAGGAGCAGCCCTCAGGATCAGCCATAAGCCCTTCCCCATAAGGATTCCCTTGGCCCCACTCTGGCGAGAATCAGCATTCCCCCCCCAACCCCACCCCCGTTCACACACACACACACTAACTATTTCCTTCTCAATCTTTATTAGAGCAAGGTGTTTACAGTCAACAGGCGCTGTGTGCCCCCGATAAGATAGACGGGGGCAGATAAGCTGTTTCATGAGCAGGTACGGTCTGTGGTGGGTTGATAAAGTACTTCGGGCACAGAGAAGTTATGCAAGAAGCAGGAGTCTCGAAGCCACGCCGATATGCTGCCAGAGGGTGCCTGGAGCGAGACACTATTAACTCCAAACACTCCCTACAAACCCCAAGTCGGGCCTGAGCCTGCCCAAGGAGAGAGCTCGGCCCGCAGCCCCACCTGGAAATCGGGACATCAGCGGGGCTAGGGCCTGTTTACCGCAGCTGGGGATGCGGCCTAATTGCTGGCCTGAAAGGCCAGGGCAGAGCTGACCTGACCCCATCTGTCCCCCAGAGCTCAGCCTAACCCTGCCCCACACCATTCCCCACGCCGGTTAAAATGAGCTGATGTGGTACTTAGTGCCGGGTGGCTTCAGCTGCCGGTTGCTTCCGCAGTGGGGCCGGGGGGCAGAGAAGCTGGTCCTGGCTCAGGGGGCCAGAGGCAGAATTTGGATGGGGGCTGGCCTAGCTGGGGTTTATTGGATCCACAGCGCAGACGATCCCCTGCCAGGTGCAGAGGTGAGGGCGCGGGCAGCCTGGGAGGAGGATTCAGAACAGAGGGGCAGGTGGCGTGGGGCTCTCCCCCCGGTGCCCTTTACATAGCAGATGTGGTGAGTGCTGCTCTGGTGCTCAGCACAGGACTCCAGGGTTCTTTCCACGGCCCATTCTCCAACTTGCCAAGCCCCTTGCTTGCTCCCTGCCTCAGTTTCCCCATAAATCACCAGCCTAAATCCCAGGGCTCCATCTGTCGCTATGTTAGCAGCCAGGAGGGGCTGGGCAGCTCTAGACAAGGCCCTGCTCTGTCACAGGCACAGGGCTCAGTACCGTGTGGCTACTGCCTTCCCAAACCCACTTGGGCTTTGCCTGCAGCATCCAGGTAACTTAGTGCAGCCGCTTTGCCGTGTCAGCCTCTGCCCGGCCAGCCAGAGCCACAGGCACCCCCTGGAGGGGGAGGGTGCAGGGTGGGGGGTGCTATAATACTCCCCCCAGAATGTCCTTGCTGGGGGAATGTGAAGGGGGTGGGCCAGCCCAGGGCTGCTCTGTCCATTGCTCCCTCACTGGGGTGGGGGCTGGATTCGTTCCCCTCCCCGCATGCCGGCTCTGGGGCGATGGGGGCTGGCTGAACCCAGCGCAGCCTCCCCTTTGGGCCGCAGCTCAGCGGCGCTGCCCAGCCCTAGACGCTGGTCTCTCGCAGCAGGTGGCAGCAGCCGGCGTCGACAGAGTGGCCGAGCCAGAGGAACTCCTCGGAGTCGCACTGCAAGGGGGGGCCCGTCTCCAGCTGCTTCGCCAGCAGCGCCCGGTCGGCCTCCTCGCTGCCCGTGAGCCCTGCCAGCAGGAACGTGGAGGAGCTGAAGGGTTTCTTCTGCAGAGTGGGGGAGACGCCCGAGTCCTGCGGGGGGAGAGCGGAGATGGGGCTGACGTGGGGGCGGACACTGGAAAATGCCCCCCCCCCCCCCACTATGTGTCCAGCGCGAGCCTCCTGCCCAGCACGGGCTGCCCGGCCAGCGAGCCGGCCATGCCGTATGCCACGAGTGACACACTCAGCCCAGCTCCTGGGGGGGAGGCGACCCCGCTCTCAGCCCCCCAAGCCAGGCAGACCATGCGAAAGCTGCCTCCCCTGAAGTGAGCCCTGGGGACACCCGGGGCAGACACCCTGCGGGACAGGCCGAGGGTCCCTGCTGGAAACGCCTGGCTCTGGTGCCTGGCCAAGGCCGCGCTGGTTCCCTGCTTTGCACTGAAGTGCGGTTTTGCCCAGAGATGCCCAGGCAGCCACCGGGCTGCAAACTGGGCTGGCGGAAACTTGGCAGGGAACAGGGAGAGAGAACCTTCCTGCCCTCCCCCGAGCACCAAGCCCCACCCTGACTCTGTTACCTTGGTCAGACTGTCCTCAAAGGGGTTTTTCCCGCCCTCTGGGGAGAGCGAAGAGGTCTTCTTGATAATGTCCCACCAGAGCACCCCCCGGGGCATCTGGCTCCTCTTGGTAGGACCTACCAAAAAACAATGAAAAACAGATGGGCAAAGTCCCTGTCTAATGACAACTCTGGCTAAACAAGACCCCATGGAACAGGGCAGAGCAGTGCCTGTGCCGGTCTTCGCCCACCTCCGACGCCCTCCAGCCCTGGCAGACGCTGAATCGCCTGCCGATGAGGCCAGGGAGCATTCTCCCCATGTCACTGATGGGGAAACTGAGGCACAGAGACCCCAGACTTGCCCAAGGTCACATGCCGGGTCCATGACAGAACTGGGAATGGAACCCAGGAGTCCTGACTCCCCCTCCCAAAGTTTAATCTCAAGAATATCCTCCCTCCCCCGGTGGGGGCCTGAGGTCAGGTCGCTGTCCCAGGGCTTCCACACTCTGCTAGTCTCCAGGAGAAGCTCGTTTGACCCTCTCCGTGCGTGGGGGCTCGGTCCAGTCGTGGGGGTGATGGGACAGAAATCCTATCCTTCGTAGGCTGCCGGTGGTGACAGCTGCTGCTGTCCAAATGCTGGCTGGGCTATGGGACACGAACTGGGGGGGGAGGGGGGAGGGTATCAGCCCAGCTCCCCGTGGACATGTGTCTGTGGTATTGTCACTTGTTGGCAGGCTCCGCAGAGAGGCCAAGGACTGAACTGGCCGCAAACACTGAACTATCCGGTTACCACAAGAGGTCACGGCTGGGACAGCCCATGGGGGAAGCCTGCTCCTTCACCGCCCCTGAGCTGTGGGCGCCCCACGCGTCCTGGAGGCTTGTCTGGCCCTTTGCACCAGTGCCACATTCTCACTAGATCATCCAAATCTGCCCCCTTCGCTCCTGCCCTCCACCCAGTCCCAAGCTCCATGGGATGCCAGGGACCAGCCCAACATATGGCACCCCTCCCTGTTGGATGGGCTGGCACCTCGCAGCTGGCATTACCTGTCAGGTAACTTATCAGCACCCCCACCACCACAGTGGACAGCGTCCCCAAAGCCCCATAGTAGAGGTAGGACATGGCGTAGAAGTCATCGGCAATGGCCGGCCTGCGAAGGAAGTGACATCGTAGTAAAGCGGAGGGAATGATATCGTGATTGGCTAAAGAAAACCACGACCAGGTACATCTAGGCTGGTCAAGGAAGGTTCTATTCCTGGGGGTCACCAAGGCTGAGACTTGCTCACCCCCTATTATATTGGTTGCCCTACCTTCCCCCCAGCCCACCGGCCTGGCTCAGCCCCCTGTGACCTCTGGGCTCGTAGAAGGGAACGTCCTCGGGACAGGGCTGAGCCTCGCACTGTGAACCCAACAAACCGGAGGTCTGTAGGTCCTACCACACTATCAGTGCGAAATACAAATACTGCCAATCACAGAGCTGCCCATCTGATGAGGTCGGGGCTTTGCAGGAGGAGAAATCAGTGTCCCGTAGTTTGTTGGTTTATTTACCCGATCTACCCCAGTCCTGGACCAGAGCCATCACAGACGGCATGCAGCCAAACCCCTCTGTCAGAGCTCTCCACCCATGCACCACGGCCCAGGGTCAGGGAGCAACTCTGTCCCCAAACCGGACTCCCGTCGGAGAGATTCAGGCAGGGAGCGAGTTCCCCTGCTGTTTGCAACAGCTCCCCTCAAAGAGGCTCCGTTGCGAAACTAACAGCCACCCAGGAGGTCTTCAGAACACGGCTGCTGTCGGCTCCCAAGCTCAGGAACAGACCTTGGGAGACGAGCAGCGCCACCCAGTAACCACCCACCACCACCTCAGCTCAAACCCTAGAGGACAATGGGTCTGAACCGAACCCTCAGCTCAGCGCACCTCCAGGCGCTGGGAGAGTTCAGACCCACAGGTACGCTTGCCCTCATCTCTTTCCTGGGACAGCCTCCGATCCAGGCAATTCCCAGCCCTGGGAATATTCAGCCCCTGCTGGACTGGTTCCCTCATTCCCGGCCTCACCTTTCCAAGGGTGCAGAGACGTTCCGCGGAGGCAGGGGTCCCAGGACGATGGTGCTGTTGATCCCCTCGGTAGCATTGTAGAGCGGGCACAGGTCTCCGTAGTAAGGCAGCACTCCCATGGTGTCCTCACTGGGTGGGTAGATGGTGCCCCCCACCGCCACCCAGAAGGAGAGGACAAAACCAGACCCCAAGCCTGCAAAAACCCCCTAGAAGCAGAAAAGAAACAAGGATTCAGCCAGAGCCTGGGCAATAGACATTCCCCCACGGCTCTCGGGCATCTCCGCGCACACAGCTGGGTACCTGCTTCTAGGGCCAGCATCTTCCGGGTCTCTCGGGAGCAACTGGAGACAGGCACCGGCAGCTGGAGTCGAACAAGGCAGCTGGCAGCCCACACCCACCTACAGCCCACAGATGCCCCTGATCTCCCACTCCCTTTGCTCCAGAGCCAAGCCGAGCACCAGCTCCCCAATTCCGATGCACTGAAGCAGCCTCCTTCCCCCCACCGTGGCAGGGACTTACGACTGTGTTGCAAACGGGTATGAACATCCCAAGGATGAAGGCTCCAAGCAAAGGGCCGCTTATCACTCCCATGACGGTGAAGGAACCCTGGAGAGATGGAGATGGGGTGGAGGTCAGCCAGGATCTGGATGGGGTTTGGCACTCAGGGGCCCGGGAGGAGAGCAAGGCAAGACTTTCCCATCTCAACTTTTTTTTTTTTAAATGAAAAATCGATTTTTCAACAAAGGGGAGTTTTCAGGAGAGAATTTCCATTTTCATGGACAACCAAAAGTGGTCCCCCCCCCGCCCCCAACATCACAAAATAAAAATTGGGTTTTGTGGACATTTCTGTTTTCTGTTAAGAAAAGTGGGACAGGACGGGTGGGTTTTGACCAGCTCCTGTCAGGAAGGTCTGGCCAGGAGTCACGGGTCTGTCCTGCCTTAAAAACCTCATGCACTTGAATGGGGGGACTTGAGTTTCAACTTGATCCATCCCCAGGCTACGTAGCTGCAGCCCAATAGCTGCTGTGGGATCCTGCCGCTGAGGGGCACCTGAGAGCCATGATCCCAAACTCCAGAGTGTTGGCACCAATATATTCATCACCGGTGCAGACACAGCCCCAAAGTTTTCCCAAACTTTGGGAAGCTTCTAGTCTTGGAATCCCAATGGGAGATGCCTGGAACTTGATTTTCAGAGGCTCCGTTGACTTCAGATGGAGCAGTTGATGCTCTGCAGGAGATGGGGTGGAGGAGCATAGGGCCAGGGGGTGGGCGACAGGGTACAGAGCCCTTGGCTGGCAGAACCCTACGTCATTGCCACCTCGACAGCTCTTCCATGACTCACGTGAAATGAGCCGGAGCAATGGGGACCCAGTGCAGTGGATGTTGGACGGGGCCCAGGGACAAAGCCTGCGGATATCGAACCAGCACCCTGGGGCATGGCACCATCTGGGGGGGCAGGAGGAAGCTTACCTGCAGCACACCGCCTCCCAGCAGGGAAGACAAGGCAGCCACCGTGATGCAGGAGATGCCATAGATCAACGCTGCGGGATGGAGAAAAAACAGCCTCAGGCCAGGGAAGCAGCCGCACCAGACCCACCCCCTGCAGGGGGCTGAGGCATGGTGGGGGTGCGGGGAGCAGCTTGGGGCTGGGGAGCGGGTCACTTTGATGTGTCTCCCCTTTAGCCATGGAGCCCTAAGCAGCCAGGGTGAAATGCATCCCCAGGCGGAGGGCCCAGGCAGCCGAATGCCGAACTTTGCCGCTGCCCCATCGCCATGCAGCCAAATGCAAGGATCCTCTCCCCTTCCCCCCCAGCCCCACACTTACAGAGTCCCTTAGAGAGGAGGGTGAGTTTCTGCGGCGACAGGGAGGGCATGTTGGGCTTGACCAGGTCTTCAACGGTGACGGCTGCCATGGCGTTGATGCTGGTGGACGCCGTGCTGGGGAGAGACGGGGCAGGAGCAGAGGAGAGTCATGCATGCCAGACCGACGGGATTGTCATCCTCCGGTCTCCCAGACTAGGTGGGGTTGGGCCCGGGGGAGTTTTGGATGGGAGACCAACAGGGACGTGATGTGGAGGGAGGAGTGGAGGGTGCCCTCCCCTCTGGGTCAGTGCTCATGCCTCAGCACATGGCTAGGGGGCGCTGTGCCACAGGATTAGGGGCACTTGCCCCACAGTCCTATCCATCCCCAGTGCCGGCAACCCCAGTCTGTGCCCAGAACTGCCCCTTTAGCTGCAGCTGGGCACAGCTACTTTCCTCCTCGCTTCCTGTCCCAAATGGCTGTGGGGGGTTTAAAGAGCTGACGAGCTCCACCCCAGAGCCAGCTCCGAGCCGTGGAATAACAGAGGGGAGCGGGGTGGGGGTGGGATAGCTGGGCCCCCAACGGAGCCCAGGGCTACAGTCACTATTGCGATGAGTTGCTGGGCTCTGCCCCTCACCTGAGGGTCCCACTGTACGCGCAGGCCAGGAAGAGACCGGGCACGCCCGGGTACTTCTCAAAGATATCCAGGACCAGGTAGGGCATGTACTGCAGGGAGGAGACGGCCATGTTACAGAGGAGCCAGAAGCAGGGAAGAGGGGTTATTCCAGAGTGAGACTAAACCCCCTCTTCAAAGGAGAACTGGTAGGGGGTGGGGGAAAGGACCCCCTCGGAGAACAGCTTAAACCCGTCGACCAGGACGCAGAGAAGGGGATGCCCCAGAGACGTGGGTTAACAGCAGAATATCGAGCACCGGGCCTGGCACCTCCTATCCCAGGAGCACTTTGCAAAGCATCAGCCCTCCTTTATAGATAGGAAAACTGAGGCACAGAAAGGCGAAGGGACCCACCGCGGATCAAGCCAGGACTAGAACCCAGGTGTCCTGATTCCTAGTCCTATGCACCAACCACTAAGGAAAGAACGCAGGTGTCCTGCTTGCCAGGCCTGTGCTCTGCCCACAGCCTCTAAAGAATTAATGATCCATACAGGGGCTTCACCAGACGACCTGTCAAGCTCCCTCAGTTTGGCCTCTTGTCTCGGTCTCTTCCACCCGGTCATTAACAGGGCAGTTCCCCCTGGCTGCTCAAATAGCCCTCAGTTCACTAGAGCAGGGCTCCCCTGCAGCAGGGACAGAGGCCAGCCAGGCCGTGGGTACCTGGTCGGGGGCAGAGATGTATCCAGCCAGGAGGGGATCGCAGTCCTTGTAGAGCGCAAACATCACAATGCCACAGCCCACCGCGCTGGAGACGATGAAGAAGAGGCCCACTTGATTGACCAGCAGAGCACTGCGAACACATGGACGGCAGAGATCACAACCGGGACAGAGCCAACACCACACAGTGACGTCCGGCCAGGAGCCGGCTTTCCCCTCCGCCAGGCTTGGGCAGATCCACTGTTCGTGCTGGCTCAGCAGCCCCAGTGGTCTGTGTTCATCCCCCACCCCCACAGCAGAGGCAGGGCAAGCTTCCCACGCCCTCAGGCTGGGATGGAGGTGCCCCATTTCAATGGGACGTGGGTGCCTAATTCCCAGAGGTTCCACTGTAGGGCCCCCCAGCAAGGTGCCCTCCTCACCCTGACCCAGAAGTTGCACTAGAGCCAGACAGAGCCTGTTGCTTTGGGGCATTAGCCTGGTTTGAGACGCCCCAGGCCTGACCTGCAGAGGGGCAGAGCACCCCCAGGCCAGCCAAAGCCAGTGGGCACCCCAGGGGCTCAGCACCTCTGGAGGTCAGGCCCTGGGCACAGCAGGTCAGGCCTGTATCCAGCCTCGCCCTTCTCAGCGCAGGGCTCCGCTTGAGCTCCCCAAAACGTGCCCCAGCTCGAGGGCGGGATCCCGACCTCCAAGGAGAGCCCTCCCCTCTCCACACCGGGCAGAGCCCCTCGGCTGCCCCCACGCTGCGCAGAGCTCAAAGTAATCCCAGAGGGCTTGGCCCACAGCCCGGGGGGCTCACAGCGAGATCCCCTCTAACACAGAGCCCAGCTGCAGGGACCATGAGAAATCCAGGGGCTGGGGCTGGCTTTGCAAAGAACAACGGTCTCCTGTCACTGGTGCCTGCTTCCCCCAGAGATCGGTGATAACTACTTGTAGCCTTCCAGGCTCTGGCTTCATCGATGGCTTCCTGCCACTGCCCGGGTCCCTGGGAGACCCCGGGATGGGACAAAGCTACCTGAGGAATGAACATCCTACCTGTTTATGGAACAAACCAGAGCTGCAGGTCACAATTACTCAGCAAAAGCCACCTCCACTTCCTGGCAGAGCTACACCCTAGCCTGGCTCCCTGGCAGCATCTGTCTGTTGTGCTGACCTACTTAACTCTGTGACCACTGCCTTGATCCAGGAAGGATCCTTCCCCTGACTCTCCGGCTGGGAAATCCCCTCTTGGCTTCCACACGAGTGCTGGTTAGCTGGGACACTTTCCTCTCCGCAATCCCCCACCACTCCCCACTCAGAGCCTGACAAAACTCCAGGGAAGGTTTCCTCTCCCCCAACCCCCACCATGCAAACCTCAGCCCTGGCTGAGGCCTCTCCCCCGCCTCCTTTCCCCATCACTCAAGTGGCTCCTCACTAAGCTCCACCCCAAGCCAGCTAGTCCCCATGGTCACATTTCATCCTTTACTGCAATGGGCTGGGGAACTCACTGCCACAAGATATCACTGCAGCCAAGAGCTTTAATCTCTGCTGGTTTTCTGCCCCTGCACGAAACGAGGTTCTTGGAACAGGCACAATCTCAGCCACCGATAAGTACGGGCGGGCTGGTCCCAGCGCTGGCACAGCCAGCCGGGTGGGGCAGCTAGTCTCCCCCGGCCATTATCAGAGCACTGGAGGAGGCCAGGGTGGGTTATCGGTGCCTGACGGATCATGGCTTGTGTCTATTGACTCACACAGGAGGAGGGGCATAAGGCTCCGTGGCAGCGGCCACGTTGATATTAGAGATACCGGTATCGGAGCAGATAGTAGCATGTACGAGCCAATAAACCCCAGACAGATCGTCCCCCCGCACAGTGGTGGATCAGGAGGGACGAGGGCACCTGTGTCCCACCTGCACCCTGGGCTTTCCCATGCCAGCCAGGAGACAGGTCAGGGGATAGAGGCGTGTGCAGTTAGACCAGACGATCCAAGGTTCTAATCCTGCCTGCTCCATATGTGCAGTTTTACATGGCAACACTGGATCATAACCCTTCAGCCTCCAGCACTGGCCGCAGCCACCGTGAGGTGACTCAGCCAGGGTCCCGCTTCCTGCATCCCTCTGTGCTGAGTTCCCCAGCAGCCTGGCTCTCACTTCCCTAGGAAGTTAAACCCTGCCTCAGTTTCCCTTTCCGAAGCAGTGGGGACTCACAGTTTTGCCTCATTCTCCGTCTTGCAGGCCACGTAGCGCTGGACCTGGGCCTGGTTCACGCCGTACATGGAGAGCCACACCATGGTGCCCCCAAAGGTGAAGGTCCAGAAGGTGTAGCGGCTCCTGGGGTCTGGGTCGAAGCTGCAGACAGAAGGGGAGGGCGAGACACAGACTAAGCTAGTCATGCAGGGGGAGAGTCTCCCAACACAGACTATTTTCCCAGCCCCATAAGTGAGTGTGTGGGGTTGGGGGGAGGGGCCCCAAGCATCTTGGCAGTTCCACCTCCCACCCCAGTCATGCTGGGACATCCCAGTGTAACGGGCTGGCATTTTGGTGCTGTCATGGTACAATGAACAGCCGGGAAGGGTCACACTGCATTGCTGTGGGAATATCCCACAGGGCCCCAGTGTGGGACACAGACTGCCAGCCCGGAGAATCGCCCCACTAAAAATGGAAACTGGCAGGGAAAAACCCTGGGGCAGACAGCAGCCCTGCTCAGCAAGGATGCCTCTGTAGCCAGCATGGGGCTGGTCCCAGGTCTGGGAGGGGAGTGCGGTCTAGTGGTTAGAGCAGGGAGATGGGAAACAGGACTCTTGGGTTCTCATCCGAGCCCTGGGAGGGGAGTGGGACCTGGAGGTAGGAGTCCTGTGGCTCAGAGTTAGTGGGTTTCTGGTGGGAAAGGTCCATGCTGGGAAAGGCACCTACTCGAGCAGGTTAGCCCTGGAGTGGTTGGATGCGATCTCCAGGACTGCTCCAGGGCTGTCCACAAGCAGCGTCCCCTGGATCAGGATGGCAATGAACCCAGACAGCATCACGAACACCTGGAACACATCTGTCCAGATGACAGCCTTCATCCCACCCTGCAGAGGGAGAAGAGGAGGGTCAGTGCCCTGGGCGGCCAGCACCAAAGTGACATCACAGAGCCCCCAGGGGCCAGAGCCTGGGCTGGAGCAAATCAGCACCGATCCGTGGACGTCAATGCAGGGACACTGATTTACACGGGGTGGGGCCCTGGCCCCAAGGGTTAGCTCATCCCAAGCCGGGTAGGGACATGGCCCAGTGAGCTAATATTCCCCCTCGTGTCATCTCTGGTTTGACCTGCCAGCGGATTGTGGAAGGGCCCCGCAGGCCACAGGATGGAAGCCCCTTTGCATTGGGCACAGCACCAGGATATCCCAGGCAAGCCCCATCCCACCCGCCTGCTCGTCTCTCTGATTTCTGGGATCTCTAGTGGAACCAGTCGAAAGCTGGAGGACACGTGCCAGCAGAGAGGGAGGGGGCTGGTACTCACTATGGTGGTGTAGAAGGTGCAGATGGCTCCAGTGGAGAGAAGAGACGCCCAGATATCCAGCCCTGTCACTAAACCAAAGAAGAAGCCAGTCAGCTAAGGGGAGACATTCCCTGACCCAGCCGTGCGATCCGCAGGGAACCGGGCCCGGCACAGAACTCCCGATTCCCCCCCGCCCTGAACGGCGGGGCCCGGGTCGGCTCTAGGGCCAAAGTTTGCAGCCCGTCAGACAGCGGTGGCGCTCACAAGAGCTAGAGGGACGGATCCCCCGCTGGCATAAATCAGCATCGCCCCACTGAGCCAATGGGGCCAGAGCCCCAGCTGGTGTACAGCGGCCATAGCTCGACGGGAGTCAGTGGGGCCAGCGGGAGTCGTGGGCTGGCAGGACAAAGACTCTGTAGCCACAGCAAAGGGAACAGAGGAAGGGCTTCGATTGTAAGCTGCTTGGGGCAGGACCCAGAGGGCAGCACCTGGCGCGATGGGGGGCTGGGCTGCGCCTTGGCACCATGGGAAGAGAAATACTAAAGAACACCAGCCAGGCCCCTTTATTTGCACGTTCCCCTTTCCAGGCGTCGCTCCAGGACGAAAGGCACCGGCCCGAGGACCCTGAGACCAGGAATCACGTGGGGGGCCTGGGGTGTACCTTGGTTGAGGATCAGCGCAGGGGCATAGATGACTATCCCTGTGTACAGCATCTGCAGGTGGAACAAACAGTGTCCCAACCCATCGTCAGCACAGAGCACTCCGAGCCCGTCAGCAAGAGCTCAGCCCCCAGCGGGATGGCGGGGGGGTGGGGGGGATCAGACAACGGGGACCGGGTCTGGAGTAGGCCCAGCTGTTGCCCAGCCCTTGACCCTCATGCTGTTCACGTGGGCACCCCCCAGACAGAGGTACCCAGTGGGACACGACCTGCCCCATGGCGTTAGAGTGAGGCTAGACCCCCCCATGCTCTGGCTCCCAGTTCTGTGCCCTACCCACTAGGCTGCACTGCGGAGCGGATCCTTTAGCTGAGGCCAGGAGAGGCGTCTGCTCAGACCCCACTATGTCATTGTACTTAGACCGCTCTGCCTGAGCGGCCCCCATCCCCAGACTTGCCACTCCACCCCAGCCGGACCCCGGGACCACGCACCGTGGCAATGATGTACTGGATGGTCCCACACAGACGAACCTTCCTGCTGAATCTCATCTCCAGGTACTGCAAGAGAGAATGGGGAGCAGGGGGTGAAATTCAGTGTGTGTGTGTGTGGGGGGGGGGCTGCTGACCTCTTTGCTCATCTCCTCCACGGGAGGGGGCTCAACAAGCCAACCCATCTCAGAGCAGCTCCCCAGCCTCTCGCCCGGCTACCCCCAGCACAAGCCTGCTGGGACAGGTGCCCCCAGCCGCTGCTGAGGGTCTTGGAGGAGTCTGGTTCTTCAGGGGACTCAATCTAACCCATTTCCTTCCTTTGTGATGGTTTGTCTCAGCCTGTCAGTGCAGCCCCCTGCCCCCCACAACACCTTGCACAGGTGCAGAATTGCAAACCCCTTTGCTCCTCGCAGAGCAGGCTCCCCACACCCCCCCCTCGGATTTACAGCAGTGCTGGGTTTGGAGGGTAACAAAGTCGGAGGGAGCAGAGTTCAAACCACGGCTCTGACCCCTCCGATGAGATTAGCACTGGCCTCTTAGGGGCTCCAGTACACAGACCCAGCGCCCCTGGGACTTAGCAGCCCAAGGGTGCTGTGGGTTCACCAGCCAGACAGTGTGTGTGTGGGACAGAGAGGGGGACCCTTGGAGAGCAGCCGCCTTTCCACCACCACACAGTGAACGGGCCTCGGAGCATAAATGTGCTTAAGTAGGGAGAGAACGTCCCGGAGCTGAGCCGGTCCCGGGCACTTGGCTCAAGGCAAAGAGTGGGATTCAGGCTCCCAGATCCCAGTCCTTTTCATGGTAATTGGGCACCCAAACTCCTCCTTAGCTGTTCCGTGGAAGCAGCAATCCAGTCCCAGGACTAGAACTAGGGGCCCATCTGCTCCCCCCACCCCACCCTTAATGCATTTGTCCTCACAACTCCCCAGCAGGGCAGGGACGGGACATCAGCCTCATTGGACAGAGGGGAAACTGAGGCACCAGGAGAGGAAGGAGGTTGGGGGCAGAGCCAGGAACTCCCAGATCTCCCGAGTCCCCAGCCAGCGTGGGAACTGGCAGAGCTCAGGTTCCACAGAGACCGCTGACCCTCGTAGGTGGCTCCAGCTCTCCACCTTGCGCGTCATTGCATGGCTCGCTAATGCTTCCCCTCCAGGGACACGCTGTTTACACCACTCAGAGATGCAGCTAACACAGGTCCCAGCACATCATGCTCCAGCAAGCCAAGAGCAGGAATCCAAGCCAGGGCGTCGGGTGAGGCACTTGTGATACTGGGCACTCGGTCTTTAAGGGCCGAGCTTCCCAGACAGAATCTGAGCAGAGCGTGGGAAAGCTTTGGTTGTTATGCTCAGCCAGTGGGAACCAGACACAGAATAAAGCACCCAGAGCACTGAGCAACCTCACATAGCTAGAGACAGGCAGCCAGAGACCTCCAGGCTCTGGGGAAGCTGCGATTTGCCCCCACCCAGCTCTGGAAGGCGATCACTGCCCCCGCGTCCTTCCCCAGCCCTTTGGGGGAGCATGCACCGCCTGACCTCAGCCCTCTCCCCACCAAGGCCCTGGCAGCGAGGCTCCTTTGTGGGACCCAGCAGCTGCACTGCCTGGAAGCCCAGTGAGGAGCCCTGGAGTTTGTCAGGGATAATAGCAGGGCCAGGAATCCAGGCAGCTGCTCTCCTGGGCCAGGCATTTGGCGCTTACAGACGCCAGACTCCTAGTCCCCTGTTCTAACCATATCCGTTCCCGAGCAGGGAATAGAACCCAGGCGTCCTGAGTCTTACCATGAGACAAGCCTGCCTCTCAGGCTGAAGGAGGAGAGGGGAAATACTGTGATCCCAGGGGGCACCGTCTGACCCCCACCCCGGTGTCCTGAGATCTGGGGACAGTGGATTTATCAGCTCCTGTTATCCATGGTGTTTATTAATGATAAGACTCTGGATGGCCAGCAGAGAGCAGGATTCCTGACCTTTCCCACTCAGCAACTAGGAGAATGTGCTTAGCAGAGCCACAGGGCTGGGCTAGCAGGGGAAGGTTGCCCAGCTCCTGCTGCCCCGTAAATGCCCTTCGCCAATCCTAGCAGCCCCTCAAATTGACAAGCACTGAGCAAACCCTGAACAAACCCACCCGCAGGGAAGCCACCTGGGAAGCCAGACACGTGTCTGCCCAGGCCTCTCTCCTGTGTCCCGCCAGGCTCCCTTACCTCGTAGGTGCTGGTCAGCCCCAGGCGGTAGAAGACGGGCAGGAAGAGGTAGGTGGTCAGCAGGGTGTTGAGCATCTGCCCCAGGCACATCCACAAGAACTTCATGCCGTAGCGGTAGGCCTCTGCCGGCACACCCAGCACCTGGATGGCCGACATGAAGCTGGCAGAGAGCGAGAGCCCCACAGGCACGGCCGACATCTGGCGCCCCCCGGTGAAGAAGTCGTCGCTGGTCTTCTGCCCGCCTTTGGAGAGGGCGTAGAAAAGCCCAATCCCCGTGGAGATCAGGAGCATCAGACCAAACACTCCGTAGTCCCAGAGGCTGAATGTTAGCATCTCCGGCATAAAAACCTCCATGCTGCCCACCTGGGACATTGAGCTAGCTGCTATCCGAGCAGCGCCCCCGCCTCAGACACGGACAGACCCAGCCCCACAAGATCCCCCCCCGCCAGCAAATCAACAGCTAGGCCTGCAACGGGACCCTGTGCCGTAACTTGCTGGCCCAACGCAGCCACCCGAGAGTTTTGCTAGCAAAGCAGGGGCAGTTTGGAAAGTGCCTAGATAGGGCCACAGACAGACAGAAATAGACACACAGATAGGCAGCAAAGGGCTGTAAACAAAAAAACCACTACAATTAACCAAGTGAAGGTTCACTGTGGGAGAAGGGAACAAATAATAATTATTTAAACCAACAAAAACAGCAAATTGTGTATGAAAATCAAAGTGTTTCAGAAACTGAAATTCACAGTTTGGATCCAGGACCCAGAGAGACCCACACTGCAGAAAAGTCTCTATGTTCACGGTGTCAGTATCAGCCGGGGGGGAGGGGGGGGGGGAAGAGAAATATTTTTTAAACAAACAAAACCATCTGGCCTGGATCCTTTCTGAAAAATCAAAATATTTTACAAACTGAAACTGACCAGAATGTCAATATTTTAAAACACATGGTTAGAAATTAAAGCAAGTGCAGTTGAGGCTGATCAAAAAACGAAACCAAACCTGTTTTGTCTATTCAGAACAACACCAACACTCAGCACTTCCCCCCCGAGTGCCTGGAAAGCCAAAAGGTGATGGCACGAGAAAGAAAATACCCAGCTTAAAAAATTTAAAAAAGGAGCGATCAGTGAAATTGATACAGGTGAGAAGATCAAAAGGCAACAGGTTCCAAACCTGTGTTGTGCTCAGCAAAATGTTCCCCTGTGTTTAAAAAAGATATAAGATTCCTAAAAGCCTTGTTTCACAGTAAATTTCATAAGCAGATAAATAAATAACTAAATCAAACCCCACTAAACTGCTAGGAAAACAAGAGCAGGACAGGAGAAAATAGTTTGCTGCCAGCAGGAGCTGGGATGTCCTGGGAGACTCCTTGGCAATCCAGGTCCCCTTTAGGATGAAGCAGCTTCTCAGTCTACCTGGGCAGCTCTGGGCTGTGAGCGTTTTTCTAAAGTCACTTAGCCAGCAGGTCTGCGATAAGGGAGGCGACTGCTTAGAGTTTCTCAGAGGGGTGTTGATTTATTTGATGGGAAACCAAGGTCATCCAGGCTTGGCCAAAGGAGTATGTGTCCAACGCCAGGCACCCTTTCAGCACTGGGGCTAGGAGAGCAGGTGGAAGTTGTCAGGAGGAAGTTTTTAAAGGCACTTTCACGCCCAGGGCCCAGGGCGTGGTGGCAGGTTATGAGCAATGACTGGCAGTCACAGCTTTCTCACCAATGGTGGAGAGCGTGTAATTAGCGAAGGGACCTGCCAGGGGAATTGGGGCTGGTTCTGAGAGGCAAGTGTCAGGTGCTTCCTGGTAAGGGATCGCAGGATGGGGGAGAGGAGAGAAGAGCCGAATAACTGGGTGGAAAAAAGAATCCAGTAACTCCCGCCTTGCACTGGTGCAGTGATTTACAGCTCTTCTGAGCAGGGCTGCAAAACGCTGCCAGTGGAGAAGGGAGCAGAGAGCTCCCCACTCCCTCCACACAGCTGTACGACTCCGTCGGGCTCTGCCGGGACGCACGCACACAGCCTCAGCAGGCCGCGAGCAGCGATGGATGATGCCCCAAAGGCCCATTGGCTGCCTGCCTCCCCAGGGGAGCTCCTGCACCGCCAATCCTGCAGGGCCAGGGCCCGGGGCCCAAAGCTCTGCTTGCAATGCCTTAGCGCAGGCAGAGAGGCGCTGAGTGACCGTGGGTGCTCCCTGTCCGATCATGGATATCAGGGGCGTGCTGCGCAACTGCACCCCAAGGGAGCAGGAGTCAAAATGTCCCCCCTCCCCCCACCCCACAGTAAATCCCAGTCAGATGTGTGGGGGGGGGGCGTGTGGAAAGAGACAGGCACGCTCATCGGGGAGGGAGCAGAGAGGAAACCCAGCAACCTGGTGCAGCTCCATGCAAAGCCAGAGCGTGAAACTGATCAGCCCTTGAATCCAAAGATCTTCCTCACAGCGAGCGTCCATCCAAGGAGCAACTCCAGCCCCGGCCAGGGCAGTTTCTCCAGGGGGATGCCCTGCACTTTGCCTGTGCGTTTTCACGGGCAGCGCCTTGGTGGATTATGTCAGGGCAGGGCAGTGGCTCAAGCACTTCCGCAGTGCCGGTGGTGCAACTCGCACAAGACCGCGGGCTCCCTGGCTGGCCCCTCCGCAGCCACCACTGTGCAGGCAGAAGAAGCAGGACTGGGCGAAAATTTCCCGTCCTAATTTATACCGAGAACTGGAGGGTTTTGACGAGATGAAAGTTCTCTGGGGAAGCAGCTGCTCTCCTTGGAACTTTTCAGGTTTTGTCACAAATTTGATGTTTATACTTTTTTTTTTCTCTTCAGTTTTTTTGGCCTTTTTTAAAAAAAAATTCCATAAAAAGCCAAACATTCCTGTGACAAATACCCATTTCCCAATCAGCTCTCATTATAAGCCTTCCAGGCCCTCCCCTGTGACAGTCCATCTACCCCTCCACCCCCCGTCCCATCACTGCCTCTGTCGGGCCCTTCGCTTTGAGACACCAGGCGTCTGTTCCTTTTTAGAGGTGTTTTCACTGGCGGGGGGTGGGGGGTGGGGGAGGGAGGTTCCTGATCAAATCCAGGTCTGGCCTCACGGCAGCCACAGCAAAACTGGGTGAAAAGGGAGAGAGAGATTTTAAAAGTCACTGGAGAGCTGTTATCTGTGTTTGGACTCTGAGGAGGTCACGAAGTCTGGGTTAACCTTGCAGCAAGGAGCAACCCAAAGGCCTTGTCTGTGCAAAGACACCAGCCCAGCTTTCGGATAAGCAAGTGTAAGCAGCTCAGTGATTAACCCTTTCCGCTCCTGCCTGGCCCCTTTGATTTCAGTAAATGCCAGTGCTGAGGCAGTGTGCTAGGTACCTAGTTACTTAGCTCCTCTGCTGGGGACAGAGGTGGAGTGGGTGGTTTAAGGTGGCTTTCAGCCACTTTGCATTCCAGGGCTGTGCAGGGCCCTCCCCAGCCTGCAGTGTAACTTAGAGCAGCCCCCGGGCTGCTCTAACTTACACTCTGCATCCCATGGCCCCTACGGAGTGGAGCACTCCCGACATGTTGGATCATATTAAAGAAGTTCTGTATTAAAATCACAAATGAGTTTGATTCCCCATAGTTTAAATTCCAGGGTATTACTAATTAAGAGGTCTCTTGGTTCTTGGTACTGTTTCTCTCCCTCTCTGTGTGAAACTTGCAAGATGCTAATTGTGTTAGTACATTCTAAGACAGAGTCTGTTCTCAATGCAATTCCTTGTAACAACAACTATTCACCCAGAGACAGACTCAAAGCAGTACTCTGTAACAACAGAAACAGCACCCAGAGACTCCCCGCCCTTTTGTCGTATTCATCTCGCTTTGTTAACAATTGTGATTAAAATAGACATAGAGGATGTATGTGGATAGATGCTTGGTGTGGATAATAACTGAATGTTCAGGGAGGTGCCAGCCTAAGAATCCAGTGTCCATCGGCTGAAGAAGGCGTCAAGTGGAAATAAACAGAGGACCCCCGGAGGGCAGACTGGAATCCACCCAACAGCATCAAGGATGGGAGAACCAAAGAACAAGATAACATCTGGCAGCACGGAGCCGTCAGGAATGTGCCATCTGCTGATTTATTCAGCAACAGCATGATGAAGCAATTCCCATAGACTGGCATAGGAATAAATTCCTATAAAAATGGACTCTAGAAACTGAGAACTTTAGGGTCTGATTCTGCAAACCAACCTCCAGGAGCATCAGATGAGCATCTGACAAGGCCATGCTCCCTTCTCATGTCCAGGCCACCTGGCCAGTCACTTGGCATGAGCAACTCGAAGGCTGGTAACTATGATAACAACCTTGTAGAACGTGTGTGTGTGTATAAATATGAGATTGAATGGAATGGTATAGCTATAACTAACTGCTTACTATGATTCTTTCTGTATTCACAATAAATGTGGCATTTTGCCTTTTCCCCTTTAATAAGATCCTGCTGGTTTTTATTTTATTGGTATAACATTTTGGTGGAGAATACTGGAAAAAAGCCTCAGTTATCGTAAATATTGGTGTGCACACTGCCAGCTCTGTTGAGCCTGGCATTTCTATTAGGTTAACCAGACTTGCTGGCCTCCGGGAAGGTAGCAGGGAAAAGCGTATAATTTAAACTAAGGTTACTAAAAATGACCAGGTTTAACCAGACCTGCTGGCCTCCGGGAAGGTAGCAGGGAAAAGTGTATAATTTAAACTAAGGTTACTAAAAATGATCAGGTTTAACCCGACCTGCTGGCCTCCGAGAGGGTAGCAGGGAAAAACAGATTAACCAGACCTGCTGGCCTCCGGGAAGGTAGCAGGGAAAAACAGGTTAACCAGACCTGCTGGCCTCCGGGAAGGTAGCAGGGAAAAGTGTATAAATTAAGCTAAGGTTACTAAAAATGATCAGGTTTAACCAGACCTGCTGGCCTCCGAGAAGGTAGCAGGGAAGAACAGGTTAGCCAGACCTGCTACCCTCCGAGAAGGTAGCAGGGGACCTGCTGGCCTCCGAGAAGGTAGCAGGGGAAAAACGCATAGATTAAGCTAGGATTACTAAACTTAAGTCCTATTGTTCACTGAGGTATTGGGGCAGCAAGAAGGCCTAAGGGCCAGGCTAAGCTACTCGCTGGAATAAGGAGTAGCAGGTTGAGAGAATCTAGGCTGTGTCATACCTGGCACAGGTCAGCGAGTGACAAGGAAATTTGATAAGCTCTGATTTCAAAATCTAGTCTGTGTCACTTGCTAAGGAATACCAGGAGTGACAAAGAGATTGAAATATCCGTGTTAAGATGTTTAAAAGAAGACTGGGTAAGCCAGTGCCAGAGGGAAGAATGGAGTCAGAAGGAACTCCAACCTCACCTTTTGTTAAAGAAATCACCCCTTTTAAACAAATCCTTCAAAAATGTGGGCACAGTCCTTGGACTAAACAAGCCCTAGCTGATGTCTGCACTATTTTGGAGCTAGAGGATAGATTGGCTCCATATATCCTCATATACAAACCTCCTAGTGCTGCCAGAAGAGAGTGGGAGGCATGTAAGGATTCTTCCCTCCGCTTGTCTTCATGTAAAGAGGAAAAGGCACAAACGGAAAAGGGAGCAGACAATTGGAAGGTGCTGGGTACAAATACCCAAAGTCAGCTGGAAAGAGTGAAAGAGGCACTCCAGGAATGTGAAAAGAGAGAAAGGTTGCTGGCAGACCAAGCTAAAGCCTCTGAGAAAATTGAAAGAGAGAATCATGTGCTCCAAGGTATGGTAAAGAAATGAACCTTGAAGCAGGGCCGAGGACCTGCAAATCACAGTCGTTGTGAATCACGAATTAAGAGTCTGAAACAAAAATTGGGCTTTGCCTCTAAACAGGTAGCAGCCATTATGCAGGTGAAGGGGGAGAAGGTCCTATGTACGGCACCCCCAGCCATAATGACAAAGAGAAAAGAGAGTGAAAAAGTTAACTCTGCAGAGGCTGGAGGGAATTAAGCAGCTAAACTTTGTGAAAATGTTAAAAAGGAAAAGTGTTAGAGAAAGAGCATCCTTGGTTTCTTTGCAGCCATTCTGAAGGAAAAATGGGCCCTTTTCCAAAGGAATGTCTGTAAATTAGCCAGGCAAAAATAAACTGTCTGATTAAAATCATTTGACTGGACAATTTAGTCAAATTTGCTAAAAGAACATAAGAGGGTTCTATTGGAACTTAGCTGCCTCAAATGTATAAAGGGAATGTAAGATGTAAAAAACAGAGCAGTGTGGAAGGGATGTTAAGGAAAGGAAAATGTGTATGTATCTATCTCTGTGTGTGTAAATATGTAAAGTGCTAAGGACCAATTGGTTTTGGTTTTGTTTTAAATATTGCCACTAAAAATCCATTTGACTCTTTAATTCAAAGTTGCAAAACTGACAGACCTTTTTGCTAGACACAGGTAATTAGTGTTGTTTGGCTTTGGGATTTGGCATTTAACCCTTAAAAGGTAACTCAATGCTTTACAAAATTTAAAATGTTTTTAAGTTATGGCTGCAGCAGGGCAGTCAAAATCAGGAGAATAGAAAAAAAAATTCTGGATTCTTTTTGTTTGGTTGGTTTTTGTTTGTTTGTTTTTGTAACAAAATAGCAGATGAGAGCTGTAGTAAATAAATAAGAAATTAAAAAAGACAGTGCCCCTCTGAAGCAACAGCAGGGGTGAGGTGCACAAAACAAAAAGAAGCAATGTTAGAAACACTGAGCCTTAAAATGGCTCTGAGTAATCAGACTGTCACTTTGATAAAGGTACAGGAAAACTCTGTAAGCAAAAAAAGAAATAGTGACACCTTATGTAAAAACGGATCTGGATCATGTTCTAGAAGTTAAACGATGGAAGGAATGTGCATTTGCCCCAGAACATGTGCAGGGTATATTGTAGAAGGGGCAAAAGAAATGCAAACATACCATGCTACTTAATTAAAATGCTATTCGGGCTCCAAAGGGAGCCACTATAGGTTGGGTTTTCTTTTTCAGATTGCTGTGTGTCTTGGAAGCAGAAGTAAAAAGTGATCAAAACTCTGGTGAAAGTTGATTGTGTCCTTTTAAGATCGAGTCTCTGAGCTGCTGAGGGCTTTAAATCCAAAAGCAGGAAGCGTCTGTGAAAATGCAAATGACCTAAATGATAAAGGAAGGAAAGAACTAGCAGCAAAAAGGAGCTGCAGATAAAGGACACACCTGGTCAGCAAACAAATTGTCCACATAAAAGGCATGGGATCACAAGAGAATTTTAAGAAATGTAATGATAATAAGGACCCCTGTAGCAATGTATAGTGTGTATGATTTTTGGAAAAATCCTTTAAGGTCATATGGTAATGATGCTTCTCAGTTATTACCTGTAAATAAACTTAAAGCTTAACACAGCAGGAAAAACATTATAAACTTGGTCTGCTGTATAAGAAGGGAAACTGAGGTACCCCACCTCAGGGATTTAATGACTAACCAGTGGGATAATTTCCCCATAACCCTTAAAAGATAGAAGCCATTGAAACCTGGCCTGCCTATAGAACAAAAAACAGGAAAATGTGGGGGTAATTCCTCTGTTTTGCCTGCAATCAGCAAGGGTATTTGTAAAAGAAATATTGTAAGCAATAATCTGCCACCCCAAAAAGGGGTAGAAACATGTTCTTTTGTCTTTCAGAAAATCAGGAAAAGCTGATGCCAGCTGAAGAGCAACCCACTACCAGGAATCTACTGTCACAACAGAAATTGTGTGTTGTGTGCTATGTGTTGTCTTGTCCTGTTGCTAGCACTGTTGTGTTTTTAAAAAACAAAACAAAACTGCAGACCTGCAGGTAATTAAAAATAAATTAAGCTCTCTGTGCTAGCCACAGGACAGCCTGAAACAAAAACAAGTACATGCCAATGTAGACTTGGTCCAAATTGGCCTGGGTAACCTAAAAGGCCGATGGAATCTTTGGCAATGGCTTAATACTACCACATGGCTTATGCATAAGGAAAAACAATTTAGAAATAGGAAACTACACAGCCACGGCTATGGGATGCACTGAAATGCAGATACTTGCCCTAGCTACTTTGGAACACAAAATGTTCTGGGTCATATTGGGAAATATTAAGGGTTTGATGCATTTGTTAAAACAAAGAAAGAGATCATTGCTTGACACTTATCAATATGAATGGATGCAATACGTTTCCAGTATTGTAAACCAGCCTTGTTAATGGGAGAAATTGTTGTCAAAATTGCACACCAACAGTCCCTGGAGGCAAAGGTATTGAGGGTTAGCCCACTCCACATATTACACATGGGATCCTTCTGGCTACCTGGACCTCAAGCCAGTGGGCTGGGGAGGAAGGGAAGCTATTGGACACTAGACGTTGTACCGAATGGACTCCTCAAAAGTGGGTGTGCCTCACCTTGCCTGTTGCCCCAGAACCTTGTAGTAAAGATACATCACTAGGATCATGTATGTGGCATGAATTGGAATCACAAACTCAAATTGCCTCACAGTACCTTCTCTTGAATAGGCTACATAGAAAGTGACACTGACGATTATAAAACTTTGTGTCAAAAGGGGGATTATGTTGGATCATATTAAAGAAGTTCTGTATTAAAATCACAAATGAGTTTGATTCCCCATAGTTTAAATTCCAGGGTATTACTAATTAAGAGGTCTCTTGGTTCTTGGTACTGTTTCTCTCCCTCTCTGTGTGAAACTTCCAAGATGCTAATTGTGTTAGTATATTCTAAGACAGAGTCTGCTCTCAAAGCAATTCTTTGTAACAACAACTACTCACCCAGAGAGAGACTCAAAGCAATACTCTGTAACAACAGAAACAGCACCCAGAGACTCCCTGCCCTTTTGTTGTATTCATCTCGCTTTGTTAACAATTGTGATTAAAATAGAGATAGAGGATGTATGTGGATGGATGCTTGGTGTGGATAATAACTGAATGATCAGGGAGGTGCCAGCCTAAGAATCCAGTGTCCATTGGCTGAAGAAGGCGTCAGACAATGGGACACGCACTGTCTGGAGAGCCAAGATATTAACAGCTATTGAAAGAGACTTGCAGGCAAATGGACCCTGGCTCCTCATCTTTGGCAACACACCACCCTCCATGCAGGCCCATTAGCTCTGTAGTCCAGCTGGGAATATCAATCTGGGAGATGGGGGAAGGCTGCATTACCCCAATCTATGGAAACACAGAGCCTAGAAATCTGCAATTATCGGAGAAACAGGAAGAGAGTGTCCCTGAGTAACAGAAGCCCAGTCCAGCTGGTGTGGTTACATTCTGCCTCCCTACACTTCCCCTGTGGCTTCAGCTGGATGCAGGCTCTTTATTCACTGCCTGTTCTCCAGGGCTGCTGAGGTCCCTTAGCTGATGCCACCCCAGAAGTGGATGCATTGCAGCAGCAAGGTTCGGCAGGGAATGGCTTCATGCGGGCAAAGTCTGCAGAGGCCATAAATACTTTTGCATCTTTCATCCTGGAGGGCAGATGCAATGTCAGCTCTGCCCATCCCTCCCTTGGGGCTGTGGGGCATGAAGACTGTAGCAGCTCGACATGCGTCTTGTTGTGCAAGGAGGTGTTGATGGTACCGTATGTGCTGTGGCATTGTGCCAGCTCCTCCCAGACACACGCAACTGGGGAAGGACAGGTCTGTTTCCCTGCAGATGTGCCAACCAAGCCATTCCCTCAAGACTGGGTTTCCGTCTGCCAAATGCATGAGTTCCTGGTTGCTGCTTTGCCTGACTCCAAATGCAGGTGGCAGAGCCGGGGGATTGGGCACAGACTCCCTGGCTAACCTTGGGCAAGTCCATTTCCCCCTCCGTAGAACAGGGATAATGAGTCTTACCCACCTGAGGCAACAGCCTTAAGATTTGAATGTGCCCCAGGCTATTTGCCACAACCTGGCCCTGGCCCTGGCCCCCTCAGGATGTGACCTGTCTGCTGAGAGTGGATCTGGCTGCTGGATCTCCCCGTCTTCTAAGCCAGCCAGGTCCAGGCAGAGCCAGGTCACTGGTCCATGCTCTGGGTTGCTAGGGTACAGCCCCAGGCTCACAGCCCCGAGTCTGAGCTGTGCCTCAGGATGTGGGATTCCCCTGCCCCATTGCCCAAGCCTGGAGCCAGTGCTGTAAGCATCCCACGCCCCCTAGTTGGTGACACACACTTCCTAAGAGTTCACAGACTCCAAAGCCCAAAGAACTCACTGTGATCATCTAGTCGGCTCTTCTCCATATCACAGGTCTCAGGATTTCCCTGAATTAATCCCAGCTCCCTTAGGAAAACATCCACTCTTCATTTAAAAATGGCCAGTGGTAGAGAATCCACCACAGCCCTGGGTAAGTTGCTCCATTAGTTAATTACCTTCACTGTTAAAAATGTACACCTTATTTCCTCTCTGTGTTTGTCTAGCTTCCTTTGTGGCTGGCAAAATTTTGAAGCTCCAACACCAACATCTGGTACCTTGCACTTGCTCTTTTTGCAGTGTAAGGGTACGTTAGCTGTCCCTGGGGGCTGCATAGGTATGTTGTCTGGTAAACGAGAGAGACAATGCTGGAATGCAAGCTGTGTGGGAGCCTGGCTGCAACAAGCGCCTCCTGTTTCAAAGGATTACTTCTAGCCTAAGGTTTCAGAGTAGCAGCCGTGTTAGTCTGTATCTGCAAAAAGAAAAGGAGGACTTGTGGCACCTTAGAGACTAACCAATTTATCTGAGCATAAGCTTTCGTGAGCTACGGTTCACTTCATCGGACGCATTCGGTGGAAAATACAGTGGGGAGATTTATATACACAAAGAACATGAAACAATGGGTGTTACCATACAGACTGTAACCAGAGTGATCAGGTAAGGTGAGCTGGTAATAACCAGCAGGAGAGCGGTGGGGGGCGGGGGGAGGGAACCTTTTGTAGTGATAATCAAGGTGGGCCATTTCCAGACATTCTTGTCAACTGCTGGAAATGGCCCACCTTGATTATCACTACAAAAGGTTCCCTCCCCCCACCCCCAGCTCTCCTGCTGGTAATAGCTCACCTTACGTGATCACTCTGGTTACAGTGTGTATGGTAACACCCATTGTTTCATGTTCTCTGTGTATATAAATCTCCCCACTGTATTTTCCACTGAATGCGTCCGATGAAGTGAGCTGTAGCTCACGAAAGCTTATGCTCAAATAAATTCGTTAGTCTCTAAGGTGCCACAAGTCCTCCTGTTCTTCTAGCCTAAGGGTTCACTTTTAGGGCTGCCAACAGTCCCTTATTTTTTCGTTTCTGTACAAGAACGGGAGTTGCTGAGTGCCACAAAAAGCAGCAAGAAATACTGGTGAGAGCAGGGGAGTGCTGGTTAGTTGTACTGATACTAATAACTATGATAATAATATCAGGAGGGGGGTGGGGCAGGGGGGCTAAGGAAACAGTCCCTTATTTCCAAAATACAATGCTAACCACCCTACTTGTGGTGGCCTTGGCAGCTACCACACATTGCTGCAAATAACAGGACTTGACCACAAAGCCAGTATGCACCGAACATTCTGCTGATAAGCCGGCCCTATTGTTGGGCGTGCCTCTCCGCATCAGGTGGGAGCCTCAGGTATTTGTATGGAAGGGCTGTTTGTGTAATTATCCCTGTCTGATCACAAAGGGAACATAGAAATGCTCCTGTAGCAGGAAATACGCTGGGGAGCCAACCTCACTGCTTGCCAAATCCTTGTCATGTGGTAGAGGGAAAAACCATGTTCCTTAATCAGCAGGGCTGCCTGCGTTGAGGAGCAGAGTGCCCGGGGTGGAAGTGTGACTTTACAAGACGCCGGCGGGTCTTTGCAGCGCAAACATTGTCACTGTGCCCCGGGGGCAGGGAGGTAACGTTGTGTCCCAACAGACCACAAAGCTGATGGGTCTGGAGGGGCACCACTTCCTGGGGGAACTCTAGACCAGTGCTACTCAAAGGGGTGGTCTGCGGCCCGGTGCCGGTCCGCAAGCCATCGGCTGCCGGTCTGCGCGCACATTGGGAAAAAAAATGCCGGTCCCCTACACCAGATAGCTTGAGAAGCACTGCTCTAGACCATAACAACAGACCGGTGGGGAGGGATGCTGGCTTGTGGTTAATTGAGGGAACGGGGAGTCAGGACTCCTGGGTTTGTCCCTGGCAGGGAACATGGGCTCGTGGTTGGAGACGAGGCCCGAGACTCAGGCCTGCTGAGTTCCGGTCCCCGCTCAGCGAGCGCCGTCTTGCTGTTGGAGGTGGGAGTTTGTAAAAGCAGACGATGGTCGCGCATATGTTTACCCCGGCTCCGAAGGACAGCAACAGAGTCCAGCAGCCGCACTGCACAATGCACCTGTCTCCCCCCCGAGCCCTTCAAATGCTGCTTTTCACCACCAAAGCTCTCTGAGCTCTGGAAGGAACTGAGGGCATGCAAACAGGCTCTCTACTACCAAAGAGAAACTACAAGCAGGTTCCTCGTTCCTCCAGCGCAATTGGTGGTTTATCTCCCGTGTGTGCTTTGGACAGGTGCAGTGATTTTCCAGGGGCTTAGCTGGTCTGTTCACACAGGGAACTAAGAGGAAAAAGGTTTCAAGATAAATACACAGTTCAATTATGACTCAAGGTGAGGGCCAAAAGGATCCCTTGTGCAGCTCCCTGGATTGCAGCAGAACCTGACCCCTAAGTGATCAAATATTTGAAGGCGGGTAAGGGAGTTTAATGGGTGTTGACAGAGGGAAGAAAGGGGAAATTTAGACAGAGGAGCAGGAACCATTTCTGCAAAGGGCATCTAGTCTTAGTCACAAGACTCAGCCTTTTGATACTATTTGTATTCTCATAGCAGCCGGAGCTCAGCCCTGGAGCAACTCCCCACTGCAGTTTTTTCCCCTGCCGACCTCAAAGCGCTCTGTAAAATGGGTCAGCGTTGTTAGACAGACAGCAAGCTCTTCAGGGCCCGGACCGGCCATTTCTTGTAGGTGTGCCCAGCCCAGCGGAGCACAGAAAGAAGCCCCTTGCCCAAGGCCATGCAGTGCATCAGTGGCAGAACCCAGGAGTCCTGACCACTGTTCTTCTCCAGGCTCCTTTCCGGGGGAAGTGGTAACAGCCACACCCAATGCTAGGGGATGTGCTACGGCGACAGTCCTGGCCTGGCTACCAGGAGGGGCTTAACCCGTCTTGTCCCCACTGCTAGTTCTAGGCTAACCCACACATGAGGTTCAGCTCTCGGCTCCTCCCGCCAGCCCATCTCACCACATCCACCAGGATCCTCATCTGCAGCGCTGGGCGCCACTGAAAGATTTCGCCTGTAGGAGGAATGGCTGGGGAATCTCTTGGAGGCAGGGCCTGGAGCTAGGGTCTCTCCCTCCAGCTGGTGAGTCTTCGCTCTGTACACAACATAAAGAACACAAGGGAGCCTCCGGGCCACAGCTGGGTTCCAGAGAACTGTGTTTCCTCCCCATATGCAGGCACAGCAACGTACCCAGCTGCTCTGCTAAGTTCTGGGGGCTCCCAAAGGACTGAGGGGGCTGTGACAGGTTCCCTCTAGGGTGCCACCTGGAACTGGGGTACCACTGAGCCCTCTGACCCACCAGCCTGGGCTCCCTTTAAACTGTACTGCTGTGACCAGCCTGCCAAGCCCTCTCCTAGGCTCCAGCCCACATACAGTTAGGGACACACCCAGCAGCAGTACATATAGATGCTGTGATACAGACAGCTACAGCTAAGGAACTGTCCAGCTACTCAAGTGCACCCCCACCCCCGAGTGTAAACCCAAAATTATACTGTCTTGCACGGCACAGAGATCTGTACAGTGTAAGCTCATGAAATTCGCCCCCTCCCTCAATGTGGAGAAGGTTATGAAACAGCTTTCTGCTCCAAGTTATGACTCCCACACACTGGTTTTAGACAAAGCAAAAATAAGTTTAACTACAAAACATCGATTTTAAGTGATTATAAGGGACAGCAAACAGATCAGAGCAGATTACCTAGCAAATAAGC
Source organism: Chelonia mydas (assembly GCF_015237465.2). Taxonomy (NCBI): domain Eukaryota; kingdom Metazoa; phylum Chordata; order Testudines; family Cheloniidae; genus Chelonia; species Chelonia mydas. Next base: position 12,854,879 of record NC_057858.1, on the reverse strand, counting down.
AAAACACGCAAATTAAGCTTGATATATTACATAGATCAGATATGAGTAGCAGATCCTCACCCTAAATAATGATTCAAGCAGACTGCAGAGATTCTTCAGCGCCAGCTGCACTGGCTTACAGCTTAAAAACCCCGGGGTTTTCCTTTCACGGGCTAAAAATCCCTCTAGCCTGGGTCCAGCTCTTCCCCCAGGTCAGTCCTTGTTCCTCAGATGTCTCCAGGAGTCTCTTTGGGCGGGGAGTCAGTGAAGAACCACGATGATGTCACTCCCCTGCCTTAAATAGCTTTTGCACATAGCAGGAACCCTTTGTTTCAAAGCTTGGTTCCCATGCCAGCCGTGGGAGTCCATCCCCAGGTGACTTGGTCACATATCCCTGTAGTGTAAAAGCAGCCATTGCTGGGAGGTAGTCTGTAGTGTCCTCAGGACAACCCCCAGGTGAGGAATAAGCTTCTTCTAAGGCCTATTGTTCTCCCTATTGGTTCATTAACTTGAAGGGGCCCTTCCCAGCCAGCCATCTAGACTGAGAGCCTTTTGCCTCCTGGTCACTGCCCAAGTGTAAACCCATTTGTAATACAGATACACAATCAATATTCTGAAGAAGTGGTTTTTTACCCACGAAAGCTTATGCCCAAATAAATCTGTTAGTCTTTAAGGTGCCACTGGACTCCTTGCTGTTTTTACAGTTAATATTCCTAACTTCAGATACAAAAATGAGACTTGCGTACAAATAGGATAATCATATTCAGTAAATCGTCACCTTTCCAATGATCCGTCACACGACCTAGCTTGCATAAAATACATCAGAATTATGCCATAATCCTGCCATAGTATCGCTGTGAAGAACATCGGGTGCAGTGTCACGGGGGCTACCCTCAGCTCCCCTACATTCCACTGCCAACCCCTGCCAGGTGAGCCAATCTGGGGTTAACACACCACACACAGCCCTCTCCTGTTCAGTTCCACCAGCCCACGAAGGGAGACGGTGTCTCTCTCCAGCCTGGGATGTAGATAGATTTAAGGGTGGCACGGTTTTAGTCCTCCAAGTTTACCCTCTTCGCTCTCGCTGGGGCTGGCAGGAAGAAACCCGGCCAGGACCCAGGAGGAGCAGAAGAGAAAGTGAAATAAAATATTGATTTGATATATCATGTAAAAATATGTGGAGCTCGCCTCCCCGCCCCTGCTGTCCAGGAGGGACCAATGACTTGTCTCCCCACCCCCAGAGAGTGCGTCTGAAGTTGGCCAGAGGAAGCCGTGAAAACTCCATAATTCATCCAGCTGTGTAGCAGCAGCCCAGGTGCATGGACCCAATTCCTTCCTGGCCCCTGCTGGTGATTGTTTTGTGCCCTGAAGCATGAGGTCTGAGCACCTGCTGAAGTTTTAACCCCAGCTCCGATCACTCCAGAGTGCCCATCTTAATCCTTTCCTGCACTCGGAGGCACGTATGCGGCACCCCCGGGGCACCCCCAGGGGGATCCCAAGGCTGGATTCGGCCCACGATCCTGTGGCATTTTCAGCCTACCCAGGCAGGGCACAGAGAGGGGAGAAATCCCTGCATTTCAAAGAGAACGGGACAGGGAGGCTCTGGGTCTCAGTGGATTGTTTTATGAGTGGAAGGATTTAGGATAATCACTGTGAGCCAAGGACAGGGAACTGCCCGGCAGGGAGCTCTGAGGGGTCAGGAGGGCATCTAGGGGTCAAATACTGCTCCCACTGACGGGTGCAAATAGAAAACAACATCACTGACTTCAGTGGGCTCACAGTTACCTCGGCGTAAGGGAGAGCTTTGGGTTGTGTTTACCCCACCCAGCACAGCAGGGTCCTGCTCCCTGACCACCACAACAAACACTCATCCTCAGACCCACCGGCTTCAGCGGGTTTACGCCAGCTGTGAGCACGGTCAGAATCCAGGCCCAGGCGAACAGGTGGCAACCACGCAGCGTAAACAGCGGCTCCAAAAATGAATCACCCGCAGCCACACAAAAGCCCCACTCGGCTGGTGGCAGCCCCGAGCTTGGGAGCAGAACCGGCTGCCCATACAAACCGCTTCCCGCGTCCCTGTCGCAAAGGGGCTTTTAATAAACACGCTGGCAGAGTTCTCCTTCCAAAGCAACGCGAGCTGCTGCCAAAGTGTGTCCTTCTGGAGAGGACCTGGGCTCTGTGGGGCCACCTCTGCTCTACCCGAAAGGCCCAGCCAAGAGCTAGAGAAGCCAGTGCAGCCGGTGGCAATGACTCCACCACAGAGGCTAATTGTCACTCTGCGGCCTCAACACATCCATCCCCGTGATCCCGTGGCTCAGGGCCCCGCTCCGGGAGCCAGGACGCCGGGGGTCTATTCTTCGCTCTTTTACTGACCTTGGCTGGGGATCGCACAGACCTGACCCAGCGGACGGGGCGTCTGCGAAGGGGAGATGGAAAGACTGGATGGACTCCTGTTTGCCGAGCTCCTGGGCTCAAGGTGTGACCAGCACACCACAGCTGTTTGGTGCAGTGGACATAGCTCCAGGAGCAGAGTGCTGTTCCTGAACCAGGTTTCAGGGTAGCAGCCGTGTTAGTCTGTATTCGCAAAAAGAACAGGGGGACTTGTGGAACCTTAGCGACGAACCGATTTATTTGAGCCTAAGCTTTCGTGAGCTACAGCTCCCTTCATCGGATGCAACTAACAAATTTATTTGAGCATAAGCTTTCGTGAGCCAGCCAGCGACCCTCCCAGCCCCTCTCCTGAGTAAACATGCAATAAATACGCTGAGCTCAAGCCTGGCGACCCACAAGTCAGCTGGCCCAGGCACTCAGCAAGCTAGGCAGAGCTCAAGTGCTGCTCCCTGGAATCTGGTGCTCCCGGGCCAGGTTCGCAGGGGTGCTGCTGGAGAAGTCACAAGGAGACGCAGGGGCTCTGGATCTCAGCGAATCAACCTCCTGCTTTACCTGGGTGGACAGTCTTAGTGCTTCAGCGAAGGCACTGATGTGACCACGTGAAGCACATTTCTAACTCCCCGCACTGGTAACTGCAAGAGAAGGGAGTCCAGGGGGCAGCTAGTAATTCAGGGATGTACCGAGGGTGTACATGCAATGGCCCCTGCTGGATAGAATTAGAACCACTCTGCTGTGTGTCATATGCTCTAGACAGCCACCAGTGATTCTCCTTTCGCTGAAATGGCAGGGCGATCAGAGTTCTAGCCCTGGATCACAGTGCAGTTTCGGGGGCCAGTGTTGGGCAGGCAGGACGTCCCTAGATGGACAAAGGCCAGAGACAGTCAGATCTCAGGGTCTGTCTCATTAGCCAGCAGTTGTTATTACGAACTTCGCTCCAAGTGAGGCTTGCAAGCCCGAGAGCAGGCTGGGGTCTGTGACAGGCAAATCTGCTGTTTGCAGCCTGTTCCCAAGGGCCTGAGGAGATCCAGAGACAATTCGCTTTCTTGGGATAAAGTCTCACTAGGCAGCAGGTCCGCACCCATGGCCCATCCTGGCTAGCACCTGAGTCAGAGGGAAGCTGCTTCGGGATTTGACAAAGGGGGGCAAAATAATAGAAACATCAGGCTGACCCCCTGGGGAAACTGAGGCAGAGAGTGAAGCAGCAACTCTAGTCTAGCCACTAGACCACACTGCCTCCCCTGCAATCAGGTTAGCTCCCCTGCTCACCAGCCAGTCCTGCTGCCAGTCTTGCAGCTCAGTGTGAGCTGCTCAGTGGTCCATGATTCCCTGCATCCCCACCCCAGTTCCTGTAGCACCCTTCCCCAGCCTGCCAGGAACCCCCAGAAGAGCAGGGAGCAGAGCCAGCCAGAGGCCCATCCCCATCTCTGCCCGTACACAGGGCTCCCTGCGCTTCCCTCTCCCAGCAGGTGCGTCAAAGCACTTGTAGAGCCTCTCTCCCCACAAGGCCCAGCGCTGACACACATGCCCTGGGGGATACCCAGCAGAAAGCACATCTCTTGTGTAAAGGGCTCCCTGTTGCAAGCCTGGCTGCAAGCAGCCCAGTGACTCAGTGCCCAGGCACGAGAGCAATTCTCCCACCCCTGCTTCCTCGCCTCCCTCCCTGCACCAGACACTCAGGTACATTCCAGCTGCGTCACACACCTGCCGAGAGCGGCTGCTTGGGGCACACGGCCCTCGCCACTTGCCTTCCCTCCTGGAAGCGGCAGCCTGGGAAACGGCCTTTGGCTGCCCTTTTGGAATGGGGGTCTAGGCCAAGCCAAGCTGGGCCCGCACGTGTGGGGGGGGGGGGGGGCACCCGTAGGACCTGGCGATGGCCTTGGGTGGTGGGGGTGCTTTGCACCATTTACAGTCAGGCCCCAGGAGCCCCTGTCGGGCTCCCGCCTTGTCTCTCCAATGTCCGGGGACCTGCGTGGCTACAGCTTTGCTACACGGGGCTCCCACAGAGTCCGTATCGCCGGGGCCAGTACTCGCAGGGTCAGTATCACCGGTGCAAAGGGAGCGTCACCCAGCCAGCATGGGCGTGGCTTGCACTTGGGCAATAGTGAATCAGGCCCCTAGTGTTTCAACAGAGGCCAGTGCAAGCGACTTTGGAGGCAGGCCCAAGTGGGGGGAGGGGAAGGCAAACACACGTCTCTATGCCGGGCGCTCCACTGTACATGCCGAGCCCCCCGAACCGCTCTGAAGAGGTTCCCCGCTCCGAGACCCAGCAGGGAGCAGGAGGCAGGGAAACAAAGCAAGCGGGAGAGGCCTCGAAACAACCTTCCCATGTCTTAAAACCTGTTGTGGGGGAGACCCCTGCATTTCCCCCTTCGCGGCTCCTCTCCCAGGCTAGGCGGGGGGTCGTGGCTGCCGGCAGTTCAGACCCTGACTTGCCCCCCCATGCTACCGCGCAGGTGACGTTAGGGGCTGGCAAGGGCATTGATTGAACTAAGCACAGCAGAGACACCAGCTCAGCGAGTAGCCGTGGGCTTTGTGGCTGCTAACGTGGGGGTGGGGGGCATCTCACAGCCGGGACTGTAGATGCCTAGGGGGAAATGGCTTTCATAGATCGGTGCCTTGCTGGGTAGCCACAGCAGGGTGGGCACGGATCCATCAAACCCAGTCCCGCCCGAGTCCCTCCAGCAGGCGAGCAGCATGTGTGGGGCAGGGAGGGGGGCTGTGAAGTTTGCCCAGCCGCTGTGCCTGCCCCGTGGACAGAGAGCAGCTGTTGGTTTCTAGGCCCATCAGCCTCACACCACGGAGCTGCCATGGGACGATCCGATCCCCAGCAAGCCTCCGTAAGCCGACGGCTCCGAAAAATGGGGGCAGGGGTCCGCTCTCTCACCCCCCACTGTCCCTCGGGACCCATAGCCAGGGCAGGACTGCTAACGCCTCTGCTCTCTGTGGGGAAAGAGCCAGGGGATCTGCTCCAGCCCCGTCCCCCTGCGCAGAATCCCGGCAGGGCCTGAGACGTGGATCAGCGTCGCCCGCGTCTCGGGCCCCACAGGCAGCCCCGGCCCCGGGATCGGAGGGTGCAAGGGAGCGTGGGGTTGGAGAAGGGGGAACGCGAGGGCAGAGTCATGCCAGCTGCTTCTCTGGCACTTAGCTTCGCCCCGGGGGCAGTCTCAGCACGGGCGCTGCATGAGAGTGGCACCATCTAGTGGTCAGAGCCTCTACTGCGCAGGGCTGGGGGCAAGCTGGTAACTGCCCCTGGTCAACATTTCCTGACGGAAACTATTGCACTGGGAGGTGGGTGTGGGGGGGGATTTCCATTGTAACCCCTCCCCCACCTCTGTCTTCCCCCCCAGGAAAATGTCATCTGGCACTTTTTCAATGGGAAATGTCAGAACTAAAGTTTAGTTTGGTTTTGTAGTGAAATGGATGTTTTGCTGTTCTAAACCGGGGAGATTTCAAAGTGGTCTGTTCCCCCTCCCCCGCCACCCAACATATACCCCCGCACCCACAGGCCTTAATTGCTATGAATGCGACAGAATGAATGGCACTGGGAGGAGGGGTATTTTTTGCTATTTTCTCCCTCCCCCACTACGTTTTCCTATTTTCCTCTTTGGAAATTTTCAAAACTTTGCAGCCTTGTGACAAAAAAATAAAATAAATAAAAACCAAAAAAACCAAAAGGAAAACACACATGCACACCCCTGCCCCCCACTTTTTAAATAACTGGTTCCATTTCAAATCCTGCAAAAAACAAACACATCCCCTCTTCAAATGGTTTCCTGACATTGTTTTCCCACCTCTTTAACCTAGCCCCTCGTGTGGACGCCACGAGCACCCCAGGGAGATTTTCTGCCTCTGTTGCCGTAGCTGCGTCTACACTGGGGCTGGTTGGCCCAGCCAGCAGTCGGGGGCAGCCCCAGAAGTGTAGGCCAAGCCTGTGCAATCCCATTCCCAAGGCCAGGAGCCACCCGACCCTCTCGTGTCCTAGGCAGGGATCTCTCCCCTCCCGCTCTCGTCTGGCTTCCTTAGCCCCGGCGTCGCAGAGTTCAGTGCCGAGCAGCCCCCGGCGCGCATGGCTCTTTGGAGCCTGGATGCTGGCCCAGACTCATCTCGCTGTCTCCCTCCCACCAGCACACACAGCAAACCGGCTGCAGCTGCGACAGGAAAGCCACTCTCCCTGCCATGCCCTGCGGTCAGGCCCTCCCACGGGCCGCTCGCGCCTCCCAGCTCGGCAGGAAGCCCATGGGGGGTGCAGCGCTCCCTCCTTCGCCCCTTGGCCATGCCAGGGACCCTCACTGGCTGCAGGGAGACACGCTGGCCGCATCCAGCAGCATCTGGTCCGTGGCTCCCGGCGGGGGGATGCTGCTCTGATGCCAGAGGTTGGGAGAGCCCCCTCCTCCAGGCTCCACTGGGGCCCCTGAAGAATCCACACTGGGGCTGCTGGCCCAGGCCCATGGGAGCTCGGCCAGGGCTGGGGGGATGCCCCATGAGCCGCAGAGCCCATCACCTCCCTACAGAGCCTCAGGGCTTTGATTCGAGCGCCCTGTGCCATACTTCAAATCCCACGGCAGGAGCAGGGCGAGGCCGCTCGGAGCCCATGTGGCTGGATCCCAAGGGGTCCCGCGGGGTCTCTGGGGGACATGCCTGGACCATGGCTCTGGTAGAGAATGTCCCCTCCACGTGCCTCCGCTGCTCAGAGACTGGGGTTCACCTGGAGACCTTGGGGGGCTGGGAAGGACTCTGTAGGGAGCTGCAGAACTGAGCCCCTACGTCAGAGCAGCCTCAGCTCCCAGGCAGCCTCTCTTTATACCTGGAACGGGGCAGCTGCTCGCTGGCCTGCAGGGACCCCCTTTAGGCCTGGGGATGCTGCCAACACGGGGCTAGTCAAGCAGAGCGGTCATCCCGCCCCCTAGCATGGTACCGTGGGGCCCGACTGAGCCACCGACTCCGCCCAGAACCAGCACCCGAGCAGGTGCAGCAGAACCCCGGCTTGCTCCTAGGCCCCGCTTCTGTGCCCCCCCCCCGTGCTCTGCGGCTCTCCCCTCCAGCCCAGTTGGGCCCCTCCCCATCCCACGCACCAGCCTCTGCGAGCAAATGACAGGAAGTTCACACAAAGCCAAGATACACAGAGGGCAGGAAGGAAGCGAGAAGGGGGATTTTCCCCCCCCACACCATCTTTAATCTGCATCACAGCTCGATCCATGCCCAGCTCCCTGCCCAGGCCCCGGGAGAGGAAACCGAGCACGCTGGCTCCTTGTCCCTCCGGCGAGGGCAGAGCTGCGCCCACGAAGACGTCACCCCACACGAGGTAACGCTCTGGGTCTCACCGGCTGGGATGCAGGGCAGAGCGGGGCCTGGCTCGCGAGCCCATCGTGGCGTAGCTGCTGCGACGGGGGCTCGGTTCCCTCCCCCGAGGTCATCCAGACCCGGAGGGAAATCGCAAAGGCCTGTTGCTAATAACAGAGGAGGAAGCCGGACAAGGCTGCTCAGCGGCGCGCGGTTGTTTGTCTCTTGGGACCGTGGCCGGCCCGCTGCAAAGGCGAGCTCTGTCTGAGCCCAGCGAGAGGCGAACGGAGAAGGCCGTCAGCGAGCAGGGGGTTTGGCAGGGCTGGAGGAAGGCTAGGTCTGGGCTCAAGGCATTGAACTGGGCACCCGCTCTGCCCCGACTCCCGGGGGGGGGGGGGGGCCCGGCTTTGGCTAGTCATCTGTCCTCGCTGGCTGAGAGAGTTGGCTGCTCAGCATCAGATGTCTCAGAGGGGCCTGATTTTCAGAGCCTGCCAGGCCACTTTTTAAACAGGTGGGCCTCTGTGCCTCAGTTTCCCCATCTGTAAGACACACTCCCAGCTCCCAGGTTTGCGGAGTGGGCTGAGGCCCTTTGGCTAGATGGTCTGATGGGGTCACTGGATTCAGCCCCTCCTGTCAGGAGGACAGGGACCATTTCCCACTCGGCGGGGAGGGAGGGGAAATGTACAGCTCTCACTTCGTACTACGAGAATCCTGGCACACACACACTCTCTCTCTCTCTCTCTCTCACACACACACACACACACACACACCCCCCTCCCTCCCGTATACAGCACGAACATGACCACAGCCTGCAAACAACTAACATGTTCATTGCACTCGTGCATCCCCCTCCCTGGAGGGTTTTAAGACCACGTTGGCCAAACCCCCAAAAGGGCTGGTCGGGGGTCGCTTGGCCCTGCCTCAGCGCAGGGCACTGGACTCAAGGCCCCTTTCAGCCCCACATGAGTCTGATTCTAAGTTGAAGAGACAAACCAAGTTGAACTTGTGGGGCCTGATTCTTCACTCCCCTGCATGTTTACACCAAAGAGCAATGCTACCCTGCCCATTTGCACGGCTGTGCCCACAGAAACCGGAGCGTAACCAAGAACCCCCGCCTCCCCAGTTCAACTCCGGGTGTGTCTTACAAGGCAGCGGAGTGAGGCAAGAAATGAGATTAGCATCAGCTCGCTGGGAAGGGAGTGGTCCCAGCGTGAAATGAGTTCAGCCAGGAGACCACAATACGCCCCGTGACATTGGCACCAGCTGGCCCATGTATTGGCCAGTCAAGGATTGAGCGATGTGCCCTCTTGGCTGGGAGACTAGTCCACGATACCATGTCAGGCCAGCATAGCCACATCCCGAGGGCCGTGAAAAATGTCCTGCCCTCGGCAAGTGAGCCGAGCCGACTTATGCCCCTGTGTAGACACCACGGGGTTGCCAGAGGAATTCTTCCTCACTGCCTCCTCTGGGGGTGGGTGGGGGAGGGATTTCAGTGTCTGCACCACCTTGTTTTGAGGCCTTCGCCTCACCAGGCCTGGGTGCCGGCCGGCTAGTAGAGGGGTCGGGGGGGGAAGAGAAGCCACCTGAATAACTCACCGGCTCCGTTCCGCAGGGCTCTCGGACCAGCCTTGCTCCAGCTGCAGAGGCGGGATGGGGGGTAGGGGATGCCCCAGGCAGGCCAGCAAGCAGCTGACCACCTGGCCTCTGCATTGCCCACCCTCCTAGAGTCCTGCACCCAGCCAAGCCGCTGTGACTCAAACCCCACTCGGGAATGAAGCAGACTGCATGCAGGAGGCTGCTTTCATGGTTGACTTTCTGAGAGCAGTGACACTGGAAAGGAAGGCCGGGGCGGGGGAAGGTATATTCGATGCGGCGGCCGGGGCCTTTGCAGCCGCCTGAACACGACTTCCTACCTCCCCACCTCGCTGAGGGTGAAGTGGCCGGGAGGGGAGGGGAGCCAGCACCTGCTACAGAGCAGGCGGGGCGCTTGCAGGAGCAGAGGGGAGCGTCGCTGCCTGGCCTGGTTTTGCCAGGAGGGTCCATTTGTGGAGGTGACTGGCCTGGGAAATCTGGGTGCTCCGGACCCGCTACCAGCGGGGCTCAGGATCAGCCCGGCGGTGCCGGCGTTTAGTGCCGGAGGCGGCCGCCCAGAGCAGGGAGCGCAGAGAAAAGGAGCCCACTGAGCGGAGAATGTGCCTCGAGCCCGGCTAACCAGCCCGGCTAACCAGCCCCGTCCTGGTGTTGCCGCAGGCTGCCTCCCACCATGGCCCCCCTCGGGGAGGAGACGCCCCTGATCGGAAACAGGTCCTGCAGTCTGTCCTCCATGGAATCGGGGACCCTCCAGGTCTACCTGTACCACCCGGCCAGCACCCTGCGATCGGACCCCGACTTGGGCGGCGTCCTGACTTTCACGTACGGCGAGTACTTCGCCGAGGAGCTCTGCGTGGCGGCAGCCAAGGCCTGCGGTGAGAGGGGCGGGGGGGCCTGGGGATGGGGATGGGATCCACCCGGGGCGGGGGAGGGGAGGAGGTGGCCCCGCCCCCCGTAACACAATGCCGTCGCTTCCCGAGCTGCCGCGATTATGTCGCCACCTGGTGGCCGCAGCCCGAAGCGCCAGTCGACCACGGGGACAGCGGCCAGATGCTGTCCCGGTGCTGCACCTGCCCTGTGTCTGTGGGAGGAGCCCAACGCCCAGGGCTTCACAATCCCCTTGCACCAGCGTCCACAGGCAGATCAAGGACCATGTCCGGTGCGGGGGGGCCTTGCAGCCCAGGAGATCCAGGGTCAATTCCCAGCTCTTCCCCTAGCCGCAGGGTAGCCTGGGATGAGCCGCTTCCCCACCCCCCACCACATCAGTTCCATTGGGAGAATGAACCCACCTTTCTTCAGCCCTTGAGCTAGATTGTAACCTGCCTGGGGCCGAGTGTCAGCGCCCTGCTGCCCCAATCTCGGCAGAGGGCCACCCGGGGCAGGCTGGAGCTCAGGCTCTGAAGCCTAAGGAGCGGGGGAAGGGGTGCACCGAAGCTGCCCCTTCCAAGTTCTGCCTACTCGGCTGTTTCCGGGGCATTCGCCCAAGCCCTGCTTGCCTGAGCCCTGTCTAGAGCCACCCCAGAGCTACTGGAACGGGTGAGCCCCGGGTGCCCTCAAACCAGGCACAGACACCAACACAGCCAGGCCAAGGAGCCCAGCCATTGCTCTTTGCAGCCGGGTGCAGGGTCGCCGGGCCCACCCCCCCGCCGGCTCACCAGCCGCTGTGGCTGCAGCTTCCTCCCACCGTGGCCACCCTCCCCTCCCCTCCCTTCCCCCTTCCCAGTGTTGTTCGGCACAAGCCGCCCACCAGCCCTGGGCGCCTGCCCCGCGGTGCCCAGGGCGAGCCGCTCTGGTGTCTGGGCTGGTCAGGTTTCCTGCCGGGTTTGCCGAAACGCCTCACCCGCCGCTCTCCTCCCTGCAGGGATCCTGCCCGTTTGCCACTCCCTCTTCGCCCTGGCAACGGAGGACCTGAAATGCTGGTTCCCGCCCAACCACCTCTTCACGGTGGACAATTCGAGCTGCCAGGTTGTCGTCTACAGAATCAGGTGCTTACGAACTCCCTGCCCCAGTCGCTGAGCGCCCAGCTCCCGGGGCGTTGTCCGGAGTCACCCCCTTCCTCGCGGGCCTGCGAACTCGCGAACCCAGCAGAGACCTCTGGCTAAGCTTCCCCGCCAGCACAGGCTCCTGGGCGTTCCAGGCAGGAGCGTCTCTGTCCTAGCCCCTACTTCCCTCCGGGCCAACGAACCGCACCCACTCCCTTCCCGGCCTGCCTGGAGCTCGTGGGATCACTCAGTAATTACCCTGCGTCTCCACACAGGGTTTCAGCACCCAAGCCTAGGGCCCCTCAACAGCAGGGCAGTGAGGTCTGTCCGCTCCTGAGCGGGGCCATTCTTTCACGCTGGTGCATCCAGGGCCGGCTCTAGGGTTTTTGCTGCCCCAAGCAAAAAAATTTGCCATAGGTGCATCTCAGGGGCAGGGTTGGCTCGGGAACCTAGCGGTGGCACGTTTGATTAGGAACCACCCCACTGGATCAGACCCACGGCCCATCTCGTCCAGCATCCGGTCTCTGCCAGTGGCCAGCCACAGGCAGGTGCAAGAAGGTCTGGGCGGGGGAGGTCGAGATTGGATATTAGGAACCACTCTTTCACGCGGAGGGTGGTGAAGCACTGGAATGGGTTCCCTAGGGAGGAGGTGGAATCTCCAGCCTCAGAAGTTTTTAAGGCCCCGCTTGACAAAGCCCTGGCTGGGATGATTTAGTTGGGGTTGGTCCTGCTTGGAGCAGAGGATTGGACTAGATACCTCCTGAGATCTCTTCCAACCCTAATCTTCTATGATTCTAAGAAGCCCCACAGGAAACAGTTATGGGACAACCTGCCCCCATAGAGCCTCCTGGGGAATGATAGTGTCTTATATTCTCTCTAGGCTCATATCCTGTGCCCAGCCCCCTAGCAGGAGGTTGGGGCTCATGCCCCGATGCCGGCAAGTTTTGCACCCTGCCAACATTCTTGGTCCTCTTTAATCCTTGCTATTATATCTGCACATCGCTGCCCCCCCTATAAAATCACCACTGGGGAGCTGGTAACCCCAGGGGCAGAAGTGACACTTCGAGAGGGTCAGTTCTCACCCCCAAGCAGCCTGCCCACGGGGAAGTTAGTGTCGAACATGGAGGAGAAGAGAAGTGAGCTGGGCTCGTTTTCCTCGGCAGGTTTTTCTTCCCCAACTGGTTTGGGCCAGGGAAATCGTACCGCTTCGGGCTGCTGAATGACCGAGCCAGCGCTGTGCTAGACTGTCCCACCATGAATTATCTCTTTGCGCAGGTGAGTGATGCCCCAGGGGGTTGCTACAGAGAGTTTGTCCCCTAAAGTCAGGTACCAGCATCATCCGCCAGGTGCGTCAACGCCCAGCTGTGAGGTTCAGACATGGCATTGGCCAACCACTTTCCCGGTTGGGCTGCACCCCGTTTCATCGTCCCCCCACTGTACAGCGGAGGAGGGGAGGCACAGAAAGATAAAGCAGCTGTCCACAGCCCTGCAAGGCCCCAGGGGCAGAGCTGGGAACTGCACCCCAATCTCCAAAGTGCCAGCCCAGCACCTCGGCTGCTTGCGAGCGTGGGCCTCTGCCAGCCTGATCCCAGGTGCACAAAGGGCCCAGGCACCGCCTAGACTGGGTTGTGAACAAGGTATAACTGGAGCGTGGAAATCCCTGTGCAGCAAGCTGGGAACTGCCCGTGGCTGTACAACTGGGTGGGGGATGTTGCCAGGGATGGAGTCACCCCAAGATCAAGCATCGCTCAGGGGGCTCAGGGTCCCTCAGCGTCCCCCAATCCCTTGGAAGGAAGCTTACTCACTTGTGGCCCCGTTTTCACATCCCTGCAAGCGGTGGGAGATCCCGGAGCACCGGCTGGAGCCTTGCTGTGCTAGTGTAGCTGATCTGGGGGGCATGGGGCAAAGTGGCTCTCCCCACGGGAGACGGTTGTAATCGCAGCCTGGTGCTGAGCTGACCGTGCATGGTGTGCTTGGGGGTGGCCCCCAGTCCCGCAGCGATTTCATCAGCGGGCGAATGGAGGGGGCGCTGAGCCTGCAGATGCAGGAGGAGTGTCTCAGCCTGGCCGTGCTGGACATGCTGAGGATGGTCAAGGAGAGGAAGTGGAGCCTGGAGGAGATCTTCAACAGCGTCAGGTGAGAGAGGGATTGGGTGGGGGGCAGGGGGACCAGCAAGGCAGGGGGTCTGGATCTGTCCCTTCTAGCGTCTGGCCCCAAGTTCCACCTGCCAAAGCAGCTGCAAACGCATCCACTTCCCTGCCCTGCTGGGTTCCAGCAGCAGCCACCAGTGGAGACACAAATGCTCATCACACAGACTCACCCCCCAGCTGCCCAGGCCTTGCTTTCAGCCTCCCAGGGACCCCGGCCAGCAGGTTCCACGGGTCCCAGTCGGCGAGCTACCAAGGGCCACCTGCCAAACAGGTCCTCTCACATAACACCTGGAGAAGGGGCTGTTGGGGAGCCTAGGCCAGGACCAGGTCTCCTCCATCCTCCTCTTCCACCCCCAGCTACAAATCCTGCATCCCAGAGACGCTCCGGCACCAGATCCAGCAGCAAAGCTTCCTGACCCGCAAGCGGATCCGGAGGAAGTTCCACAAGTCCCTGCGGAAGATCAGCGGCTGCCAGACCGATGACTGCACCCTCAAGCTCAAGTACCTGATTGACCTGGAGAAGCTGGAGAAGGCCTGGGTGGAGGAGAGCTTCCCGGTCCGAGCCCACAGCGCTAGCGAGCGGGGCCAGGAGGGGCAGAGGATCATCCACGTGTCTGGGGAGAGCGGGATCTTCTGGAGCCACAGCGGGGACGAGGTGAGGCTGAGGGGGCGCGGGGCAGGAGCAAACACCAGCCCTCAGCCCCACATGGCTCAGCTGGGGGATTGAACCATTCGACGCCAGAGATGGGGCTGGGGGGCAAAGGGCTGTTGCTGCTCCATACTTTTGAAACATGGGGCCATACCACCCCCCACACACACACACTTTTGCAGTCCATCCCCCACCTCTGGATTGACCCTGGGACCGTGGATCTAAAAGCACAAACCTCTCCTGCTCGAGCTAATTAGCCGGAAAGCCATAGCAGCCTCCGAAACCTATAGCACGCCACCGCCACTAGAGGGGGCCACAGCCCTGGCTGGTGTCGGTGTGGGGCACACCACAATGTACGCTCCATCTCCTCCACAGACAGGGAATGAAAACCCGGCTCGACGTGCCAGGAAAGGCCGGACGGGTTTTCGTTTCCTGTTTCTCACCTGCGAAATTCAGCCCTTGTCTTGCTCTTGCTTTCCCAGGAAACTCGATGGGCCACTGGAGAACTCGCAGGTCTATGGCATCAGGGAAACCAGGCCAGGGAGCTGGGAGGGAAAGTGGCTTGTCCTCCAGCTGCCTTAAACCTCTGTGCATTTTATGTGTCCTCTTACCCCCGTTTAATCCTATCACCAACCAGCCAGGTGGGAGGATTGTTCTCCGGGAAAGACCTAGCCCCAGCCCTTCACTTGAGCTTCTGTGTCCTCCAGCAAAACCAGGGGCAAGAAGAATCCACCCTCCTGCTACATCTGAAACCTCACCCGGGGTCCGAGGCTCGGGGGACGTTTCGGGTCGGTTCTTGTTGCCTCGCGTTGGGAAAATGCTCAGTTCGGAGACCCACTTCTCCTCCTCTCCACCCTAGAGCCGCCAGCCGTTCTGCGACTTCCCCGAAATCGCCGACATCAGCATCAAGCAGGCGAGCCGGGATAGCAATCCCGTGGAGAACCGGATTGTCACTGTCACCAAGACAGACAACAGGATCCTAGTGAGTGTGTGTGTGTGTGTGTGTGTGTCAGGTGGGGGAGCTGCCTCATTCTGACTGCCTGCTGTTCCCTTTTGGGCACCCATGGGTCTCTGTGTCCTTTCTAGACACGTAGGGGAAGAGACCTCGAGAGGTCAGCTAGTCCAGCCCCCTGCACTAAGGCAGGACCAAGTAACCCTAGACCATCCCTGGCAGGGGCTTGTCCAGCCTGGTCTGAAAAACCACCAGTGACAGAGATTCCACCACCTCCTTAGGGAAATTCCAGGCTTAACTCCCTTGACAGTCAGGAAGTTTTTCCGAGTGTTTAACCTAAATCTCCTTTGCTGCAATATAAGCCCATTGCTTCTTGTCCTGACCTCAGCGGTTCACAGCAATGTATCATCCTCTTCTTTAGAACAATCTTTTACGTACTTGAAGACTTATCAGGTTCCCCCCCCAGTCTTCTCTTCTCCAGGCTAAACAAACCCCGTTGTTTCAATCTTTTCTCAGAGGTCATGTTTTCTAGACCTTTCATCATCTTTCTTGCTCTCCTGTGGGCAAACATGAGCCTATCATGTCATGAGCACTTTCACCCAAGCTCCCCTCCACCTTCAAATTCTCAGCCAGTTTCTCTGTATCTGTCAGGAGCAAATCCACCTCAGCCTCTGCCCTAGTCACGTCCTCTGCCTTCCGCAATAAAAACGTGTCCCCAGAGCATTCCAAGAACTAGTTGGATGATCTGGGCCCTGCTGCATTATTCCCCCTGCAACAGCTGTCGGAGTAGCTGAAGTCCCCCATCACCACCAAGTCCTGTGCTTTGGATGGTTTTGTTAGTTAACATAAGATCGTAAGAACGGCCATACTGGGTCAGACCCATAGGCGCCAACTTCTCCTGGCGCTGGTGGGTGCTCGCGCCCCCCACCCCGACCCTGACTCCACCCCCATTCCAACTCCTTCCCCAAAGTCCCCACCCCAACTCTGCCCCCTCCCTGCCCCTATTGGACTCCTTCCCCAAATCCCCGCCCTGGCCCTGCCTCTTCCCCGCCTCCTCCCTGGAGCGCCCCGTGTTCCCGCTCCTCCCCCCCTCCCTCCCACAGCTGTTTTGCGGTGGCAAGCACTGGGAGGAGAAGCGGGGGTGGCATGCTCAGGGGAAGAGGCAGAGGTGAGCTGGGGCGGGGAGCTTGGCACCCACAAATTTTTCCCCGTGGGCGCTCCAGCCCCGGAGCACCCACGGAGTCGGCGCCTCTGACCAAGGGTCCATCTAGCCCAGTGTCCTGTCTTCCGACAGTGGCCGGTGCCAGCTGCCCCAGAGGGAATGAACAGACCAGGGAATCATCCAGTGACCCACCCCCTGTCGCCCACTCCCAGCTTCTGGCAAACAGAGGCCAGGAACACCATCCTGGCTAATAGCCATTGAAACGTTGTTTAAAAACAAGCCTCATCCACCTCTTCTTTCTGGTTCGCAATCCTGGGCCCTGTAGTAGACCCGTCCCATGAGATCGCCCTAGATTTTCACTCCTTTTAGCCTTAGCCAGAGATGCAGCCCACCATGCCGTTTGCCTTTTCTGCACCAGTATTGCATTGTGGACTCCTTCCACGTGCGATCCCCCACGGCTGCCAGAACCTATTCTGCAGCCCTGCAGCCTAGCCAGTCATTCCCCATTTTGCATATGTGCAGAAAGAACCAAAGTAAAGTCTCTACGAGTGAGCCAGAGCCGGAGAGAGCGGGACGTGTGCGTCTCCTCTGTGAGGTCTGCACTAAATGCAACTCAAAATGTCCTGCCGCAGACAGCCGAGTCCTTAGAGATTTAAAGGCACGGCACACAGGAAATGAAGCCACAGCTGTTACTGTTCAGTGCTCCGTCACAGAACCAGCCCTTCACAAGGGTTTCCCTCTGCTCAGGGGCAGCCTTCTTCTCCTCGCCAGGCCTCCACATGGACAAAGGACAGTGGGCATCCTGGGGTTCAGGGAAGCTGCACCCTATTTCCTCCCCACTCCCATTGGCTTCCAAAATTGGCTGACCACAGTGACAGCAGCACAATGCACTTGCCCTTGTACCCTGCCCGTTCCTTCCACAGCACCCCCTGGGCAGGGCCAGGGCTAAGTGCCACCCTCTGGGCCTGGCTGAGCATGAGGGATGCTTGTGGCTCTGAGTCCAGCTGTGCCCCCGTTGTCTCTCTCCGCCCCCCCCCCCCCCAGGAGGTGGAGTTCCTCACGCTGCAGGAGGCCCTGTCCTTCGTCTCCCTCATCGACGGCTACTATCGGCTGACGGCAGACGCTCACCATTATTTCTGCAAGGCAGTGGCTCCCCCCCGGCTGCTGGAGAACATGGAGAACCAGTGTCATGGACCCATCAGGTGGGGATGGTGACGGGACCCTTGCCAGCAGCAGCGCCGCCTGGCTAGAACACAACAACTCCCCTTCCAACTTGGCAGCCTTGGGCTCTAGATTCCTGGGGGCAGGGAGTTAAAAATACCCTCTGCGGGAAATGTCAAGTGATCATTTAGGTAGGACCTACACAAAAACAATGCTTGCTGCTCCCCCATTTTGGCTCTGAAAGGGCACTGCACTTGTTTTGTTCACCACAGCTGTGCTGAAATAGGAGGAGGGAGATGATGCTTGAACAAGGAAATTGGTTTTTAAGGGAAAGCATTTTTAAGTAGGGGGTGTGGACTCCTGGGTAGTATTCCCAGCTCTGGAAGGGGAGTGGGGTCCGGTGGCTTAGAACAGGGGAGTCTGGAGTCCAGACTCTTGGATAGTATTCCCAGCTCTGGGAAAGAGTGCGATCTAGTGGTTAGAGCAGGGAAGGTATCCAGGACTCCTGGGTTCTATACTTGCGTCTACCAATGACTGAGTCCTTATGAGACATCATACAATATTTGGAAAGGGCTCGGAGAACCATTTCTGGGAAGTCTCCTCAAAGGGGAAAAGATCCCAGCTAATTCTTTTGAAAGCCCCCCCGTTGCCTTTCATGTTCTGTCTGACCCCAGCTCCCCTTCCAAATGGAGGAGCCAGAATCCGGGGGGGGAGGCAATGGGGAGCGCGTTCTAAAAACCCTTCATTGCATGTAAAGCGTCACGTGGCCTTTGCAAACTGACCCCTCCACCCTCGCACTAAAGGATGGTGCCATGTGCCAGGCCTGGGCACTGAGCATGCTCAGTGAGTCTGCAGTATCTCAAAGGGACAGTGCAGAGTATAGCTGGGCTGGACCCAGTCGCTGCGGACTCTGGTTGGTTCCTGGCGGCTGGGACCTTCGCAGGGTCCTGACACGGGCCTGGGCTTTGCAGGTCCGAGTTTGCAGCGAAGAAGCTGGCAGCGAATGACGAGGGAGCCTACCTCCTCCGCCGCAGCCCGCAGAACTTTGACAGCTACTTGCTGACTGTCTGCATCAAGGTGAGACCTCGCGATTGACGGGACCTGTCCTCTGCTGGCTGCCTGGGGCGCAGGGGGATGCCAGGCTGCTTCCCCGAAGCTGTTCGGCATCACAGAGTTTATTCATGCTTCCCAGCCCTGTGCCGGGGAGGACATCAATCCCACAGGGATCCGCTCCCGTCCAGTGGGGGAGTCCAGTCTGGAATTCCCCAGTGACCCATCCAGGCTAGAAAGGGTCCGGCTGGGTCAGCCAACTAGAGGGAGGAGAGAGGATCTGGAACTGGGATTCAGTTCTCACCTGGGACAGATGCTGGGCGTGGTCCCCAGGAGAAAGACCTGGCATGGATTTCTCTGCCTTGGTCCCCTCCCTGGCTGTGTAGAGAACTGCCCCGCATGGACCTAGGTCTATTCGGGGTGTCTCAGAGCCAATGAAGCCCAACTCCTTGGATGGGCCAGGACCCCCTCTACCATCCCTGCCCGCTATTCGGACTCTGCCTTTAGCCTCATGCATCTCACTCAGGGATGCCCAGTCCCCGGCTCCTAGCGCCTGTTGGCCCAGATCATGGACTGTGGCTCCTTGTGGCTGAAGGATCCTTTGGGTCACACGTGGTACCGCTGGCTAACTGCCCCCTGCTCTGCTATGCAGACTTGCTTCGGACAGGATTACAAGGGCTGCCTGATCCAGAGGGACAAGGATGGGAGCTACTCCCTCTCCGGAGTCGCCAGGCGCTTCTGCAGCCTCCAGGAGCTGCTCTGCACCTACCAGAACTGCACCCTGCATGCCGACGGGGTGGCCCTGCACCTGGGCACCTGCTGCCCTCCCCAGCCCAAAGGTAAAGCCAGGGCCTGACGTCACACATGGCACCCGGGGGCACCACCTGGATCCAGACTCGGGCACGTGGTGGGCCAGACCCATAGGCGGGAGCCAGGTTCTGCCTAGCCAATGGGTTGGAGGGCTGAGGGATGAGGAAACCAATGGCAGCTCAACGGTCTGTGATGTCACAGCGGCGGGTGTGGCCAGCAACATTTAAAGCCCAGTTGTGCCGGCTGCCCCGCGGGCACTGCTGAGGACCATTGCGCCAGCCGGACACTGTGTGTGCCAGGGTGACGAGGATGTCTCCAGTCGAAGGGTCTGTCTCCCAGTCCCCCCCACAAGCCGTGCACATCCAGGCCAAGCCCGGGTCTAACTGTGGGAGCTTTGTCCGCCTCCCTTCCCCCGCTGAGCCCGTGCTGAGCAGTGAGGGAGCATCTGACCATTACATAGCGAGACCCCCACCCCCGCTCACCCCATGCCATGGTCCCAGCTGATTTGTCCCCTTCCCTCTCCTCACAAGAAAAATCCAACCTGCTGATCGTGCGAAGCAGCTGCTGCCAGCTCCCCAGCTCCCCCTCTGCCCCACGCCGCAGTGTCAACCAGATGATGTTCCACAAGATCCAGCCGGAGAACCTGATGATGGTAAGTGGCGGGGGCGGGGGAAGAGGCAGGGCCCACGCCAGGGTCTGGCTGGACAGGGGGACTCCTCTCCCAGCCACATTTCTGGATCAAACCCAGAAGCAGGCGACCTGCCCAGGACTCCTGGGTTCTCTGCCCAGAACTGGGAAAGAAGAAGTATGTTCTAGGGTTCAGAGCAGGGGCCTGGGGGAGGCGGCTCAGGACTCCTGGGCTCTTTTCCCAGTTCTGAAAGGATTGCATGGTCCAATGGTTACAGCAGGGGAGGGGGCATTGTCAGGACTCCTGGGCTCTGGCCCAAATTCACCATGTGACCTTGGGGGAGTTCTTTCCCCACTCGGTACCTCAGTTTCCCTCTCTGTGAAATGAGCAATATTGAGGGCAAGGGTCTGATCCTTTCGCTCTGGTGTAAACTGGGAATCGCTGGCAGGCACAGTACTCTAATTCACTCGGGAACAAAGGGAGACAGGCAGCAGGGTTGTGCACTGCTCCCACACCGCCCCTGCCTGCGAGAGGAGACAGACACCAGGGTGATGGGCACAAGAGGGCTGGCATTTCCAGAGGAGGCTTGTGGGAGTTAGGTGGGTGCCCAGCTCCCAGCAAAGGGGGCGCTGAAGGATTGTGCCCTGGCTCCAGGGGGAGCTGGTGAATGACCCAGGGCAGATGGAGAGGTGGGTGTACGGGGGGGTTGCCCCCTGGTTATTTATCCCCTCCCCTCATCTCATCTCCTCGCTCTTGCTTCTGACAGTGCGAGAACCTGGGCCAGGGATCCTTCACCAAGATCTACCGGGGCATCAAGCGGGACCAGGAGGACGACGAGTGCCACGAGACCGAAGTCCTGCTGAAGGTGATGGACAGCAGCCAAGGCAACTGCTCCGAGGTGAGGCCTGAGGTTGTCGGGGGGCAGGGGGACGAGCCGACACACTGGGCTCCCCGCAGCTTGCCCAGCGTGGGGCGGCCTGGCTCTAGAGCAGCTAAGCTAGAGACAAAGCAAGGGGACAGGTATCCCAGCTCAGCCTAACCCGGATTCTCCGTCCGTTCCAGTCCTTCCTTGAAGCCGCCAGCATAATGAGCCAGATCTCCCACAAGCACCTGGTCCTGCTGTATGGGGTCAGCATCAGGGAAAACAGTGAGTAGCTCCCCTGCCGGGGCCTTTCCCGGGATGCTGCCCAGAGAAGGCGCGTGGCAGTGAAGGCCCTGGATCATTAGCACGGGGAGGTGTCCGGGCAAAATGCCAGTTTCTTGCTCCACAGTTGTTTCTGCTTGTTTGCTGTTTACACTCACAGCGAGTCAATCCCAAGCGATTTCACTTTCTGAGGCTGGAACCCAGGTGTCCTGGCTCTCAGTCACTTCTCTCAGCACCAGATCACCCAGCTGTCCCTTGCTCTAGCCCCTGGCTCACACTCCCTCCCAGAGCTGGGAACAGAAATAACTTAGCAGTCCTGACGCCCAGCCCCCCACCAGACTACAGCCTGCGCCCAGGGCTGGGGACAGAACCCAGGAGTCCTGACTCCCAGCCCCCTCCTCGAACCCACAGCCCATTCCCAGGGCTGGGGATAGAACCCAAGGGTCCTGACTGCCTCTTCCACCCCTATTCTAACCCTCAGACTAACTGTGCCCCCAGAGCTGGAAACACAGGAGGCCTGATTCCCTGCTGCTTTAACCACTAGCTCCCGCTCCGCCCCCAGAGCTGGGGCCAGTGTTGTAGTGTCCACGTTTTTAACTCTGCAGAGAAAAAACTTGTTAAAGTTCCCCCCAAAATACATGTGGTGAGATTTATGAATCAGACTCACTAAAACATTTCTGTTGGAAGGCAGCATGGGGCACTGGAGCTGGGGGGTCAGGACTCCTGGGTTCTAGTCCCAGCTCTGGGAAGGGAGTGGGGTCCAGTGGACTGTGAGGGGCTGGGAGTCGGACTCCTGGGTTCTATTCCCCTAAACCAGCAAGACATCCTGAGGATACAACCAGAAGGTCCTCGCAGGTATTTGTGATACAGGAACCATCCTCCCTGGGCTGAGTCAGGGAAACTCTGCCTCTGTAGCCAAGTGGTCCTGGCCCAACCAGCTGCCGTGAGACGCTGATCGCTTGCCCCTCCCCCGCAGGTATCATGGTGCAGGAATACGTCCGGTTCGGCGCTCTGGACATATACCTGAAGAAGAACCAGGCTGGGGGCAAGGTGACAGCCAGCTGGAAGCTGGAGGTGGCCAAACAACTAGCCTATGCCCTCAACTTTTTGGTAAGCTGGCAGATGACTCACGGTCAGCCCCTAGGCCCCCTCCCCAACCGCCTTGCCAATATCCCCCTTGATCACCCAATATCAGCATGCCCTCCTGGGACCCTGCAGGCAGGCCCTCGGTTATTTACAAGGAGCCAAAGACTAGGTTGGGGTTAAACTCCCAGGGCAGTTATTAAACCTGAGAATGACTCATCCTGCTCCTCACACACACACACACCCCCCTTCCCTGGGGTTTCCCTCATGGTTAATTTCAGTAATAATAAGAATCCATAGCTCTTACCTAGCACTTTTCATCAGTCGATCTCAATGCATTTCACAAAGGCAGACAGGATCATCAACCCATTTTATAGAAGGGGAAACTGAAGCCCAGGGAGGGCAAGTCACTTACCCAAGGTCCCTCAGCGGGCCAGTGAAAGAGCCAGGAATAGAAGCCAAATCTTCTGAGTCCCAGTCCTGTGCACTAGGTCACAGCCCAGCCTTCCCTCCTTACTACTGGAGCATTTCTAGGGTTGCAGGCCAGCCTTCATTCCCTCTGCAAGGCAATCAAAGCATTTGATCCTCCTGGGTGGGTGGTGATAGGGCCCACCTGGTCTGGCAGCCAGGGTGAGTCAGCAGAAATAGCTCTGCAGCTGCATGTCCCTGGCACCTTCAGTACTCTGGAAATCAAAGCCCTAGATTCTGTGGTAAAAGAAGGACAATGGTGGGTGGTAAGTAACAGCCCCAGGCCCAAATAGCCTGGTGAACAGGGAAACAAAGAGACACACTGGGCTGTTCGCTGCTGACATTTGCAACTGACCACCTCGCTTCTTCCCCAGGAGGATAAGAAGATCGTGCACGGCAACGTCTCTGCTAAGAAGGTCCTGCTGGCCAGGGAGGGGGACGCTGCCAGCGGCAGCCCCCCTTTCATAAAGCTCAGCGACCCTGGAGTCAGCCTCGCCATGCTGACCAAGGAAAGTAAGTTCCCTGGGGCAGAACCAGCTCCCATCACGACTCACGCCCCATGAGGCTGGGGAGGGACAGATGCGTCCTTTGGGAAGGGGCATCCTTCCGTCCCCCACCTTTCTGCCAAGGAGAAGAGTCTCCCTTGAAACAGACCAGTTTGTCTCCACTGAGGAAAGGCCCTTGGGATCCCACCAGGGCCTTCCCTGGCTCCCATCACCATAGTATCTGGGCACCTCAGAGTCTGCAATGTATAGCAGGGCAGGGCTACGATCCCCACTGCACAGAGGGGAAACTGAGGCACGGGGCAGCTAAGGCCCAGATCTTGAAAGGTACTTAGGCCTGGCAACAACAGTTACCAGGGTGCCCGAGTGCGGAACTGTCTTCACCCCACCGATGTGTACTCCCTTGCAGTGCTGATCGACCGCATCCCCTGGGTGGCCCCCGAGTGCATCAGGAACCCCAAGAACCTGGCACTTGAGTCGGACAAGTGGAGTTTCGGGGCCACCGTGTGGGAGATCTTCAGCGGGGGCACCATGCCCACGAGTGCCCTGGAGCCCCAGTCGGTGAGTCGGCCCCTCTGCTCCCTGGAATCCCCCCTCCCATGGTTCTGAGCCACACGGCAGCCCCAGAAGGGTCACTTCCCTTCCTCTGTTCTTGCGGCTGGGATTTTACCAGCCTGGAGGTGCTGGTTTGTGTCGGCAGAGCGGGTCTGACCTGCAGTCACTCCCATGACAACTTCTCTGCAAAGTTCCTCTTCGGAGGGCCCCGGCCCAGAGCAGCTGTTCCTTCACAGCGCTGCTCCCGCTCACGGGCGCCAGGCAGCGATGCACCATTGGAAACTTACAAGGCCCCTTGACACTGCTGGCGAGCCTGGGTGGGCAGAGGCAGATCTGGTTCAAGGATCGGGGCCCACAATCTTGGCATAGCAGGAAGGTCGGGGTCACTCTGGTTAGTTGAGGTGCCATTGAGGTGCAGGCATCAGAGTCTGACACGTGCCCCCCTAAAAGCTGGGGGAGTAGGGCCAACCCCAAGCGTTCCCGTGACATGAGTTTGTCGGCTCCCCAGAATCGCGATAAAAACATTGGGTTCTTTTACCTTTGCCTTCAGGGGTCTGAGCCCCTCGGGGTCCCCACTTCCACCCTTCCTCACCAGCCAGGAAGGCTGGCAAACGTTTTGCTTTTCGTTTTTTAAATGGAAGCCAAGATTTGCATGTACTACCATTTGCATGTACTCCCGGAGCTGGGACTTTATGAAAACCTCCCAGTATCCTGCAACTTGTGATGAAGCCATTTCAATTGGCAAGGCTCCTTCTGACCCCGGGGGAGGGGCATGTGCTGGAAGGCAATCGGCCCTTCCCCCGCTGCATGTTATTTTTAAAGATTTTTTTTTTTTAAAACCCGACGGTTTCCCCGTGGAGAAGGACAAGGGCGTTTGGGCTCCTCTTCCTGGCATCCCCCTGCACCTGGGGCAAATGCAGGTGGAAACTGCAGCCGGCTGGGAGACCCGAATGCCACGGCTTCTACCCGGGCAGGCCTTTATCCACCCCCTCCACCCCCCATACATGGCAGAGGGCGGTGTCGGGTACTGAGCAAGGGACGACACAGTGGGGGGACCCAGGTGATCCCCAGGCAGTGCAACACCAAACCCCCCTGCCCCCTTTCCCCTGGATAGAAACTCCAGTTCTACCAGAACCGCCTCCAGCTGCCGGCTCCCAAGTGGACGGAGCTGGCCAATCTCATCACCCAGTGCATGGACTACCGGCCGCGCTGGCGCCCCTCCTTCCGGGCCATCATCAGGGACCTCAACAGCCTCATCACCTCAGGTGAGTGCCCGGCCGGCGCACGTGGGGCAGGCTGCCGAGAACACGGGGCGTGGGATCGCAGTAGACAGCGGCTCCCGAGCCACACGCCCGGCGGCAACGGCCACGGTCCGTTACGGGCCTGTTGGCCCCCGCGGATGACTCTGGTCCCCCGTTTACCAGGCTGACTGTGGTCTCTCTTGCCTCCAGCCCTGGCCTGGCCGGGTGTGAGGCCAGGGTGGCTCCAGGGCGTGGTACCGAGCAGGGTACAGCGGTGAAGCAGGAGCCCTGCTTGCGTTTGGCTCGGTATCGCCCCCTGCAGGACGACACCGGTGCTGCCGCTGCCCAGTTTGCAGCCAGAGGAGGTGGCTGGGCCTGGGGGGGGGACTGGTGGGAGCTGGCCATGCAGCCTGACATGCCCACCCTCCCCCACGTTTCAGATTACGAGCTGCTGTCAGACCTGTCGCCCAGCCAGCTCCCAGCCAAGGATGGCTTCTGGGGCTACGTCACAAGCCCAGTGTGCCAGGACCCCACCATCTTTGAGGAGCGGCACTTGAAATACATGTGTGTGCTGGGCAAGGTGAGACCCCGAAAGTCCCGCGCCTCAGGCCCCAGCCTCCCTGTGTGCTTTACATTCCCGCCAAGTCACCCGGCCAGGCCGAGTCACTGCACCGCCCTCACCCTGGCGTTTGGGTGTTAAACAGCTCCCCGGCCGGGCGACCCGGTCCCCTTCCTCCCACGGCTCTCTCGTGGGCAGCCTGACCCCCCAGCCTGAGCCCAGGGCGCCCTTGGGGCTGTGCATTTCCTTTTCCTCAAGCAGGGTCTTTGCCCCCCTAATGTCATTGGGGACCTTCTCCCAGGGCTAAAGTCACCCTTTGCAGAGTGGCCAAAACAAGGCCTAAGCCTTACTGTGCAGGATTTAATTGGTGCATCGGCCACCCTGCACAAGGGCCAGTTTCTCCCGTCTTCCACCTCCACAGCTAAACCTTCAAAACCCTTGGCCTCCGTGGTTTCTTGTAGCGGGGAGTTCCGCAGGACAGCCACGTATCACCCACATTAGTGCTGGGCAAATCTTTGCCCCGGCCCCCGCGGCAGGCTGGGTAAGGAGCTTATACTGCTGCATCCAGCTGGTGGGGTTTCCAGGAGCCACCGCCAGGGGGAGATGAAGAGCCATGCTGGGTTAGGGTGGGTGGGTGGCGTGGCGTGGCTGGCGAGGCATGGCTCGTGGGGATCCGGGCCCTTGCTGCAGGCCCCGGGGGGGTATCCACGGCTGTATCCATCAGCCCCCCCAGCTGCCAGGCCCCCCACACTCCGCTCCCTCTCCCGCCCCAGGGGAACTTCGGCAGCGTGGAGCTGTGTCGATACGACCCGCTGGGCGACAGCACCGGGGAGCTGGTGGCCGTGAAACGGCTGCAGCAGAGTTCAGCCGAGCAGCTGCAGGATTTCGAACGGGAGATTGCCATCCTGCGCGCCCTGCACAGCGACTTCATCGTCAAGTACCGGGGCGTGTGCTACAGCCTGGGTGAGCCGGGGGGGCCTGGGCAAGGAAGGGTTACTGCTAGGGCTGGGCAGGAGCCCTGGGGTGTCTGAGGCTGGGGCCACATCCGGAGCCAGGGCCCGGCCTGGGTGGGGCTACATTCGGTTAGACCCTCGCAGCCGGGGGCAGTGTGCGTGAGGGGGCAGCGCACTCCATGGGGAGCCGCTGAAATCACCGACCGAGGCACCAGGGTGATGGCTTCAGCACGCTGCAGGGGCCTGTCACAGGCTCTTTGCAGCTCTGCAGCTGCCCCTGAACCATGACCCACAGCCCCCCTGCTATCCCAGCCCCCCAACCCCGACCCGCAGCCCCCCTGCTATCCCAGCCCCCCAACCCCGACCCGCAGCCCCCCTGCTATCCCAGCCCCGACCCGCAGCCCTCCTGCTATCCCAGCCCCCCAGCCCCGACCCACAGCCCCCTGCTATCCCAGCCTCCCAACCCCGACCCACAGCCCCCTGCTATCCCAGCCCCCCAGCCCCGACCGGCAGCCCTCCTGCTATCCCAGCCCCCCAGCCCCGACCCACAGCCCCCTGCTATCCCAGCCCCCCAACCCCAACCCGCAGCCCCCCTGCTATCCCAGCCCCCCAGCCCCGACCCACAGCCCCCTGCTATCCCAGCCTCCCAACCCCGACCCGCAGCCCCCTGCAATCCCGGCCCTACCAGAGCCCCCCAACCCTGACCCGCAGCCCCCTGCAATCCCAGCCCTACCAGTGCCCCTCAACCCTGACCCGCAGCCCCCTGCTATCCCAGCCCTGGGCTCCCCCCACCCCACAGCCCTGCTGGTGCCCCTCAATCCTTGCTGCTTGTTCCAAGCTGAGACCCTCACCTCGCTGCCTGGGGGAGCTTTCACTAGAGCAAACCCGCTCAGGACGCAGTGGGTAGAGGGCCAGAGCTGAGGGCCGGGTGCGGGGCAGACTCCCGGGTTGGGCCTGAGGGCCAGGTGTGGGGCAGGCTCCCAGGCCAGAGCTGAGGGCCGGGTGTGGGGCAGGCTCTCAGGCCAGAGCTGGCCATGACATCTTTTCTGCACCTGCTAGGGCGGAGAAGCCTGCGGCTCGTCATGGAGTATCTGCCCAAAGGCTGCCTGAGGGAGTATCTGCAGAAGAACCAGGAGCGCCTGGACCACAAGAGGCTGCTGCTCTATGCATGGCAGATATGCAAGGTAGGGAGCTCGGCTGCACCCCAGGCACCTCCCTGCATGCAGCTCCTCTGCTTTGTGCCCCCCATTCACAGCAAGGGGGACAGGAAACTGAGGCATGGAGCAGTTACATGACTCTCCCAAGGTCACCCAGGGAACCTGTGGCAGAGCTGGGACGTGAGCCCAGGTCTTCACAGCCCAGCCCCAGCGCCTTACGACCGTCCTTCCTTTCCCAAGTGGGTGCATGGAGCAGGGCCAGCTGGCTCTCTGATTCAGAGTAGGCAGGGAGCGGGGGCCCCCTGTGGGATTGGCGTGCATTCCCTCTGGCTGGAGGCTTTCAGCGTCTCTGTTCCAGGGCATGGAGTACCTGGGATCCCAGCGCTACGTCCACAGGGACTTGGCCAGCAGGAACATCCTGGTGGAGAATGAGACCCACGTGAAGATCGGGGACTTCGGCCTGGCCAAGCTGCTCCCCCAGGACAAGGAGTACTACGTGGTGCGGGAGCCGGGACAGAGCCCCGTGTTCTGGTAGGGGAGGCCCGAGCTGCCAGCACCTGCTGGACTGCGTTTCGTTCGGGGGTGGGGGCTGCAGCTCCCAGAGCAGCTGAAAGCCAGGACTCCTGGGTTCTTTTCCCAGCTCTGCCACAGGCTCCCCGTGTAGCCTTGGCCATGACACTTCTGCTGCCTCATTTCTCCCCTCTGTAGAAGGGGGATAAACCTCTTATCGAGCACTGGGGAGATTCGGAGTGCTCCCCCAACCCACAGTACAATCCAACCTTCCTGCCGGAGGGGCCATTTCACACCTCTAACGCAGTCCATGCTAACAACGGTACTTTGCAAACATCAGCTAAACAGTCGCCCTGTGAGAGCAGTATTGTCAACCCCGTTCTACAGATGGGGAAACTGAGGCACCGACCTGCGGCCACCGAACAAGTCAGTGGAAGAGCTGGGAATAAAACCTGGGTATTCTTGCCCCCTAGCCCTACACTCTATCTACTAGACTCAGCTGCCTCCCCCGGTGGTCCCGTACAGCAGCGACGAGGGATGCCTGGCTAGATGGGGAATGGGAGGCTGCGGGGGGGATGTTGGAGTTCTCTGATACAGGGCCCACGGCTCATGCATTTGGGGGACTTTGAGGTCAAAAATGTTGATTTTAAAGTACGCAGCCAACTGCTCAGCTTGCGTAAAATGGTGCAGCTCCCGTTGACACCAATCAAGCTGGGCCCCATGTCTCCGGCTGGGGATCTGGCCCATTTGTTGCCGTATCTGTCTCTGCAAACTGCCCCTTCTCTCTGCCCCTTTTGTCCCTGGAGGGGAGAAGTCCTCACCCACACAACCATCCTGCTTCAAACAAGTACCCTGATGGGCCCTCTGCTTGCACAGCCCGGTGCTCACCCACCTACCTCGCTAACCACCTCCTCCCCGGCCAGGTACGCGCCCGAGTCCCTGTCAGATAATGTGTTCTCCCGCGAGTCCGACGTCTGGAGCTTTGGAGTCGTCCTTTACGAACTCTTCACATACAGCAACAGAAGCCAAAGCCCCTCTGAGGTGAGACCGCTAGCCACAGCTTCCCCTAAGGGCTCCGTCTCCCGCGAGCACCACAGGGTGCCATGAGTTTGGAGGTTCTCAGCCTCTGCTGCCAGGAAAGGCTGAATCAGGCACATCTCCCCCTGGACTCCTGTGGGAGCTGCCCCCTCACCCACCACCAGAGCTGAACTTGGCCTGGTGCATTTAGGATTGCCCCAGAAGAATTGCTGAACAACCCCATGATCCACTTAGTCTCCAACATTGGATGCCTCAGAAGGTTTAACTCCCCTGCCTCAGGGTGCTCCTAATGGGGCAATCCTATCAGGGGAGGGTCTGGGATTCCTTCCTGACCCCAGTCAGCTCATACCCTGAAGCATGAGAGCTGAGAACCCTTGTCGCTTAATAAATGTCTAAGCCCCTAGAAGCCAACTAAGTTCCTTGCTTCACTAATATCCTGCAGCAGTAAGTTGCACAGGTGAACCCCAATGCTATCCCACTGCAAGGTGTCCCCCCTTGGTCACTTATCTGAGCAAACATTGCACACAAGTGACCCATCCACGGCAGACTAAACGGGCAGCTTCCTTTCCAGAAGGCGGCCGTGGGTTATGTTAGATACAAACTGAACTTTAGTTGATAAAGGGATAATAAATGACAAATCGATGCTTTAATACCTGATTAACACTTAGAGTCCAACCTGTCAATAGATTGCTTACAGCCTCTGTACCACCTTACCTTGCTGTGTACGTAACCATCCCCGACGCCCTCCTTTCACATGTTACCTACTTACAGATCTTCAATTTGTTATTGATTACCCCTTTGTAAATGGAGCTTTGATAGACTAAAGGGTGACCACGGGGACTATACAGTATGGGGAAAAATCAGATTTAAAAAAAGCAAATGGCCTTGCAGTCCCCCCTCCTGCCTGCAGAGGGAGACAAAGTCACATCTGACCATGGAGATTATATGGCATGGGATGGGGGGTGGGGGACTGGTTTAAAAAGAGACCTCGCAATCCCCACTCCTGCCTGCGGAGGGAGACAAAGTCCCATCTGACCATGGGAGAAAGGGGGGAAACTGGTTTAAAAAGAGACCTCGCAATCCCCACTCCTGCCCGCGGAGGGAGACAAAGTCCCATCTGACCATGGGAGAAAGGGGGGAAACTGGTTTAAAAAGAGACCTCGCAATCCCCACTCCTGCCTGCGAGGGAGACCAATCCACTCCCAGAGTTTCCATTTCCTGCCTTGGTTTCCCTCCCTGCCTCGCAGGAATTTCTCCGCATGATGGGACTCGACAAGCCCATGCCGATCATTTGCCACCTGCTGGAGCTGCTGAAGGACAACAGGCGGCTCCCCGCGCCCCCTGGCTGCCCCGCCGAGGTAAGGAGCCCGTGCTTCCCCGAAGGCGGGGGTGGCTCTGCCACGCGCGTCCCTCTCCCTGCTCCGAGTTCACGGCTCCGCACCCCTTTCTCCTCCCAGGTGCACGGCCTGATGCTGAGCTGCTGGGCCTTCAGCCAGAGCAAGAGGCCCAAATTCAGCGAGCTGGGGCCGAAGCTCGAGGCACTGCGCGACAGCCGGAGCAAGGTCCGAGGCTAGCAGGACCAGGGAGGAGCAGCCCAGGGGCCCCCTCGGCAGCTCCCGGGCCTCTGTTCCTGTCCGGACTTGACACCGCTCCTCGCACCCTGCCACGCACGCCACCCCCCCCACCCCGCCCATGGGCCAGGGACACCACGGACTGCGGGGTCATGGCCTGCGCAGGATCCCACTCAGGGGCCCATGCTGTGAAACTGCAGGGACTGAACTCAGGGCAGGGCCCTCGCCCCTGGGACAGAGAAGAGGACGGCGGGACACGCCGGGGGCTTGACGATGGTTCTGGCAGCCCCATGACCCAGCCTCCGGGGATAAGCCAGACGTGTGCTCGAGGCAGAGCAGCAAAGGGCCCCAGGTTCCCTGCCAAGAGCTAGTCTGAAGGCTTCAAGGCCACAGAGCCGCTCTGATCCCTCCAAGGCTCCTGCGGAGACACCTTCCTCCTCCCCACTTCAGCGGGTTGGGGGACCGGGACCAGACTGCCAGCCCCAGAGCCGCCCGGTGCCCTCCCGCTGGGCTACGTCATTGGCCCAGCCCGGTGGCTAACGGGTTTGACTCAGCCGCGGCTGGTGCTGTCCAGGATCGTCGCTTCCCCGGCTTAGGCCTTGGCTCCCAAGGATCCGCTTCAGCAGGGCGGAGGCCGAGGCGCGTTCCCAGCTGCTGTGCCCAGCTATTTGCCCGTGCGGGTGACTGGGGAGACTGAGTCAGCCGCTCGTTGGTGCGGCATGCCATGGGCCGCAGAGTCAATCAGCCCATCCAGTCTGACCCTCCTGTATAACACGGGCTGGAGAACTTCACCCCATGACCCCTGTCCTGTGCGTGGGAGCTCGTGTTTGACAAAGCACTGCCCAGAAAGGCCCCCCACACCGCCCTAGGGCAGGCAGGCCCTCCCTGCCCCATGTGCTTTGCTCATGTGATGCAACACAGTCCTTGAACACAAATCAGAACCATCCGCTGGGAATTGCCCCTGGATTGTACTCGCCCCTGTCCCCCCATCTAGTGATGCTACCAGCTAGAACCGATCTGTATTACCCAGGGAGCCCCCGTTTGCTGCTGGAGCTTACACCAAAGACCCTCTATCTTTTAAGATACCTACGGGGAGGCTTTTCACACCCCAGTTTTTCTTGGAGGGGGAGAAAGGACTGGAAATCTCAGCAATCCCCCCCCCCCCCACAGACCTCCCCAGAGCATTGCCAGTTAAAGAGAGACACAGAAGAGCAGCACCATGATGAATTAATTTAATTATTCAGAGAGAACAGCAAGGTCTGAATGGAAGGATTCTTATGGTGAAGCAGTTTTGGTCTTTGAAGCAGACAGGTAGTTGGGGAATTCTCCTCCCACATCCCCCCAAAAAACGAAACTGAATTGAAAATTTAAATGAAAATGAAAAACTTTTCTTTTGTTACAGGCAGTGAAAGTTTGTGAAAATGTTCAGGTTTTCATTTTAAAAACATCGACGTGTGTTTGTTTTCAAACGCCGAAAACCCTGTGTACGTAGTGGCCAAAAGCTGAAACGTGTTTGCTCTTCAGCAAAAGTAGGAATGTTTTTGTCCTGTGAAACCTTTTCCCCAAAAATTTCATTTATCTGAAACTCAACTGTTGGACAGCATAGCAGGGGCTTTACCCCAGGGACACTGGAGCCGCTTTGCAAAGAGTTAATATATACGAGGTACAAAACAGGGTGTTCCAGCACATGCGAGATGAACTCGATTGCTTTTTAAACTAGCGCAGCTCGGGTGGGTAGGATTCGAGTTTTAATCAGTAAATGTTGGGAACCATCGATTTCTCCGTACACACACAACCCGAGGAAGGACTATTGCCAGCGATAACGAGAGACATTTACAGAGAGGTGAAGTAAGAAAAAGATGCTAGACAATAACAGACTTTGATTTAAGGAGTGTGACTTTGTACGTTTCTACCCGTGACATTGACAATTTGCGATTTAACGGTTTATAAAGCTTTAACTTTTTGAACCTTGAAGGCGACTGTCATTAAATTAAATCATTATTGTCTGATCTCCCCCGCCCATAATTTCTTGCAACTATGCAAATTGAAATAGACTAAAAATCGGGAAAAATGCCTCCCATGAAGAGTGCTCTGATCTGTCGCAGTTATACGGAAATCAAAATTGAATTTTGCTGCGGTTAAGCAGAGAGCTTTCGTCACTAGAAACGCACACAACGAAATCAAACCAGGCTTGGCAAACCACTCCTTCACCTTCAAAAAGCCAATCAGCCCCCTCTTCCCCCCCTCCGCCCAAAGTTTCCAGGTGGTTTTAAAAAAAAATAATAATAATTTTGGCATCTTCTTATTTGTCTCCTGGCTCCTGAGCCTTTGAGTGTCCCAGGTCCAAGCTTTCATCAGCACGCAGGCGGGCGAGAAACACCCTTGGGCAGCTGAGCTGCTGGAGTAATCCCAGGAGTGCGGGAACTGGAACCTTAAAATAAGTCAAACACCCCCCCCACACACACCCACCCCAGCGCTAACTTTAATGGTGGGAGGGTGGGCAGCAGGATTTCGGATGAATGACAAGCACTGAAATGTCAGCTTTTGGCTTTCTGCCAGGCCTGGGGGTCTTTAAATGGCTTAAAGAAGCCAACACCAAACTGTGTAGAACTGACGGGGGCGGGGGGGGGTTGAAAACGACACCCCCTCCCCCCGACACACACTCACAGCCAGCACTTCCTGGACACCCTGTGACGAAGTGGGACTGTTCTTAATGTTTCCTCTGAACAGTGTGGGGGTGCCTCAGTTTCCCCTAGGCAGTTCTTAAGTATCTAGGTGGTGAGATAAGGGTGTATGATCACTGCAGAGCCCTAGAGGGCAGGTGTGTGCAGGGATCTGGACACAGAGAATGGTCAACACCCTGTTTCCTGGCAACTGATGGCCTGGGCCTTCCTCCCTGCAAGGTGAGAGCTAAAGGGTTGGAGAACAAAGGAATCAGGTGCCCTCCTGGCCCGGGAAAGGGGAACGCCCAGAGGAGGAGGGGCTGGAGGGAGTTTCAGTTTGGGGCTGGCTGGAGACATGGAGTGAAGGGCAGACCGGGTTGTCTGGCTCACTCCCCCCCAGCATGGACCCAGCTGAGGGGTCCGGTTCTCTGCACCTACAAGCTCTGTGTTAGACCATGTTCCTGTCATCTAATAAACCTCTGTTTTACTGGCTGGCTGAGAGTCACGTCTGACTGCGGAGTTGGGGGGCAGGACCCTCTGGCTTCCCCAGGAGCCTGCCTGGGCGGACTCGCTGGGGGAAGCGCACGGAGGGGCAGAGGATGCTGAATGCTCCGAGGTCAGACCCAGGAAGGTGGAGCCGGGTGAGCTGTGTGACCTGCAGACAGTCTGCTCACAGAAAGGAGACTTCCCCAGAGTCCTGCCTGGCTTCGTAGGGAGCAGTTCCAGAGCAGCGCCCAGGGACTCCGTGACACACCCCCACTCCTTCACTGAGCAGGGCCCTCAGAAACACACCCTGACTCACCACGGCACCAGTTTATCAGGGGCGTTGGTTGTTCCTGGAATTAACCAAACCGGCTGGCCAGGCTCAGCTGCTTGCCCAGAACCCCGACTGCAGCATTCAGAGCTGGCTCCTCCGGCAGGCCTGCTCCCCTGGCAGCTGGGTGGCGGGGCTCGGACGGGGCTGCTGCTTTGGGCCTGTCAGCCTACAGGCAACCTGGTCACACTGGGGCAGGCCAGGGGCTTGGCTTCTGAGCCCCTTTAGCAGTAGGGTGCTTGCAATGGCCAGCAGAGGCTAATGGGCAGGGCGGGAAGTGGGGGGAGAATCCTGGCTCCTAACAGAAGGGCATCATCTCCTTTCTGGTGCAGCCCCGGGTGCAGCACATGCCTGCTGGGCCGATGTCACGCTCCACACGCCGGGGCAGGAAGGCAGCTCCTGGGTTCTCCTGGGGACCTAGCGCGGCCACCAGGACAGGGTGTCTGGCGCCCTTGGGGGAGCCAGGGCCTTCAGCCGCCTCGGGCCCCCACGCTATTCAGAGGAACCATTAAGAACACTCCCACTTCGTCACAGAAGGACTGTGCAGTAATGGGGTCCCCCTGGGGACTGCGGTGAGCAGTCTCAGGGGCGGAGGAGCCTGCGGCTTGGCCCTGGCAAAGAGGGGGTGACCTCGAGAAGGGCTGGCACACTAGGGGTTCTCCCTGGAGACCGTGGGGAGCTGAGAGCACACAGGCCTGTGAGTCCCCAACAACTTGGGAAGAGCAGAGTGATGGCCTGTCACCGTCTCCTTAAGAAGGACATTGTAACCCTGTGCAGAAAGAGAGGGTTGAGCATTGGAAAGTTCACCAAAGCACAGTTAATCGTGCAGCTGGAGGAGGATGACCGCTCTAAGGGACAGATTCCTGACCCCAAATGGGGCTATAGCAGGATCTGGGAGCAGCTGGAGTGGTAGCCAGGCATCCCCAAGACTCCTGTCCCCGACCAGACGAGATTGTCTTCACAATCGGGTTCCCCATCGGGGGATCGAAGATGGACGGGATTGGAGCTGAGTCCGAGAGAGCAAGAGGACTGTGAGAGACAGCGAGAGCCCGAGAAAGAGCTGCAGAAGCAGCAGCAGCATGAACTGGCGGTGGGGGAGCGGAGAGGCCTAGGGGACCTCCCTGGGGTGAATGGGGAGAGACCCCAGGGGGCCAGTTCCGCAGGGAACCTCAAGACTAAATTGCTGCCCCTGGTTAAGGATGGGGGGATGTGGATGCCCACCTCACTGCCTTTGAGCAGGCTGGCGATTTGAACCAGGGGGACCCTGCGGAAAAGCCCTGGTGTCTAGCTCCCTTGCTGGGTCCCAAGGCCATAGACTCCGTCAGCCAGATGGGTGGGGAGGTGGACAGGCTCCCACTCCTGGTCCCAACCTAATATGGAGTCTCCTGGGAGGAGTGTGGAGTCTCCTGGGCTCAGGCCCCTCGGACCCCCAGTGGGAGCGGAAGGTGATGGTCAATGGGGAGACATTCCTGGGGTGGCGAGATCCTGGGACAGAGAGAACTGTTGTCAGGCCCTGGGTGGTGCAGCCTCAGATGCTGAGGGGCTATGTGAGGGTCCCAGGGATGAAGCCCCTCGCCCTGCCTATGGCCCAGATCCCTGGGCAGACCCAGGAGGAGTGGGGCTGCCTGGTCATTGGGGTTCTCCAGGAGACCAGCTGCAAGACCCTGTTGTGGGGTGACTGTGTCTCTTTGGGACAGGATCCAGGCCCTGCTGTAACTACCGAGGGTTTGAATTTGAATCCAGAGAACCAATCGGTGGAGAGGGAAATGGTCACTGAAAATGCAGATGACCTGGCTGGCAGCAGGGAGGCGCTACTAGGCTCAGGATACCAGCCTGCCTGTAACCAGACCCCTGGGGCTGGGTGGGACCGAGAGATGCTCCCCGCCCCCTTGCACACCGGAGAGGGGGCTCCCCCTGGCTCTGATGCACTGAGGAAAGCAGCGAGCTCGCTGCCTACCCCCACTGGGACAGCAAGGGCAGCGCTGAGCACAGTGGGAGCTGAGACCCCAGCTGAGTGGGGGGAGACACAGGCAGGGCAAGGGATCTGTGGGGAGTGGCAAGGTGCTTGGTAAGGAAAGTTTGGATGAGCCTAGGCAGCCTTGTGAGCTGATGGCTGTGTCTAGTCAGCAGGGTGGGAAGGCGAGCAGAGTGGCAGATGAGTGTCCCTGGACCTTACCTGTTACCTGGGTGGAGAATTGTGACAGTGAAGGAAACGTGCCTGTGTCTGTCAGGGGTATTGACTTGCCTAAGGAGGGAGCTACCCTGATCTCCAAGCAGCTGTCTGTGACCAGCCTTGTGTGCTGGGACAAGGGGAAAGAGATCCCAAGCTGTGTGTCTGGAAAAGGAGAAAGCGTGTCCGGCTCTTCTTTGTGGAGCAGACAGAAGGGGCCTTTCAGCCTGTGATGGTTGAGGGTAGTGCAGTTGTCTGAGTTGGTTCTGGATTCAGCTAAAGCCCAGGAAGGGAAGGGTCCTAAGTTTGTGTCTGCTCGGGAGAATGGCCCTGTAACTAGGTCTCATCCAGTTAGTGTCTATGTAAAATCCCAGAGACCAGACAATTCTGGAGCTTGTATTTTGCCTGTTGCTAGTGTGTGGCAAAGGGAAGGAGAATGCTTCTGACCTTTTCTCTAGGAAGTCTGTCAGTTTGCCTGAAAGGGGATTGTGTAGAAATCCGCCTGATGGGCCAGAGGTAATTCTGGATGTAAGTGAGACCCAGAAAGAGTCTGTTGTTGCTCAGGAAAGTGTTCCTCTAGAGCAAGCCCTAGGTAAAGAGGGTAAGAGCAGAATTTCTGTGAGGGGTGAATTGTTGCATAGAAAAGCCCTAGGGAAAGGAATCCTCATGGAGTCTTTGCAAGCAGTTTACTGCCACTGAAGGGTGAGAAAGTGATTTAATCAAGAAAGTCTCCGTTCCTAACAGCCAGAAATTTTCTCTTGTGAATGGATCCACTGACTTTCCTGTTGAAAGATCCAGTGTGGATAGCTTTGAGAAGGTCTCAGATGGAGTGAAAGCTGTTAAGAAAGGTAAACTGTCCTATAACCAAGTGGCTGTGTTTGGCCAGCTTGTTGGGGAGACAAGGTTGTTGAGAAAGGGATGTCTCCATGCTAGTTCTGTAAGTGAACAGTATGTGGCCCAGGTCAAGATGGGGGCCCTTAACCAAGAGAGCCCGAATTGCAGCCCTCCAGACTGGAGCACTCGGAGAAGACCCAATCCCAGTTTGACCCCCTGGGGTTTTGGCGTGGCCAAAGGGCAAAGGCCGCATGTGGGAAGGTTTATGCGGCCTGCAAGTGCTATCAACCACCCCCGACCTAAGGGAGGGTGTGAAACTGGAAGGGCCTGGTGTAACTCCCACCAAGGAATGGGAGAGATGCTGGGGAATCCATGGGAACGTTGGTGGGTTCGAACTTCCCCAGGTCACCGGCTAAAGTGACCCCGCTCAGTTCGATCTTGAAGGGGGGAGAGATGTGACGAAATGGGACTGTTCTTAATGTTTCCTCTGAATAGTGTGGGGGTGCCTCAGTTTCCCCTATGCAGTTACTAAGTATCTAGGTGGTGGGATAAGGGTGTATGATCATTGCAGAGCCCTAGAGGCCTAGAGGGGAGATGTGTGCAGGGGTCTGGACACAGAGAATGGCCAACACCCTGTTTTCTGGCAACTGATGGCCTGGGCCCTTCCCCCCTGCAAGGTGAGAGCTAAAGGGTTGAAGAACAAAGGGATCAGGTGCCCTCCTGTCCTGGGAAAGGGGAACACCCAGAGGAGGAGGGGCTGGAGGGAGTTTCAGTTTTGGGGCTGGCTGGAGACATGGAGTGAAGGGTAGACGGGGTTGTCTGGCTCACTCCCCCCCAACATGGACCCAGCTGAGGGATCCTGTTCTCTGCACCTACAAGCTCTGTGTTAGATCATGTTCCTGTCGTCTAATAAACCTCTGTTTTATTGGCTAGCTGAGAGTCACGTCTGACTGCGGAGTTGGGGGGCAGGACCTCTGGCTTCCGCAGGAGCCTGCCTGGGCGGACTCGCTGGGGGAAGCGCACGGAGGGGCAGAGGATGCTGAATGCTCCGAGGTCAGACCCAGGAAGGTGGAAGCCGGGTGAGCTGTGGGAGCTGTAGGGAGCAGTTCCAGAGCAGCGCCCAGGGACTCTGTGACACACCCCCACTCCTTCACTGAGCAGGGCCCTCAGAAACACACCCTGACTCACCATGGCACCAGTTTATCAGGGGCGTTGGTTGTTCCTGGAATTAACCAAACCGGCTGGCCAGGCTCAGCTGCTTGCCCAGAACCCCGGCTGCAGCATTCAGAGCTGGCTCCTCCGGCAGGCCTGCTCCCCTGGCAGCTGGGTGGCGGGGCTGGGACGGGGCTGCTGCTTTGGGCCTGTCAGCCTACAGGCAACCTGGTCACACTGGGGCAGGCCAGGGGCTTGGCTTCTGAGCCCCTTTAGCAGTGGGGTGCTTGCAACGGCCAGCAGAGGCTAATGGGCAGGGCGGGAAGTGGGGGGAGAATCCTGGCTCCTAACAGAAGGGCATCACCTCCTTTCTGGTGCAGCCCCGGGTGCAGCACATGCCTGCTGGGCCGATGTCATGCTCCACACGCCGGGGCAGGAAGGCAGCTCCTGGGTTCTCCTGGGGACCTAGCGCGGCCACCAGGACAGGGTGTCTGGCGCCCGCGGGGGAGCCAAGGCCTTCGGCCGCCTCGGGGCCAGGGGAGAACCGGTCACAGTTGAGCCACCTGAGCTGTTTAGCTGAGAAAGAGAGAGAGAGAGAGAGGAGGTGGGTCTGTGCGTGGCAGAGGGACCAGCTTCCGGCCGCCCCAGGTGGGGCTTCTCTGCTCAGGCCGGAGGACAGGTGGGGAAAACTGACGAGGGTTAGCACAACGTCACCTTTACCTACCCAGGCCAGCGTGAGCCAGGTCAGAGGAAGGATCTGGGGACCAAAATCTGGCTCCCACAACACCACTCCCCTGGGCTGCAGAGGGGGCAGCTGCCCGAAGCATCGTGAGCTTGGAGACACCCCCTGCCCCAGCCCCATAGCTTCTTAAACGCTGTAATGACCAGTCCTGGGCTGGCCTGCCGGGGCTGTCCCCTCCTCGCCCCAGGGAGCGCACGGCCCACGGCAGCAGTGTTCGCAGCAGGGCCGGCGAAGCCGCAATAGGAACCGGCGCCCACTTACCGCCGACTTTGCCTGGCTCCTGCCCGGGGCTCTGGGAGCAGAACTTCCACCGGGAGCCCCCGCACGAGGCGACGATGGGGCGAATGAACTCCCTGCCACACAGCTTCCCCAGGGAGTCGTGCTGCTCCTCCGTGCCCTCCCGGCATGCCAGCGCCAGGACGAGCAGGGCCAGGCTGGCCAGGTAGCGCGTTACTTCCCGGGGGGGGGGGGGGGGGGGGGACGCTACGGACAAAGCGCCCAGGGGACGAAGCACAGATCCCGGGGGGTGAGTGAGTTTACCGGAGAGCCAACTGGGCTAGGGGGATGCGTTCTCCCCACCCTCCTGCGGGGCTCCTTGCCGGCTACACACCAACCCCCTTCCCTGCACCTTCCCCACAAGCAGAACCAAATGCTCCAGCCTCCACAGCCACACCTCAGCCGGGGACCCAGGCATCCTGATGAGGCTAAAATCCCAGGCCCCTGCTAAAATTCCTTCAGCTGACGGGCGTAAGGGCCAGATCCTGAACTCAGAGCTGCACCAATTCACACCCGCCAAGGATCCGGCCCAAATCGCTGCCAGGTGGCCCGCAGGCATCCTGGCCATCCCCTCATTACCGATCTGTCAAATCCCCCCCAGTGACAGGGTCACGAACGGGGCGTGTGTGATGAAGCAGGACTGTTCTTAATGTTTCCTCTGAATAGTGTGGGGGTGCCTCAGTTTCCCCTAGGCAGTTCTTAAGTATCTAGGTGGTGGGATAAGGGTGTATGATCATTGCAGAGCCCTAGAGGGCAGGTGTGTGCAAGGGTCTGGACACAGAGAATGGCCGACACCCTGTTTCCTGGCAACTGATGGCCTCGCCCTTCCCCCCTGCAAGGTGAGAGCTAAAGGGTTGGAGAACAAAGGAATCAGGTGACCTCCTGGCCCGGAAAGGGACAAAGCCCAGAGGAAGGGGGGCTGGAGAGAGTTTCAGTTTGGGGCTGGCTGGAGACATGGAGTGAAGTGCAGACGTGGTTGTCTGGCTCACTGCCCCCCCAACGTGGACCCAGCTGAGGGGTCCTGTTCTCTGCACCTACAAGCTCTGTGTTAGACCATGTTCCTGTCGTCTAATAAACCTCTGTTTTACTGGCTGGCTGAGAGACTGGCTGCGGAGTTGGGGGGCAGGACCCTCTGGCTTCCCCAGCAGCCCCACCTGGGCCGACTCGCTGGGGGAAGCGCACGGAGGGGCAGAGGATGCTGAATGCTCCGAGGTCAGACCCAGGAAGGTGGAAGCCGGGTGAGCTTTGTGTCCTGAAGACAGGCTGCTCCCAGAAAGGAGACTTCCCCAGGGTCCTGACTGGCTTCATGGGGAGCAGTTCCAGAGCATCGCCCGGGGACTCCATGACAGCGTGGGCGCCCCAGCCTAGTGGTCAGAGCAGGAGGGAGAGGCCAGGAACAGAGCCAAGCACCAGGCAAGGCGGCGGGGCTGGGAACGCTGCAGGCACAGAAGCAGGTGCGGAGCTGGGGGTGGGCTAGTGCTCCCGCTAGGCATAGCGGCTGGGCTCCCAGGGCATCCCAGCGGCAAGGGGGCTGGCTGAACAAGCAGGTCAGCTACCGGCCCCAGGCCCTGGTTCAGCACCACAAGCCTCCACCCCGCAAAGCGTGCACCCCGCTACGAGGGATGCCAACTTTCCATTTGCAGAAAGCCCAACACATTTGCCCCGCCCCTGCCCCACCCACTTCCCGAGGCCCCGCTCCCTCTCACTCCACCCCCATCCCTTGCTCTCCCCCACCCTCACTCATTTTCACTGGGCTGAGGTGCGAGGGGGAGAGGCAATTTAGGCTCCGGCTGCGCATACGGGAGATGAAGGGTCCAGAGTGCAGGAGCGGGATCTGGGCTGGGGGGTTGCAGGCTCCAGGGTGGGGCCAGAAATGAGGGGTTCAGGGTGAGGGAGGGGATCTGTGATGGGGCAGGAGGGTGGGGTGTGGGGAGGGTGAAGGCTCCAGCTGGGGGTGTGGGCTCTGGGATGGGGCCAGGGTTTGGGGTGCAAGAGCGGGCTCTGGGGTGGGGCCAGGGCAGGGGTTGGGGTACAGGCTCTGGGCAGCGCTTACCTCAGGCGGCTCCTGGCATCTCCCTCCAGTTCCTATGCTGAGGTGCAAACCTGCAGCTCTCGCACCGCCCCCTCAGCTCCCATTGGCTCTTCCTCTGCCTAGGAGCCAGAGGGAGATGCCAGCAACTTCCCAGGACTCGCCTGGAGCCAGGTAGGGAACCTGCCTGCGCCACCGACCGGACTTTTAACAGCCGGGTCGGCAGCACTGCCCGGAGCCACCAAGGTCCCGTTTCGACTGGGCGTTCCGGTCAAAAACTGGACACCTGGCAACCCTACCTGCGACAGAATAATCAGTGCCAGGCCGCCCCCTGCCCATCGCCTGGAGCTATGCCCAGGAAACCTTGCGCCCAGGAAACTCTCCCCCACTAGCAGTCAGCCAAGCTGCAGGACGCTGGTTATAAAAACCACTCATTTATTCTCAGGACATGGCGTCAGTTCTCAGTGGAGGGACGGGAGAGCAAAGAAAACCACCCACCCCACTGGGAAGCTTCAATTTTCACTGGGTTAAGACCCCACCGGGCGGGGGCAGAAGTCACAGTCGGGAGGGGACAGGAGCAGGGACCCACACGCTTTGCGCTACGGGCCAGCCAAGCCCCCGCAATGCGTATGAAGGCCAAACGGCAAAGGGAACAGAACGAGCCAGGTGCTGCGCCAGCCCAGGACACGGCTCATTGAACCAGCTTCCTCCAGCCGCTGGTGAGGAACTACGGCTTGCCCGGCAGCGCCAGCGCCGGCTCAGACTTGGCTGGAGCAGGAGGGAGCTGGAAGCCCACGACTCAACGCTTTGCAGACCTGAGGCCACAGTGTCGCACCTCAGAGTTAGCAAACCCTAGCCCCCGCCGTCAGGGAGGGTCAGCCCTTTGCACCCCCAGGTTGGTGAGCTGGTGGCTTCACCTCCCACCTCGGGGTTGCAGAGTCCGGAGAGATTCCACGAACAGCACCTGGGAGGGGGTAGCAAGAAAATTCTGCCACAATCAGGGGGGAGAGATGGTCCCTTGCCAGAACATGTGCTGAAAATAGAACCAGATCTTCAGTTTCCTGTGACTTCTGCTTTCTTTGGGTTTTTGTATTGCAGGCCGGGGAGGGGATGGACGTGTTATCTCAGCAGCAGATTTAACCTGTGCAGTTCCTGACTCCAGAGCAAGGCTACACAGGAAACTGAACCACAGATGTGCCAGGTTCAGAAGGGAGGGTGCGTTTTAACGCAAGGGGGAGCTGGGGAGAGGAACAGCTGAAGAGCTAGTTTTAAACATAAAACAAAAACAAAGGCCAGTGTCCTAGGAAACTTTGGGCTTTTCATCTCCTCAAGCACAATGAGCTGATAAAGCCTCAGCAGCCGTTTGTCCCGAGCTCAGAGGACAGCAGGCAGTTTGAGAGACGCAGGGCTCTGTGGTGCACACTTGTACCTGTCTTGATTGAGCAACAGACATTGCCGGTGGGTCAAGTTTACCAGCAATTCAGATCTCAGGTTTGCCCTCCGCTTGGGCAGAGCGGGGCAGGGCTGTATGTCGGGCTTCTGCCAAGCCCCCGTGCCTGTCTGGCCATGCCAAGCCACAGGCCTGAATTCAAAGGGCCCAGGGCAGTTAGTAAGTATCAGGCGTGTTCTGCAAGGGGCTCGGGAATGTGCCTCAGGCCTGATCTTCAGGGACAGGGCAGCTCTTTGGAAAATCACCCCTTGGTGCCATGCAGGACTGTGCCCCTGGGAGGAGTGGGGGGCGGTATCGGGGGGCTATTAGTACAGTCAGGACACAGCTGAGCCAGAGAGGCCCCCGTTTGCTCCCTCCCCTGCCAGCAGAGATGCAGTTTTATACCCGGAGTCTCCCGCGCTGACTCGGGGCGAGATGGCGTAGCCTGAAGCCTGCTGGGCGCGGCCGGTCTCCTGGCGCGTCTCAGTGTGGGGACGCCATCTCACCGGCAGGGCCAAGCCCCCAGGCCAGGCCAATATTTGTCCTGCAACAAGTTCTCACTGGAACATCTGCACAGACAGGTGCTGGGAGAGAGGAGAGGCAGCCACACACGCCCTCCTGAGGTTTTCTACAGCTTCCCCGGAGCTACCCAGAGGGCCAACGCCACAATCCTTCAATCTGGTTCATCTCCTCCTTCACCCCTTGCCAGCCTAGTTCATAGGGCAAACTGACTCACAAGGAGCAGGGAGCAGACACTGCTTCTCTCGGTTGTTTTGAGCGGTTGGAAGCACCAGCCCTGCCAGTCAATATATCCAACAACCAAACCGTTAGCAGCAAGGGACTGGCCAGAGCGGAGGCCAGAGATCCCCTGTGGGCCCAGCTGAGAACACAAGACTCATCCCCCTAGTACTCTCTGCTTCTGCATCATAGCCCCAGAGCTAGGCACGACTCCATTGACTTTATGGGACCACAGCTGGTTACACCGGGGCAGATCTGGCCCCAGAGCTCTGGGGCGGGGAATGCGTACGATGCCTATCTCCTGCTCTTAGCGCCCCCAGTAAAACAGGGGCTGGGGCCCAAGCCAAGCTCATCACACCAGAGACCCTACCCATTTCCTGCAGCGTTTGGACCTTTGGCCCCAGAGACTCAGCGTCTGGGCCGAGATCCGGACATCGGCCAAGCCAGTGACATCCTGCCCCAAGATTTGGGCACCCAGGTGGCAACATGCCAATTAGTCAAGGAGGGAGAAATTCTCCCCTCCACGCCACAGAGACCCCGGTCTGGCGGCCTTCTGGCACTTGCTTTCTTGGAGGTAGCTGCCCCAAGGGCATCGCTGCAAAGGGATCCCTGCATCAGCTCAAAATGCCTATTGCAGCCATGGGGAAGGGAGGGGAAAAGCCCCTGACATCCCAGGAACGGCCAATGGGCCAAACCAGTTGGGACAGGACCCAGAAGCCAGTGAGCCGTTCAGCATCTCTGTGCACTCCATGCATACCAGCCAACAGTATCAGCCGTAAGTCCTGCTGAGGCTCATTCCTGGAAGTCCCGTCCCCTGGAGCCGGGACTTCCTGGAATAGGCATCAAGAGCAAGAGGTGACGGGTCTGGAGCATTCGGGGCACAGCAGCGAAGACCTAGACAGGTGGCATCACCCGCTGATGCCCTAGCACCTTCAACCTCGCATTACATCCCTCCCGGTTGCCCCCTCCCCTCGGATTCCGGGGTCCGCTCAGACGCTCTGGTAGACCTGCAGCTTCTTCCCACAGGGCAGGTTGGGCTCGTGAATGGCCTGCCACATCACCAGCATCTCGTAGGGCACGAAGCGGTGCACCAGCAGCAGCTCCTTATAGTAGCAGGGATCAAAAGACTCCAGCTTGGCGGAGGGCACCCTGACCCCCACGGTCCGGATGCCCATGTGGGAGGCTGGGGCCAGCCCGGCTTTCTGCAGGCACATGCCCAGGTAGACGTCGTCTATGGGGAAGAGCTCGATGCCCAGCGACTCCTTGTAGATGGTGCGGGCGGTGAAGCCGGACATGAGCAACCCGCCGCCCCCGCAGTAGGGCGGGTAGGCCTTGGCGGCGGTGATCTGCTCAGGCACGTAGTACTTGCTCCACTTCTC
The DNA here is from genome assembly GCF_015237465.2 of Chelonia mydas. Taxonomy (NCBI): domain Eukaryota; kingdom Metazoa; phylum Chordata; order Testudines; family Cheloniidae; genus Chelonia; species Chelonia mydas. The sequence goes on along the minus strand of NC_057858.1, from coordinate 12,810,087 downwards.
GCGGATGGGCCCCACGTCGACGATGAGCTGCCCCACGTAGAGGTGCTTGTCGCCGTCGTTGGCGTCCCGCATGCCCAGCAGGTAGTGCACCACGTTGTCCGTGTTGGCGAAGACGTCGTCGTCCCCGTTGAAGAGGAAGCGGGCGCCGGGGCAGCGGGCCTCCAGCCAGCCATGGAACAGCACCTGCTTGAGGGTCAGGTTGAAGAAGCTGTCGCGGAACGCCCACTGCAGGACGTCCCCGTGCTCCACCGCCTCCAGCCACAGCAGCCGGTTCAGCTTCCAAGCCTCCCGCGTGTCCCCCGCCTCCCCGGAGAGGAAGACCCTGCGGATGCGGACCCCTTGGTACGTCCTCTCTGCCCCCCAGGTCTTGCGGATGATCTCCCGCCGCTCATAGTTCCCAGGGGAGGACTTGATGGCTAGGAGGAGGAAGACCCCCTGGGAGCCCTCAGCCCCCCCGCACTTGTCAGGGGCATCCAGCAGTTGGGGGAACTCCTTGCAGTGCTTGTAGCGCAGGAAGTCCTGGATGTGGCTGGGCAGGCCGGCGAAGCCGGAGATGTTGGCCACTGACCCGTTCTCCTTGCACTCGGAGACGTGACGCGGGATTGTGGGGATGCCAGGCGGGGGGGCGGGGGGGCTGGTACTGCCGACTGTCGTGGCAGTCATCATCACCCGCTCGCCCTTGTTGGGGTTGAGAAGGAAGAGGAGGCAGAGGATCCCCACCGCAGTCAGGACGAGGACCTCAAGCTTGCAGCCCCGGCGGGACAGCATCTTCCCCTGCAAGAGAGAGAGAGGCGAGAGCTGAGAACCAACACACGGCTGCACCTCCAACCATGCACCTCCATCCCTGCCCTGCTGGGGGCGCAAGCACCTCCTCCTCTGCAGCTCCTGCTGCCCAAACCGGCTGCCCTGCATCCCCTGGGCTCTTCTGTCCATTCATCTCCCCTTAGTTAGAGCCTGGCCCCAAAGCTCAACTCCAAAAGCCATTTTTAGGCATCTGATCTGAAGCACCCGGATTTTCAGGGGTGCCAAGCGACCTTTGTCGCTGACGGAAAGCCTGGCTGCTAAAGCCATTGTGGACTCCTGCCGGTAGGCAGCCAGCCTGGCATCCCCACCCGCTTCTCAGCAACAGCCCCTGACTGGTACTTCTCCACAGCTTATTCGAGGGGTGGATGGGCAGGTTGAGAAAAAGGTGACTGCATCAGTTCGGGGCATTTCTCCGTTCCCACTGCCCCCACCAATCAGTTTAGGAGACTCTCTCACAATACGTGCCGGGAATTAGACATTGCTCCATTGCTGCAGGGATTTGGAAATCAGATTCCCAACACACCTGGGGAAAAACGTCCTGCACACCCTGGATGTCATGACTGATGCTGTGCTGCCCACCAGGGCGCCATGCAGAACATCACAGCAACGCTAGGGGCAGAAGTCAGCACCTCCTCCCACCTAAACCAAGGGAGAAGGTCCATGAAGCAGTATAGGCCCTATGACACACAGTCTAGAAGTTCCAGTTCCACCCAATAGAAGGGAGCGGTGTGCGCGCACACACACTTTAGACTCCACCTTCCATTCATACTGTAAGCACAGACACACACCCGTCAGGGACTGGACATCACAGGGGGATGCAAGATGTCCCCCCCCAGCCCGGTTACTGCTCGGCGTTGGCATGGGAACCTTGCACTCTAGAGCCCCAGCATCCTTTGCTTCCTATACTGAATGGGGCCGTGGCAGCAGCTTGCCCCTCAGCACCCAACAGACCCTTAGGGTCAGCCAGGAAGGCCAACGAGCTCAATGGAGAGACTCGCACTGACGCTTCGGATCAGGCCCCCTTGCGTCTCCCCCACTGCAGCTGGGGGGAGCCCTGGAGAAGCAAGGTGCCCCACAAGGACAGCAGCATTATCAATGAGCTACCTGGTGGGTTGAGGCAGGCTCAGCTTCACATAGCTCGGGTCCAGAGGAGGCCTATCTGGGGCTCCAGTCGCTTTGGGACATCAGCTCCAGAGCCTGCGAAAGCCAGCAATTCATCCCTTCTCCCATCCCTGCGGCTGAGAAGACCGGTGATGCTGCTGCTTCTCCCACGGGGACGCCACCTGTCGCAGTCACCAACCCTTGCCAGCATAGGAGGATTCGTGAGTCTACACAGAGCAAAACTGGCTCTGCCCGCCCGTTTCTGACTGAAAACAGGGAGGAGGAGGAAGCGGGATCAGAGAATCTCATTTCTCCTGCACCCAACAGAGGCCCGGTGCCGCTTTAAGGGATGACGAAGACATTCAGGGGAGAGCTCTCCCGGGATTTAAAACAAAAAAAACAAACCTGATCAGCGACAGTCCAGGCTCATCTCGATTTTGTTCAAGGTTTGCTGCAGCAAATGCCAACCACAGCCAATGCCTCTTGGGAGGGTGGTTTGGTCAACGCAGCTCCTGGCATGTCCCTCATCAGCCTGGGCCAGAGCCCAGCTCGCATTGCATTGAAAGGAGATTTTGAAGTAGCACCATCGGCCACCTTTCTTGTGTGTGGTTTCGCACCTTGTACTCTCCTCCCCAAACACTCCCTACTCCGTGCGCACACACACACACACACACACACACACACACACAGCGTGTTGTACATGTAGACCTTTTCCTTGCTGAATCAGCTTCCTTCTTCTCCCACCATCAGACACCCAATCACAGCAGCCATGCTCACCACGCCCTAAATTGTCTCACAATGGAGAAGGGTGGGGGGGTGCTGCAGAGCACCATTTAAAGTGGGGCATAGATTTGCCCCATCCCCACCTCATCTGACCCTCCTCTTCTCCTATCAGGTGCCCCACCTCTCCCACCAGCAGCCTTATCCCCCATGGCCCAGGAGCCCCTGCACCCACCCCCTTCCTGGAGTCTCAGTCCTTGCGGGACTCATTCTGCTGTCCCTCCCTGCCCCTTCCTCACCTTACCCCTTGGGTGACAGGTCCGCCCACTTCCCGGCTGGCCCCGGAACTGAGAGGAGCTGCTCCGGTTTTGGCAGTTGGCAGGCGAGGACCCGGCCCACTGCGCTGGCAGAGCGGGATCTGGGTGCCAGCCCCGGCACGCCCCCGGCTGTAACGTGTGCAGTGGCTACTCGCCCAATCTCTGTGCTCGCAGCTGCATGGGCACATGGCAAAAAAAAAAAAAACAACTCACCAGCAAATGACATCTCTAGGCTGGCAAGAGAGCACAAAAACCAGCCGGGCCAGTCCAAAACCGGCCCCGCTAGTCCAAAACCAGCTGGGTGGCTACCCTATCTCATGGACACACTTAACAGTGGTCAGGCCATGGGCCGGGTGCCCCACCCCGGCTCCATGCCCTATGGTCACACACAGACACTCGCACGCTAGCCTCAGGCCACCCTCATCTGCCCCCCCCCCGCCCCCGCCCCAAAGCCTACTGACAAAGAAGGCAGCCCTACAATTAAGAGGCTGAACGAGGAGCCAGGAGCTTGGGGTTTCGTTCACTGGGTAGATCGCTGCAGCGCTCTGGGGCTTTGCCCTCACTACAGAAAGGTGCATTTTTTAACCAAGGGATAAATCGACTCACTCAGTCGCATCGCTGCAAAACCACAGTGCAGACAGGGTGTCTGGCATCACTGCGAGGTGGGGGAGGATGAAGGGAGCCAGCCTCAGGCTCTCAAGCTGCTTGCACCACAAGAATCCTGTCTCCAGCAGCATTTCCCAGGGACAGAACTACCCCTGCTTGCTCCCTCGCCATGAACTTTGGGGTCAGCGATGACAAAGCCTGCGTCTTAGTTCCCCATGGGTAAAACGGGGTAATCATCCTTCCTTGGTCTGCCTGGTCTCCTTGGACTGCAGCTTCTGCCTCTGGCCCCCTATCGGGGTGACCGCATGCACCCATTTAAAGAGCAGTCCCTAGCTAGCACCAGATAGAGCTCTGGCATGCACATGCCCCCTCACAGAAACACCAGAGACAGCGTTGTCTAGTGGGGCAAGCAGCAGCAGGCTGGGAGCCTGGCGTTCTAATCCCACTTCACCGTGCAGCCTCAGCAAAAAAGTAATAAACCCACCCGCTTTGGGGCTCAGCTGGCTTGGTAACCCCCGACTCCCTGGGAGTTTGCAAGGATTAGTCCATGTTAGCAGAGCTTGCTGACACCCAGCAAAGGAGCCCTGAATAGCAGATTGTGGACATTGGCAGAGCATCTAAAGAAAACCAGAAATCAGATCTGCAGTAAGCTGCATTGCTAATGTATTTGCCACCAGTGGATCTAAATGCATGGTACAGACTTAACAAATTAACCCTCTCAACGCCACCCACCAGGAAGTAGCCGCTGAGCCCCATGCTACAGCCCTGGGAAAGGATTTGCACAAAGGTTACAGTCAGTAGCAGAGCCAGGAACAGAACCCAGGAGTCCTGACCGCTGGCCCCCCCACCCCAGATATCACACTTCCTCCCAGCACCAGAAACAGAACCCAGAAGTGGAACCAATCGAACTGACGTCAGTTCGGGGGGCGGGGGGGGAAACAGGACAAACTGAAAAAGAAGAAAAGAAAAAAAATTGTTTCTGTTTGAACCCGGAATTTGTCCAGTTTTTTCCTCACAAATGTTTGTTTGTTTTAAGTCAAATGAAACATTTTGTTTGTTACAAAATAATTCGGGGGGGAGGGGCGAATGTTTTTTCCCCTTTTTTTATTTCAATTCGCTACCTTTCTAAATGACACACCGTCGCCAAACAAAACCCTGAGAGGTTTCATTTCAAAATGGATGAAAGAGTTTTGATTTCTTGAGAAAACGATGGAATTTTTTTTAGCTGAAACTATTCACTGAATTCGACCCAAATTCACAAATAGTTTTAGTGCCCTGGAAAAAAAAATAAAATGCATTTTTGGTGCATTTATTGTTCATTGAAAAAGCTTTCCCCGGCTCGACCCAGAAGTTCCAAACCATCTAGGGAAATGGTGAAAATATTTGGGGGTTCTCCTCCCCACATCCCTCAACATTCTCGCATTCCTCTTCTCTTCCCCCCAACAAAAATGTGGAAATAAAAAATCAGTTTTCAAAAAAACAAGATTTTGTATTTTCTTGGGTTGCTGTTTTCTTTAAAACACTAAAAGAAAATCCCCAAATTAAAACATTTTTTCAACACACTAAAGAAAAAGGAAATCTCCTTCCCCCCACCCCAGGGTGTTTTTCTCTCTCATTTTCATGGCCACACCATGGGGGTCTCCTGGCCCAACTGCTCCCCTGCATGCAGACTGCCGCTCAGTCCCAGCTCCCGGGGCTCTGCCTGCCCGCGGGAGCCACTTCTCCCAAGTGTTGTCAGCCCCAGCGGCTTCCTGGCAGCTAGGTCTTGTCCCCTCTTCCCCTGAGCTCTGGCCACCGGCAGGGCTGCAGGCCTAGGGGCAGCCCCCCAGGGGCAGTATGGTCAGGTCCCTGGATGCAGCGCACCTGCACACGGCGCTGAAGGACAATGGCTGCCCTTGTTCGTTCCACGACCTTGTTCGTTGCATGCCCCGGCCTTTATCTCCTTGGCCTCCCGGACGCTGATAAGGCACCTGCGTTCCCAGTCCCCACCCGGCCAAGGGGCAGGTTCCTTGAGGCGACTCCTGCCCAGATGTCACTTCTCCTCCAATCCCCTCCTAGTGGGACAAACGGTTTCACTGGGGTCTAAAGTCTTCTTCGCCCACACTGCACCTGGGAGCAGGGAGGCACCTGAGCAAGTCCCCTTGGGGCGGTTTGTGGGCAGTCTGATCCTCTGCCCATGCTACACTGCCATTGTGGGCAGCCTGTCCAGGCATTCCCTGGATGTACCCATGGGGCACAAGGTCCAGAGCTTCCCAACGTACCCCCTGTACTAGCAGGTGGGTTAGAGCCACCGCCCGGGCTCTCTGTGGTTTGCATTGGCATCACCTTACCCTGCGGTTCAACACTAGGTCACTTTCCCGTCACGCTGCCACGTGCGACTCAGAAACATGGAAGCTGTCTCGTTTGGGGGTCAGCATTCAGCCCTGCGGCTGCCACTGGCCGCTTTCTGGGACTCTAGGTCTGGGTCCCTCAAACCTCCCAGCCCTGCCCCCTCTGCTGGACGCCAGCCCCTGGGATTAGGCTGGGTGGCGTTCGGCCTTTCACATTCTGACGGAGATGAGCGACGTTCATGTTTAAGCTTTTTTTTAAAAAAAAAAAAAAATCATCAATTGAAATTTTCACATTTGCGAGAAACTCCTGGCGGCTCGGACAATTATCTACTGTTGAGATTCAAAAAGTTCCAGCTTCGTAGCCATCAAAACACAAATTGTCAACGTCACATGTCAAGATACCCAAAGGGAGCCGCCTTACTGCCAACCCTACTTTCTCCAGCAGCGCTGCTCTCACTTTGCCACTCCATAAACCTCAGTCATCATCATCTGCGGAAACAGTTCGCTGGTTTGGGGGTCTGGTAAAATTGACATTTGCTGATCGCCATGGAAGGAGTGGCCCCAGGAAGGCACCCCGTGCCTCTAGGGAGATGTAGCCTGGCCACAAATCAATCTTTTCCCATCAAACACACTGATTTTTCAATGAGAAAATATTTCAATTGATTTTCCCCCCAGTAACCCCCTGTATCTGGAGCCCTGCTTTATCTGGAGTCAGTGCCTGTAATTCATCCTCAGGGTCTCCTCTCAGGCAGAGTTAAGGCTCTGTGTTCACCGTCACTCATGCTCGGCCTTTCCTGGTTTCCCCGTGTTTGAATTTTAATCATTAAACTCTCTTCGTCTGCAGAGGTGCAAATCGCAGAGGGCAGCAGCCTTGGCTCTGCATTAACTAGTCTTTGTGGGGGTTCATGGGTGCTCTAAGCTGGGCCTAGGGCCCCAACTCTTGGAGCCACAGGATGACACCAGATTCTCAGCGTCCAAAAACACAAAACATTTCTAGCCCACATGGTTCCCATAGAAGCTCCAAACACAACCTGTGGAGCAAGGCCCGCAGAGGGTCCGAGACAATCACTCTGAGAGTGGGGGCAGCTGCCCTGAGCGTAACTGACACAGCGATGGCTGCCTGAATCTGCCGAGAGCCGGAAACAATCGCTCCTCGTGGCCGGGGCGGGGGAAAAGACTGCCCCATACATCTCAAAGAGCTATTAACTCCAAAACCAACTGCTTCCTGCGATCCCCCCCACACACACACAGCTAATCCTGGGAGGAGAGGGGCATTGACGCCCCCTCCCCCTATCACTGTCACTCAAACTGGGGAGCAGGGCCGTGGCATGGGGAGAGGCCAACGGCACAGGAGCAGAGCGGCGGGAGAGCCCTCGGGCTGCAGCATTCCTAGGGCCTTGCCTTCACCTTGCCACACCCCGACCCGCTCACCGTATTAAACCACGTTCCTCACGGGGGGGTAACGACACATGCCAGCTCCAAGGGTGCCAGCTCAGACGGGCGGAGTCACCCAGCCATCGAGAGCAGCATCTCAACACAGGAGAGACGGCGCCAGCTGCTTCAGTCACTTTGGGGGCGCGCCGAGCAGCGGAAAGGGGCCACCTCCCCCACGTAGCTATGGTGACGCCAGCCTGGCAAATCCCCCTGCGCCACCCGAGTCTCCACGACTCGCTGGCAGCATCTGGAGCCCTGATCGGCGTATTTATTCTCCAGAGGCACGCCACGCACCTGTCCAATCAGCCAAGCCCCAAGCCAGAGCTGCAAGCAAGCATCTCCCAGGGTGTTTGCTTAGCTCCAGTTAAACTTTCCTTCAGCAAGCTGGCCACGTGACAGGCAGAGCCTGGCTGTTACTTCAAAAGGGACCTTCCTGAGGCCAAGGAGTGCCAAGTGCCTCTTGCAAGGCGTCACGTGCCCCTTGCCAGCTGCCACGTGCCCCCACAGGAGTGCACATCCCTGGCAGAACCTCAGCCCCTGTGCAGGATCGGGCCCTAAGCAACTTGCACCACGCCTGGTCTGGGCTGCAGGGACCGCCATGCCCTGGCGCACGCCAACCAGAGTGGCCCTGAGAACACCCTAGGGGGCTTTGCAGGGGCGCAGACTTGCCAGGGTGCAGACCTGCACTGCCCACCTCAAAACCCACGCCGGACCTGGCAGCACAGACTCTGCTCCTGTTGGAGAGGGTCCCCCAGCTGGGCCTGGTGCCCGTTTGCACCAGCCTAGCGGGTCCCAGCTCATGGCTAGCAACCCCCCCGCCCCCCTGCCCAGCATGAGCCACAAAGTCCCTCCCCTCCAATTCCTTGGACAACTCATGCCAGAAGCTCTGATCGGGGACCCGGGGACCCCCTGGGCGAATGGAAGCCAGCAGCGAGGCAGAGAAGCCTGGCGTGAGGGGTCAGGGAGCAGAAGTGGCAAGATCGAGGGAGACTTTGAAGAGGGTGGAAGCAAGGAAACACCCATCCCCCAAATCTCCCCTCGCCCAGGGGCTGGGCTGCTTTGCAACCCAGCGCCTTGGCACTGCTGCACTCCCTCCTCTCAGCAGCCTCCGCCACCCACTGGAGCAGCAAGATGCAAAGCAGCCGGTTCGCTTAGATCATCAGAACCAGCCGAGCAAGGATCGTGCTCGTTTGACAGCTAGAGCCCCACTGGGCAGAGGGCTCGCCCGGCACACGATGCAGCCACCTCTTGGGTGGGTCACGGCACCGCCGCTCCAGAGCGAAACAGAGCCCTGCATCCAACCCAGGCCGCACGGAAGTGGAACGGAAGAGCCGAGCAGGCCTTAGCCAGGGGACAGCCCCGCCCTTTGCAGAATGGGGCTGTGGAGGAGTTAATCCCGCGTTTTAAATGTCAGCCAACAGCCTGGTTACACCTGGACGCTGCAGAAGGGAGACAGCACCTTCCTGTGAGGGCTCCTGTCCCCGCCCTTACCCCGCCCCGCCCTGCTTAGCGTCAGGGAGCAGCCGGCTCAGCAGACACCCCTCTGCTGACTCCAGGGCCTCATGGGGCACGGGAATTCCCCCTCCCTCCAACCCAAGGCCTGGTCAGCACGGAAGTCATCACCCCCCGGCAAGGCAACACTGGACCTAAGAGAGCCCCCACCCTGAACCCAACTGTTCAGCTTAGCTCCCTAGCACATGGCGAATCTGCCCTGCACCCCCTGGCAGCACAAGGGACAGGAATCGCCCCACGATGCCCCCAGCCTGGGCCCCGGGCAGCCAGCTCTGCAGCAGCACCAAGCTGAGCTGCCCTGGCATGGAAGCCAAGGGCTGTCAGATCACCGTCCCAGCAGGTGGTTTTGCAGCCACCGAATTGGGGCTGGTGCCGCGCCAGCCTGTTAACGCCAGGCCCAGGTCCCAGGATGTGCGCCTGGCTTCGAGGACAGCTGGGAGTCTGCCAGCCTCCTGCTTATCCCAGTCACTGGTGCGGCTAATTCCTGGGTGTCCAACAGGCCTAGGTCTGCCTAGAAGTCGCTCCTGCTTCCCTGGCTGAGCCCCCAGAACAAGGTCAGGATCCACCCCGGGAGCTGCCCCCGCCTGAGAGGCTGGGACAGGTCAGCTGGGTCCTGCCCCACTGGGTCCCTTAAAGCCCTTAGCTCTTAACCCTTTAATACCCAGCCTTGGGGTCAATGGGACCTCCTCCTCTCCTATCTCCCAGACTGTCCAAGGCTCTAGCCCCGCTCCTGGGGCCGGTCTATACTGCACCTTGCACCATGCTCTGGAGCAGGCCTGAGCTACTTGTCCAAAGCCCATGTCGGCTGCTAGCTCCCGGCCCAGGGCTCAGAGCACACCTCACCCTCCTGAAAGACCGGGGAAGGGGGCTCCTGCGTGGGGGGAATTGTGTGACATGGGGGACGGGGAAGACAAAGTAAAGAAGATAGAAGAGCAACAGCCGGGGGCTAGGGTGGGGGGGGCGGGGAGAGGCAGGAGCTATCACCCAGAGACACATGTGAGCGGCATGGGACCGGCACCCTCCTGGTCAGGGAAGACTACACTTCACTCCAGGTGCATGAGGAGCCTCGAGGGAGCAGAGATGAAACAGAAACGGCGGCTGGCGTCATCTCAGAAACCAGCCGGGAGTTCAGGAAGCACCCGAGGCAGGGCCAGGGCCAGCGCTGCAGCAAGGAGCTAATGCCACCGCAGGAAACATGCACCGGGGCCAGGAGGGGAGATGCCAGGGCTGGGGAGTTCGGACCCAGGGAACCAAGGGGACGGATCCCCAGCCGGCCACACTCAGCCGAGCTCCACCGAGTCTGACCTGGCCCCATGGAACAGGTAGATACGGGGCGTGGACGAGGTCGGGGAGTTTCTTCCTCCTGCCCCTTGCTGGCTTTGTGCACCTGTGAGCTCTCCCCTAGCTGGGGGAAGGAGGAACCCTCTGGGACTGGGCTGTGATGGCTCTTCATCGAAAACAGCGAGCGTGGGGCCATTTGTCAAGGGTCGAAAATCTGTAGCCCCGAGGAGACTTTCTGTACCTTTGGCTGGTTTTTTTCCACCCTCCCAGCCAATCATGGTACGCTCAGCAAGGAGGCAGGGCAGGGACGCAGCCATGAGTAGACCGAAGGGAGGGGGAATTAGGCATTATATTAGAATATACTACCTGCCTCTAAGGTACCCGCTCGCCTCGCAGTCTGTGGTGTCTTTCTCCTCCCAGCGCCCGTTACAGAGGGGGAACCGCAGCGCAGCGTGGCTGAGATCACCCAGGCAGTCTGGAGCAGATCAGACTTGAACCCAGGGCTCCCCCGCCCACTGCACTAACCACTGCACCATCCTGCCTCCCTTGCAGCCTGATCTCAGCTCCCTTGGCCTGGGAGCAGCTGTGTGGGGAAGGTGCTAGTGCTGGCGGGGACGGGAGAGAAGAGGGCAGCATCCTGCTACCAGGGCCCGATCGTTCAGATCTTCTCCGACAAGGCCTGGCAGATGGGGCCAGGTTTCGAAAACACCGCGGCACTCACTACCCAGATGGGATTTTCAAAGCTACCATTCGGGCCCCTTAGCAGCCAGACTCTGAGGATCCCCCCCGGCGGGCACAGTGCCCTCCTCGGCACCATCTCTGGTGCCATCCCAGGCCAGGTCTCTCCCGCCACCAACACAAGCTCATTCCCAGGAGAAGGGAGAGGATCTCCTCCACCCCCACCGAGTCCATAGTTCGCCTGGAGGGGACACTGCTATATCTCGGGCCTCTTTGGGGCTGGCACAGCCTGGGTCCCTTCTGCCCCAAGACGCTCCCCCATCCCAGCTCCCTTTTAGCCACTCATGAGAAACAAGAAAAGGAGGACTTGTGGCACCTTAGAGACTAACCAATTTATTTGAGCATAAGCTTTCGTGAGCTCCAGCTCACTTCATTGAATGCGTCCGATGAAGTGAGCTGGAGCTCACGAAAGCTTATGCTCAAATAAATTGGTTAGTCTCTAAGGTGCCACAAGTCCTCCTTTTCTTTTTGCGAATACAGACTAACACGGCTGCTACCCTGAAACCTGTCATGAGAAACAGGAGCTCCGTCATTTGTTGCATACAAAGGAAGAAACCTCCCCCGGCTCAGGCAGGAAAACCCAGTGGCCTGTTACTGCCTGGAGCTTGAAGCCAGGAAAAAGGGAGTTGATCTGGAAAGGGAAGAGGGCAGCTGACTGGAACAATAGCAAGGAAACCCTCCTAGTCCCTCCAATTCTGCCCCCCCGCATAGCCCACTCTGCTTCTGCAAGCCCCCCCCCCCCAGAGACACAGAGCAAAGTGCAGCCCCCCCCATCTCCCCATACAACAGCGTAGCTACTCACTGCGGGGTGCGGATTCCAACACTATGGAGCAGTCCCTCTCACCTGCCGGCTGCCTCCAGCAGGTGACTGGGACCTGGCCACTGCAGGCTAATGAGGCAATCAGGGTGTTTGCCCCCTCCCACTCAGGAGGAGTTCAGCTGGCAGCTGTGCAGCGGCTGCTCCAGCCAGCTCCCCGGGAAGGGTCTGAGTCAGAAGCCGCTGGCAAAGTGCCACCAAGGTGTGCCTCAGGCGTGTGTGCCACCGGGCAGATCCCTGCTCAAGGGGTCTGCTCGGAGCTCACCCTGCGGCCTCAGAGCAGAGTGGGGTCAAACGGGAGGTTCTGCCCTGTGAGGCAGTGGGCAGGACACCGAGCTAGCACTCCGAGCTGGGCTTTCTTCGTGCTTCGGCTCCGTGACCACTTCCCCTTACAATGCCTCAGTTTCCCCTCCCACGCTTTGTCTGGCTGGCCTTCTTAGATTGTAAGCTCTTTGGAGCAGGGACTCAGCATGTATTTGTGCAGTGCCTGGCCCCACCCTGCTCCCTTCTGGGGCCTCTAGGTGCTGGGGTAATACCCCTACATTAGAAGAATCTGGCATTTTGCAGGGAAACATGTAAGCAAATGCCATAGCTTTAGAGCAAGCCGACGCTGCCAAGGGCAGGAACAGCCCAGGTGATAAGGGCAAAGAGGTTGCAAAAACGGGCTTGATCCTGCTCTCCAAACTCAGCAGGCACCTGGCCCCGGCGAGGCTGGCACGTACCTTGCAGACAGGCGAAGGCTGCAGCCAGCTGACGCAGAAACCCGCAGCACCAGAGCAAAAAGCAGGGAAGGCTACCACAGGGCCAAGAGGAGCTTCTCCCTTAGCTGGCAGCAGTAGTATGACTTTTATCCTTGACAGCAACACAGAAACAACTCCCTTAGGCTATCGCCGGACCTGCTTGCTATTTTGTTGCCAACACAACTGATAGGAAAGAGGCTTTGTGAGTCTTCCCCTCCCCGCACAAATTAACCCCCAGAGGAGCCATTCAGCAGGACGGCTGGGGTTGCCCCACCCCCATAGCTCCTCCCCGGTGTTTTACTGGCTCTTCAGCACCTGCCCCCAATGGGAGAAACTACCCCCTTGCCTGGGGAGTTTGTTCCCACGCCGTCCTGCTCTCGCTGCTTTCCCAGCTGCCTGGGAAGGTGATTGGCGATGGCTGGGAGCAGATAACAGTCCCGGCCTCCCAGGGGCAGGAACGCTTGGAGATCCCTAGCCGGGAAGGGCAGGGCTTAGTACCGCTCCCCAGCGTCAGGAACAGGTGGCGTGTGAGTGGGGAGTAGGCTGGGAAGTCTGAGCCCTGGAGGGCCCGGTTCCAGCCGGACCCAGCTCAGGTGTGGCGGGACCGACTGGCGGGGGGTAAGAGAAGCCCTTTGCCCTGCGATGAAACAGGGCTGGCTTTGGGCCGCTTGGCACTGAGCCACCCCACAAATCCTGGGCGGTGCTGGGAGGCCAGGGGATGCAACCTGAGCCTAGCTCCATGGAGGCCATCCCCAGGGCGGGTGGCACATACCTTCCTGCTTACTCAGACTGGGGCAGTGTGGCCCACGCAGGGCAGCGGAGTCAGGGTGGGGCAGTGTGACCCGGGGGGTCGTTTATTGCCAGACAGGCTGGTCCCCCTCCACTCCACCTGGGGCACGGCTCAGCCAGCTGGCCTGGCTGGGTCAGCTGGTGCCCTGCTTGCATCTCACCCACCACCTCGCCCTGCCCCCAAGCAGCCTTGGCACCTTAGCAAACCCAGCTGCTGGCCCAGTGTCCCCTGCAGGAGCGACTTCCCGCTGGGCTGGGGCGGCTGCAGAGCAAAACGCCAGCTCGGGACCACTCTGCCAAGCTCCAGGATGGCTCCCACTCGGATCCCAGTGCCAGAGCCTCTCGCCACCCCTGGACACACACATGCACCCATTGCCCCACTCCCCTGGTTTGGTGCCTACCTGCACCTCCAGCCGCCTCGACTTAGCAGCAGCGGAAGGGTGTTTTCACTAACTCAGGTTTCAGAGTAACAGCCGTGTTAGTCTGTATTCGCAAAAAGAAAAGGAGGACTTGTGGCACCTTAGAGACTAACCAATTTATTTGAGCATAAGCTTCCGTGAGCTACAGCTCACTTCATCGGATGCTCAAATAAATTGGTTAGTCTCTAAGGTGCCACAAGTCCTCCTTTTCTTTTCACTAACTCAGGAAATGATCTAGAGTCTGTGCCCAGAGCCCTTTGCGCATCTGAGCCTAGGGTGGGGGTGGCGGCTTTGTCTGCAGTGGGTTCCTGGGCTGCTGGAGGAGTAACCAGGCCCTGCCCTTCAACCCCCTTCCCAGCAGAGTTAGGAGGTAGGGCCCTGCCCCCAGTCTATGGAATGGGGAAACTGAGGCAGCAAGGGGCAGGGTTTTGCCTGCAGAGGCTCAGCAGGTGGGCGGCAGAGCTGAAAATTGAACCCAGGAGCCCCAGCGGCTCCATCATTGTGCTAGGTGCTGTGCAAATGTTAGTAACCCAGGTCAACGCCCAGGGCCGGTGGCTCATTGGGGTGGGCGGAGAAGGTGCCAGTGAGGCTGCCATGGCACCCGCAGTCGTTCCGGGCTTGTGCCCCAGCCGCGCACAGCACAGAGGGCGCTGGCGGGCTCAGTACAGACGGCCAGGAGAGGGGCAGGACCTTTAACCTGTCCGCGGCTGCTGGAGGCCCCTGGCAGCACTCGGCCCAGTTGGATGCAGAGGAGGAGGAGGAGGGTGGTGCAATGGTTCGGTTCGGGCACTGCCCTGGGACCTGCGAGAGCCGGTTTGAGTTCCCTGCTCTGTCCCTGCTTCCTTGGGCACGTGGGACGGCTGCAGTGCACCAAAAGCCCAGCTTAGCAGGAGCTCTGAGGGCTCGGCCTGGAGCTGTCCAGAGCATTTGGCCCCGACTCTCCCGCCCTCCAAAACTCCCTTTTCTCCACCCCCCTCCCTGCCCGCCCCCCCCAGTTGGCCTGGAGCCCATCCCCTTATTCCTCAGCTGCTCCTGCGCCAGGCCCAGCTGGGAATTCTCCCTCTTGCCTCTGAGTGGCTTTGCCCAGCCAGGCCATGGCCTAACGCCCCTGTGATGGGCACACCAGCGTTTGGCTCTTAGGTGGCCTGGCACTCACAGGCCTCGAGGCTGGGGTGGGGGTGGGGGGTCTGGCACTGTCTGTTTCCCCTGCCACTACCCTGGGATCCTGGATGCAGCACGTGTTGTGGGACAGACCCATCTTCTCCCCCCGGCCGCCTCTAGCCCTCCCACCCTGCCCCACAGGCCCCAGGTAACAGCAGGATGGGTGACCTGCAAAAACACTGATTCTATCCCAGTTTGTGGGGGACCCCAAGGAAGTTAACCCCAGAGCTCCTGGGGGTGGGGGGGCACGGTTGCTTGCAAGCACTGCAGCTACGGGGCTGCCCCTCATGTCTCTTGCACAGGGGCAGGGCTGATCATGGGTTTGATGTGGGGTGGGAGCTGGGGGCAGCATCTCAGCAATGCACAGCAGGCCTGGGGGCTGGGCAGGCAGAGATGGCTGGAGCCAGGCAGGGTGTGGGGTGGGGTCCCCCCAGACGTAGGCTGACCAGAGACCCTGCACTTCCGGCCTATACTCTATTCAGACCAGGGCAGGTGGCAAGGACTGGCTTGTGCTGCCAAGCCCCCCAGGATGGAGATTACACAGCCCTGGGCAAGAAGAGGATCAACCCAGCTCCCCTTCCCACAGCCTCAGGGGGAAGAGAGGCCTTGGCATAGCCTTGGAGCGTGGTGCAAGGAGCAGCGCAGGATGGCCCCACGCCCGGCTTCCCTAGCGGCCGCGAGGTGACAGGCCGAGCTCCGGTCCCACGGCCCCTTTGGGCCTGGCTCTCGGGGCTGAGCCTGCCAGGTTGTGCCAGCGCCGCAGTGGGGCAGAGCGCCCCCCCTCCAAACCCCCCGTTTAACCAGGCTCCCAGACAGCCCCAGAACAGCACCTTGGCCACAGCAAGGCTGGAGGCTGAGCGGCCTCGAGAAGATGAAAGGTCCCAGCCCCCATTCCCTGATACCCCCCAGCGTGCAGCCTGCACCCCCGGGACAGGAAAGGCCCTGTGTCCCCTTCCCCACCCCTCTGATTGCCCCCAGGCCTCGGCCCTTGTCTACGCCTGGGGTTAATTGGGACCAACTCATGTGCTTGAACTCCCCCCACCCAACTCCACATTAAGGTCCCCGTGTAGACAAAGCCGCATGGCTGGCCCGAGGGCCCGCAGAGCCAGGTCTGGCTCCTCGCTATCGCCCTCCCGTGGGGGTGGCGAGCACAACACTCAGTGCAGCTGCAGCAGACAGGCTATCCCAGCGGCAGGGCCTGGATCCTGGGACTGCCCTGGGCTCCAGCCGGGGCCCATCCCACAGCACAGCCTGCAGGTCGGATGTAAACGCGAGCCCTGAGCCAGCCCTGGGAGAGGACCGGCAGCGCCAGGGCCAGGGCGAGGGAGCAGGAGGGAGGCGTGCACCCCTGCGCTTCGGACCCAGTTGGAAAAGCGCTGCGGTCGAGCACGGCGGTACCTCGGCGAGGGGTGGGCAAGGAGAGGAAAACAGCAGCTGCAGAGCAAAGGAGCCAGCCAGCTCCCACCGTAACCAATCAGACAACCTGGCCCCCCATAACTCCCACAGCTCATGCTTCAGCCACGGCAGGGGGACCAGATCCCCAAGGGGGAGTCTCTGTGGGTGGATCCAAGAACCAGCCCTGCTCTGGCACAAGCTGGGAGTCTCCCTTTCCAAGGGGGCAGCAATTCCCCTTACTTCCTCCAGGCCCAGGGTGCACTAGTAAATACCCCACTCGGCCTGGAACAAACAGCTGGGGCCAGGCCAGACTAGCCTCTGCTGCCACTCACGGCGAGCTAACGGGCAGGTGATTAATTAGCAGAGAGTTTGGCGCGCCTCTTGCTAGGTGAAAGCTGGCAGCAGGTTCCGCCTTGATCGTGGCAGGATTTCAGGGCATGGAAAAAGGGGAAGCGGAAGCAGACGGGTCGTTTCATTAGAAAATAAAGTGTTTATTAAAAGGGTGATGACCCCCCCGGCTCCAGCTTCCCCTCCTCCCCCCACCCCCATACAGCAGCTGGGAGAGTGGAATGGTCTGTTCCATGAGCAGGGGGCCCCAGCTGGGCCGGTGCAGGAGGAGTTAGGCTAACAGGGAGCAGGGCTGTTCTCTGTCCAGTGCAATTCCCAGCCGCTCGGCCCGTCCAGGGGCCAAACCCCCAGCCCAGCATGATCCCAGCAGCATCGCTCCTCCCACCTGTGGGGGCCAGTGTCACGGGCCAGGGGCCGGACCCCTACTCCCCTCCCTCCAGATCTGACTTTGTTCCAGTGTTTAAAAATCCAACAGCAGAGAAACCCCCAGGGGCAGCAAACGACTGAATGAGCCAACGTCCGCTGGGGCTTTAAAACCAGGAATGAACAAGGGGGACGAGCGCAGCCGGTCAGGAGCCAGCCAGATAAATGCCTAGGAGGAAACACAACCGTGAGAGGCGGAGACAGACACTGGGGACTCCCGGTATAGGCCCCCCGCCTACCCAGCCTCCTCCACTCCCCTGTGCTCGGATCATATTCCCCGTCCTGGGATCCCTTTGTTAGTACGGCTTATTACCAATCCCACCCCAGATCAGGCCGCATCAGGCCCTGTAGAGAGACAGGCCCTGGCTCCAAAAAGAGCTTCCAATCTAAACCAAGGATGAGAGGGGAAACTGAGGCACAGTGATGGACAGCAGTGGGAGGAGTTCTCCACATGCAATCAGGTGGAAGTGTCGTCCCCCCCCCCCCCACCACCACCACCACCAGTGATGTGCCCAGCTCCTGCGGTTACCTGTGGCGAATCTCTTCTTCACCAGCGACATCCTGTACCCACTGCCTGCCAGCTGCACCTCCACGCCCGACAGGGTGCTGCCCTCGCTGGTGAACTGGGCCGCCACGGGGCTGGGTTTGCTGGGGCCGTAGAGGGGCTCCCAGCTGGCGGAGAGGTGGCCGCAGCCTGGGGACCAACGCGGAGACAGACGGGGCTCAGGATCTCACTGAGGGGTTCAGACCCTGCCCACCCAGGGGGAGAACAGACTCCAGAGCACTGAGCCGGGGTGGGGGCTGACACACCCTGGGGTTGGGGGTGCCAAGAGGGACAGCTGCTAAGAGCCACCCGCCCCCCCTTCCCCTTAGCTCACCCAGCAAACCCTGTTCAGAACCAGGAGCTGGCAACAGGCCAGCAGGAGGCACCGTACCCGGCTACCAGCCCCCTGCAGCCCCCCCAGGAGCCGCTATGGCCAGTGGGCATAGGGGCCAAGGGCCATGGGTTTGCAGCTCACACGCAGCCCCTGGCTGCCCCAACATCAGAGGAAGGGAGGCTCAGCCCTCCCCCCGACAGCCACCCCCCCTCCATAACCGGGCAGGGACACAGAGCTCTCACCGCCACGATCCGGGGCCCCAGGAACGTCCAGCAGCCTCCACAACAGACGCTTCTCCTCCAGGTTCCTGCGAGGCGAGAGAGACCGGGGGTGGGGGGGGGGTGTCACCCCACCAGGCGAGGGCTGGGGGCGCACACAGGTCCAGCCATTACCTGATCTCCCCCGCCCGCACAGGACTCCCAGCTGCCTCCTGCACCCCATCCCTCCTCCCCCCATAGCCCCCAGCTGCCTCTTGTCCCCCCTTCCTCTTCCCCCACCCCCGGGGCTCCCAGCCTCCTGCCCCCCCATCCTTCCCCCCCCCCCCCCCCCGGGACTCCCAGCTGCCTCCTGCCCCCTCCCCAACTCCTCCCCCCAACATGCCCCCCAGGCCTGAGCCACCGCCCCCACCCCAGCTCTCACCAGCTGGCCGCAGGCTGCAGCCGCACGTTGGCGACCGGCTCCTCCACGGGCAGCAGCACCTGGACGTTGGCGAGGGGCCTGGGCGTGGCCATGGCACCGGCGTTGTACCCGTACTCCACGCTGACCTGGGTGGCGGCTGTGGTGCAGTCCCAGCGCACGGCCAGCTGCAGGGGGGCCGCGCTCGGGCCCAGCTTGGAGAGCTGCCAGGGGAGCAGAGAGTGGCTTGAGGGGCCGGCGCCCCGGCACCAGTGGGGGGCTGGGAACAGCTTCTGCTCCCCCCAGAGCCCAGGGTAAAACCCAGGAGTCCTGGCTCCCAGCCCACCCTAGACTCTGCCGCCCTGAGAGAACCCAGGAGTCCTGGCTCCCAGCCTCCCCCTCTGCCCCCCGGCACTTTCTAAGCCAATAGACCCCACTCCCCTCCCAGAGCCTGGGGTAGAACCCAGAAACCCTGGCTCCCAGCCACCCCCTGCTCTAACCCACTAGACCCCACTCCCCTCCCAGAGCCACGGAGAGAACCCAGGAGTCCTGACCGCACCGCCTGGCGATAAGGGGATCCCGAGCGGGCAGGACTTCCCTGCTGGCACCTCACCTGGTACTTGAGAAGGGCCACGTTGTAGTAGGAGGCGGCCGGGGCCTGCTCCGCCTGCTTCTGCAGGTGCCCGGTCAGCGCCGGCATGTTGAGCCAGAAGTCCTTGGTGCTGGGGTCGCTCTGGGACGGGTCACTGCGGGTGGGAAAGGGGTGGGTCAGACCAGCTGGGATGCAGCCTCAGAGCCCCAGCAAAGCCCCCGTGCCCCCGCCCAGCTCCGTGGCCGAGCCGGCGCCCCCCCCGGTACCTGTACACCAGCTCGGCGCTGGGCAGAAACTGCTCGATGAGCGCCGTATTGAGCAGGCGGAAGCTCAGCACAGGCGGGGCTGGGCTCCCGCTGAAGACGTGGACGATGCCGGCGGGGAAGGACATGGTGAGCTCGCCCGTGATCTTCACCAGACAGCTGGGGGGGAGCCAGGCATTAACTCAGAGCCCCCCCACCCCCGGCAACGGGCGAGGAGACCCCAACCCCCCACAGCCTACGGGGAGTCCAGCCCCACCACCCCCTCCGGGGGATTGTGGGAATGGAGGGAGGGGATCTCCCAGTTCCCACAATCCCCCAGGGCACTGGGGTGGCCAGATCTCCCATCTTTCCCCCCACCCCATTCCCACAATTCCCTGGGGCTTGGGGGGAAAGGCAGGGGGATGGGAGATCCAGTCACCCCAATGGGGGGGGGGGGGGTGACGCTGGCAGACCAGGTCCCAGCTCATGCCAAGGCCCCTAAGGTCTCCCCTGAACCCTGACAGATCCAGGGCTGGACCTGGCCGGGCTCAGCGTGTTGGTGGGGCCACGGGGGGGATTAGGGTTATAAGCAGCCGGGTCTCACGTGTTTGCTCGATCACTGCAAAGCACCGGCCAGGAGAGAACCAGTGCCACGTGCGAGATACCAGCCTCCCACAAGAGGGGTCCGCGCCCACCCACCCGCACCAGACCAACCAGCATGGGACATCGGAGAACAAGACTTTGCCAGGGCTCCCCCCACCACGGCAGGAGACTTGCCCATGAGTCCCTGCAGCTCGAAGCCCAAGGCTTGGAAGGAATCGAAAGCCCTAACGAGGAGGAACGTGATCTTTTACGCTGCTTGGGCTCCAGGGGGGGGCGGGGGGGGGGGGATTGCTAGGCAGAAGATCTCCAGGGCTTGGCCTGGGTTAGCCCCAAAGGAGACACAGAGCTTGTTTATCATAGAAGCTTCCGTTACTTTTGGAAGCCAGACTGGAACTGGTTTGAATGCATCTCTGTGGCCTGCTTTACCCTTGTCAATAGCTCGCCAGTTTCCTTTTCCTAGTTAATGAATCTTTAGATCATCTAGGATCAGACTGGCTAAGGGTTCGGTGCCAGATCTCAGGTGCAACTGGCCTGGGGCGAGTGACTGGTCCTTTGGGGCTGGGAGGAACCGGCCTATTGTTATGATTTTTGGCAGGAGGGACCATCTCACCTGGGTGGCGAGACAGAGCAGGGCACCCCAGGGGACAGGCTGGGACTCCGTGAGCTGGTGAAATCGAAGCAAGGAATCCCAGCCAGTGCGGGGGCAAGCCCTGCTTCCCAACGGTCTGCCCTGAGCTTGGCACCATGGTGGAGCGTGGGGGGGGCGGGGGGGAGAGATGGGAGAGCCACCCCCCCAGTGCCCAGCGGGATTGTGGGAAGGGGCAGGGAGTGAGGGATCCAGTCCCTGTCCTCCCCTCCCCAGTGCCCCATGAGATTTGGGGCAGATATCTAGCCCTGGCGCTCCTCCGAGCTGTCTCTCTTTCCCTCCCCATAACCAGGGCATCCCTAGGCTGGGCCCAACAGTGCCTGGGTTCAGGGAGCCCAGGCTGTAAACGAGGCTGGGCCCAATCCCCCACCTTACCTGTTGGGGTCCTGGCCCTTGAAGTAGGCATGGATGTACTCAGTGAAGGCAGTTGCCACAGGAAGTGCATCCTGGGATCCCAGCACCACGGGGCTGGGGCCTCGGGAGAGCCCTGGGGGGGGGGGGGGGGGGCGGGAGGGGAGGCAGGGTCAGGTACGGAGCCTCCGCTCAATCCCAGCCCATAGCTCCCCCTTCCCTCCCCCGGCTTGGGCCCCCTCCTTTCTATCCACAGGTTCACCCCCTGCCCCCACCCAGACGCTTGGGGCCGGTCCCCTACCCTCCCACCCGGCCCGCGCGACCCCCGGGGTACGTACCCAGCGCCGGCTGCGAGACCGTGAAGAAACTGCGCTCACCCAGGCTGGGCGGAGCCGAGTGGGAAGGGCCCGAATTCCACAGGGGAGAGGGGCTCAGGGAGCGGGACTGCAAAACCAAGGGCAGTACATGACCGTCCAGGCCAGGGACGGGTTAACCCAGTGGCAGGGCAAGGAGGGGATGGGAGAATCCAAGGGCCTGGGATCCCAAAGCACTTTGCAAATGGGAGCAGGATCATTAGCCCCATTGTACCGGTGGGGAAACTGAGGCACGGGATGAGACACGGACTTGCCCAGGGCCATCCAGCGGGTCAGGACTGAGCTGGAAATGGGTCCCAGTCTCCTGCTATCTACCAAACCTCACTTCCCTCCTGCACCCAGGAGCGCCAGCCCCACCGCTAACCATTAGACTCCCCAGGAAAGCATATGCCCCCCGCCAGACAGGATAAACCAGCCACCCCAGGGGGTCTGTGTGCTAGTGTCTGCTCCGGGATCTCAGCGACGGCCGGAGATCGGCCACCCTGGAGACCCCTCGAGCTTGGTCATGGCTGGTTTTTCCCTTGAGACGCAGACAAACCCCTCAGGGTGGAGGAAGGAGCCTTTAGCCTGAATCCGCCTCTACAAAGTTGAAAAATTCCTCAGGCTCCCGTCTGTTTCACTTCATCGGGGCCGACTTGCGGATCCGCTCCCCAGCCCCCACTAAGGGTCAGCGACGCCAGATCCCTGCAGAGCGCCGCGCTGGGACCCAGGTGATTGGGGTTCAAACCCCAGCTCTGCCAGACTCCCTGGACAACAAGTGACTTACTCACTCCGTGCCTCGGTTTCCCCATCCCTCCACACACACCCCAGCTCCCAGCCAGCACAGCGCAGCGCCACCCACCAGGTCACCGTGGCTGCAGGCGGCCTGCCCCTTCGAGGGCCTCTTCGTCCTGGAGCGCCGCGGGGGGGCCACCTTGGGGGCGGCGCTGGGTGGGGCGGGCGCAGGGGGAGGATCTGCAGAAGCACAAGGCAGGGGTGAGAGGCGGGGGTGGGTCAGGGTCTGTCCCATGGCATTGGGAGCAGGGGGAGGGGAGGCACATGGGAGGTGGCTGTGGGGTGGGGACGCAGGGGCAGGAGTGCCCCCCAGCCGCGTGCCGGGCTCGGTCCAGGAGCTCAGGAACCAGAGCTGGGTCACGCAGGGAAGCGACTCAGCCTGGCACCGAAACAGACACGTTTCCTCCTCACTAAGAGCGCCCGGCGGGTCGGATCGGCCAGTGCCGGAGAGACCTGGAGCGAGAACAGTGGGGCTGGCGCTGGTCAGGACTGAGGGGCACCAGCAGAGCTGGGGGGGAGCCCAGAGCTGGGATAGCAGGGGGGATTCAGGGGCTGTGGGGTGGGATCGAGGGGCACCGGCAGAGCTGGGGGGAGCCCAGAGCTGGGATAGCAGGGGGCATTTCGGGGGGCTGCAGGGCTGAATTGAGGGCCACCAGAAGAGCAGTTGGGGGGGGGGGGGGAAGGTCACCGCTCCTTGCAGTACCCCACTCTCGTGCTCTGGGAAGCAGGGAGCCGAGAGGCAGGTCCTTTCACAGCCACCCGGGCCGTACTCACCAGGCTCAGCCCGGAGCTCAGGAATGGCCAGAGTGCTGCTGTCTGTCAGCCTGGGACCGGGCCCCTGGGGAGTCCACGGGGAGGAGCCGGAGGGCTCCCTGCAGCTGGGGGGCACTGGAGAGGACGAGGTGTTGGAGGGGGGGCAGGCCCCATGCTTGCAGGGCTGCAGGGCCTGGTCCAAGACAGGACTGGGAGGCCTGGCCACCGAGGCCTGGGGGTCCCCGGAGGGGTCGGGCGAAGGGGCCGTGGCGCTGGGGTAGCGGGAATCGTGCCGAGACCCCGCCCCTGAGTCCTCCCCGCTGGGCTCGGAGCCGAAGGCGGCAAAGCAGGGGGTGTCCTGGGGCCACCCCGTGGGGCTGGCGGGCGGGGGCAGCCAGGCGCTCTGCTCCTCCAAGGCGGTCGTCATGGGGGGCAGGGCGCCCCGCTCCTCCTGGAGCCTCGGGGAGCCCTTGGCAGGCCGTCTGGCGAGGGGGCTCTGGGGCGTCCAGGGCCTGGAGTCCGGCGAGGGGCCCGTGGGGGGATGCGAGGGGGAGTCCAGCCCCGAGTCTTCCACGTTCTCTGGAGACGAGGAGGAGAAGGGAGACGGGCTGGAGCCCAGGCCGCAGGCTCGGGAGGCTGTGGAGACAGGGTGACCTTCCTGTCACGGATCCGCCAGCGCAGAGCCGCCTGCTGCCCCGCGCCACCGGAGGGAGCCGGCGAGGGCAGGGGCAACGAGCAGCTTTGCAGAGCTCAGCACAGGGGCTGCAATGCCCAGAAAAGCCAGCGGGGGGAGCCCTGGCTCCGAGCTGAAGCCAAAGCGCAGAACCCAGGAGTCCTGGTCCTATTCCCAGCTCTGTCTCACACACACTGTGAGATGTCCCCGCCCTGCTGTGCCTCAGTTTCCCCTCCTGTGAGGCAGGCACTGGCAGACCACGCCTACCTGGGAAATCCTCCGCTTCGAAGGCCGACTCCAGCGGGGGCCCGAACAGGGCTGCAGAAGGGGCTACATCCGGCCGGGGCTTCCCTGCGCAGCTGGGGACAGACCAAAGGAGGGAGAGATCAGTGAGGTCCCATGCACACTGTTACTCCTGGCCCCATCCTGCGCTCCAGGGTGTCTGCCCGAGACATCTGGGGCGCTGGCAGCGCTAGCTGTGGGGAAGGCCAGGCTGGGTGGGCCCTGCTGCAAAGCACAGGAAGGGCCTGGGAAGGGCTGGTGTATCGAGGATGGGAGGCCCGCACCATGAGCTGACCATGCAGTCCCAAAACCGCCCCAGCAGCCGGGCGCTGGTGCTCCGGAGAGCAGGCGCATCATACAAAGACCCTGACGTCCATCCCTCCCCATGAGCCCTCACTGCCCACAACAAGGGTACCCCGGTACCTGGGAGTCCATACGGCAGGGTGGGGGGGCTGCAGCTTCCCAGACTCATCACCTGCAGGAAAGGAGACGATCTGAGCCAGGACCCAGCCCCCAGCCAGCACCCAGAGCCACCGCACCCCTCCCGCAACCACCCCCCCAGCAACTGGCCACAGCCCCCACCCATCACACAGTCGGCCCCACCAACTCCCCTTAGGCCGGTGAAAGCTTCTGAGGCTGCCTGCTTGAGTCTGCAGAGAGGCTGAACCAACAGGACCTGGGATGAGGTGCTGCCCCAAGGCCTCTTGCATGGGCGTTAATTCTGACCCCTACCGATGGTCACCTTGATCTCAGTATTAACCACGTCACTGCCAAGCCTTTGGAAAGAACCATCCAGCTACTCTAGCACACTAGGGCGGGGCCTGTGGCCACAGGGGCGGGATTTGCAAAGCACCATGTTTCCCTCCTTGCCCCCCTCGCCCCCCACTGTCTCCAGACACGGCCTCACCTGTACCCAGGGCCCTGACAGAGCCCACATCCACCGTGACGGTCGTCGCTACCGGTAAGTGCCCTGGGGAATAACCACACGGAGGGCATCACTGGGGCCCCGGGACTGGAACCTGGACAGCTCCCGACACAGCAAAATGAGAAATAACCCCCCCTCTTCAGAAGGCTGGCCGGGAGGGGGTCACGGTGCCTGCCAGCGCCCCCTGCAGCGGGGCCCATGCTCTTGCATCCAGATGGGAGAGTCACTAGGGGCTGAGCAGTGCTGAGGTCATGGGGAAGGGGCAGCCCCCCGTCATCCAGGGCACCCAGAGCTAGGAGGAGGGAGATCTGGCTGGGTCCTCACAAAATTAAGACCGCCCATCAGAAACTGCTCTGGGCAAAGGACAGCTCAGAACTACCCAGAGGGCCGAGGTGCAGAGCCAGCCTCTGGGGGGCGCTGCCAGGACAGGATTGGCACCCGTCTCCCCAGACAGGTGGGGGGGGGGGGGTCACAGGCGCCCTGCGTGGACCTCCCCTGCTGCATGGCCCATTGTACCCACAACAATCTCCCCCCACCCCACCCCACCCGACCCGGGTTTGGCATCTCCCCTGTCCACCCCTACAGAACCCTCTGCTTCAGAGCCGGGGAGGGGAGCACGGGGCGGGGGGGGAGAACAGCTGAGCCACACTTACTGCAGGACTGTCTCTTCACCGTACCCTGCGAGAGAACAAGGGGGAGGGGGGATCACCAGGGTGGCAGTTAGCAGCCCAGCCCTGCAGCCCCCAGCCCCATGGCCACCCCTCCCCTCCCAGACCCACAGCCACCCCCTCCACCCCCCCCCCAGCCCCACCACTGCTCCCTCCCAGCCACCAGCCTGGTCCCATGCCACTGCACCCCAGAGGTCCCCTGCTTCCCCCGGCTCAGCCCCTGGCTCTCACCCCGGTGCTGGGGGGCAGGGGGAGGTTCCCCACCGTCGCCTTTAGCTGCTCCACAGCGGCCTGGCCGCTGCCAGCGGTGTCGCAGGGCTGCAGGGGCTTGATGCGGACGTAGAATTTGCGGGGCTCGTCCTCGTCCTCGTAGTCCGAGTCGCTGGACGAGCAGCCGTGGGTCCCGCCCGAGCCTGAGCCGGGGTTCAAGGGAAAAGCCCCCAGACCGGAGTGGCGCTGGGCCCCTGCCTGCCATTCTCCTGGCCGCCCACTAGGTGTCGCCTCCACCCCAGTTCACTGCATCGAACCCAGGAGTCCTGGCCTGGCGCCAAACCCTTGCCCAGCCTAACTGGTTCCCCCTCCATCAGCCCTGAATCATCAGCCAGGCTGGGCTGGGTCCCCCAGAGACCCAGGTTCTGTTCCCGGCTCCACCCCCAACCCCCCCAGGGTCCCTGGGCAGGTCCCTGCAGCACTGGGCTGCAGCTTCCCCCCATCTGTGAAGCGGGGTCTGGGTCTAATCAGGCCACAAGCTGCTCGGGGCAGCACCCGACCCAATGGGTCCGGATCCCAGCTGGGGTCTTGAATGCCAATAAGGACTCCCAGTGCCAGTTTGGGCAACGCCACGTGCCCCTTGCTCACAGGGCCTATGCCAGGTGTGGATCTTTAGGGGAGAGTCCTGCCAGGCCGGGGCTCCCTGCCACAAAACCAGGGGAGCCCTCCCCTGATCCGAGCCTACATCTCTCGGGCTCAGCCCAGGCCCTGCTGTGTTCCAGGGCCAGCGGCTCTGAGCCCAGCCTGGTTCCCCCGGCACAGGGGGTTTGGAAACCGAGTTTCTGCCCTGGCGCGTTAGGGCAGCCAAGCAGGGGGGCTGGATGCCCGGCACCTCTGCCCCCCACCCCCAGGACATGGACCCGGGCGCCGCCAGGCAGGAGAGGAACTGAGCCCGCCAGCCCCTCCCACCCCCAGCTGGGCCCCATCCTGGCACTCGCCCCGCCAGTCAGCCCAAGGATACTGCTCTGGTTGATGTCAGGCCGTACAGTGAATCCCTCCTCGTCCACATCCGGGCAGGTCTGCGGGGGGAGAACGCAGTAGGGGGGAGAGGGGTTAGAGGCCACACGCCCCACCCCGCCCAGGAGGGACCCTCCTCCATCACCCATTCAATCCCAGGGGCATCTACCGGGCCTGCCAGTGAGGGGGACAGCGGGGGCTGCGGGTCAGGATTGAGGGGCGCCGGCCAAGCTGGGGGGAGCCCAGGGCTGGGACAGCAGGGCGCTGCGGGTCGGGAACGTGCGATTTCAGCGCTGCAGAACCCCTGGGGCAGGGGTCTCCCCCCCACCCCCGAACTTGCCCCAGGTGGACACCGCCCAGCCCCCCATTACCGAGAGCTGCTGGGCCCTAGCGAGTCTGGCAGCACCGTGGGCAGGTGCCAGCGAAGGAAGGAACGTGGCCGGATCCACCCCCTACTTCCCCCCAGCTGGCAGCGCGTCACCCAGGGCAGCTACTCACCAAGTCAGTGTCTGGGGACTCCCTGGGGGGGGAAGAGAGAGAGAGAATCAAACCCCCTGGAACTGCCCGGAGAAGCCCAGCAAGGCAGGGAGGATGGATGGGCCGGAGGTGGGGGAGATGCAGGGTAGGGAGGATGGATAAGGGGGGCAGGAGGGGAAGAGGAGCAGTAGGGGCCGGGGGGAGCTCACACAGTGTCTCGCTCTCGGTCTCTCCGGCTCAGCCCGGGGATGCGGAAGGCTTTGCTGAGGCTCCTCTTGGGCCCTGTGGGGGACAGAGCGGGTGAGCGGCTCCTGGTGCAGATCCAGCCCCTCTGCCCCCCGGAGACGGCTCGGCCCCCCAAGCCGGGACAGCTGGGCCCCGGGTGCTCCCAGCTCCTCCCCACAGGCATCACCTCCGGCGCCCGCCCAGAGCCCTTCCCCAGCGATGATCCCAACGTCCCGGCTCCCCTGCCCCCGTGGCCGCCTCCTCCTAGGCGATGCCCCAGCACCCACGGGGCCGCCAGCTGCAGAGACGTACTTGCCTTCCTGTGCTGGGACCGTTCTGCACTCGTCGAAATCCAGCACCCCTGCCAACAGAGAGCAGGGCAGGGGTGAGCCTGGCAGAGACGCCCACGCCCACCCCACCTGCCCCAGGCCCCGTGCAACGTGTGCAAGAGCAAGCCCCGCCCTTCCATGTGCAACAGTGCAAGCCCCGCCCTTCAGCCCCATGCAAGGGTGAGCCCCTCCCTCGCGTGCCCTCACCCGGCCTCTCACGCCCGGTGCCCTTGCTCTCGGCGAATCTCTGCAGCAGCATCTCGATGCCGATGTTCTCCACGTTCTGCTTGAATTCCTCGTGCACCTGGAGGGGGGAGGGAGGAAGAGCTCAGGCTGCTGCACTCATCTCGCTGGTGACTGCCCAGGCCCCCCTCCCCCATTCGCTCCCCACCCCCAGCAGCGTCTCCTTCGGGCAGGATGAGATCGTGGGGGTTACAGCTGCCCTCTCCTTTACCCCCCTTCCCACTGCCCCAGTGCACGCCCCCGCCCCCCCCTCCACAGCCCACCCGCCCCAGCGCACGCCCCCGCCCCCCTCTCCACAGCCCACCCGCCCCCCGCCCTAGCGCAAGCCCCCGCCCCCTCTCCACAGCCCACCCCCACCAAACACACACACACACCCCGGGGCGCGCACCTGTCCGATCTGCACATGCGTGTCCTCCACGGAGTGCGAGTAGGAGCTGATCAGCCCCTTCATGTGGCGCAGGTGGGTCTCCTCCAGCTCCTGGAACCGCTGCCGGGGCGGGGGGGCAGTTAGATGAGGGGGGTCTGTGCAGAGGGTGGAGTTCCCAGCGGCATCTCTCTCAGGCCCCCCCAGCCCAGCTGGACCCCTGCAGTATGGTGCCCCCCTCCCAGCCCCATCACCAGCCCACACTGCCCCACACTACCCCGAATGAGATTCGAGGCAGATTCCCTCTGCCCCCACACCCTCCAGTGGCTGCCCCTTGCCCCCCACAGCCCCCAACGCCCACCTCCCCCCATGCGTCCTTGCCTCTGCGCCCACCTCCCCACTTACCACGGCCGAGTCCAGCATCCTCTGCTCAAAGTCGGCCCGGGCCATGTTGTACTTCTCCACTGCGCGGCGCAGGGCCTCAGCCGCCTTCTTCGACTTCCGCTCAGCCTGGCGGGGGCAGGACAGAAGGGGGGTGGGAGCTGGGAGCAAGGGCTCAGCTGCTCTGCCCTGCCATGGGGAGCGGGCATCGGGGCAGTCCCCACTCGTCCATGGGGCACTGCCTGCCCCAATCACCCCAGCCCCTCCCATGCTGGTCAGACCCCCGGGTGATGGGCCACAGCCCCCTTCTCCCCCCCCACCGCCAGCCGCCCACCCCCAGTACCTTGTCGATCTCCTTCTGGTTGGTTCCCTCCCGGCGCAGGCGCTCGGCCTCCAAGCACTTGCTGTGATAATTCTCCTTGGACTTGGGCACCAGCTGGGCGACACCCTGCAGCAGCTGGATGGCCTCCAGGGTCCCCGACACCTCCTCCTTGGACTGAGGGGGCAAGAGAGGGGCCTGGAGATGGTGGGGAGGGGAACTCCCCCCCCCAACCTAAATGCCCCTGTCCCAGGGATGCCCCTTGGTGGGGAGCAGGGAATTTGGCTTTCTGGGCCCATTCAGCCCTTGGCATCTCAGCCTGCCAGGCGAGGGGCGCCTGGCCCAGCGAGAGCCAGGTGCAGCCACCTCCTGCCCCTCCCTCCTGCCCCTAGCCCATGGCACCCAGGGAGCCACGCTGACAGCAGCCCCGGGCGTAAGGGGTGGGATTGTACCCGGGATGGGGCGGCGTGTACCTTCTTGTGCGCCTTGCCCTGCTCCTCCCCGTAGCGGGCGATCTCCTTGAGCAGGTCGTGCAGCTTCTTCACCAGCTCCAGGTGGCAGAGTGCCAGCTTGTCGGAGGAGACCCGGAACACCTCCCAGAGCGGCGCAAAAGTCCTGCCGGGGCCGAGACGCAGGCGCTGAGAGGAGGCCCCCCCTTACCCCCGCCCAGGACCTCGCACCACCCTGGGATGGGCAACTGGGTCTGCAGGCAGTGGGAAGCCTCCGGTCCCATGGGCACCCCCCAGTGGCCAGCGCTGAGTGGGTCCAAAGGAACGCCCCCCTGCCAGGATTGCAGAGCGGATGGGGGCATTGGAAGATACAGGGGAGCCCTCTCATCTCTGCAAGGCCCATGCGGCTGGAGGGGGGCCTTCCAGCAGCAGGAGGTTCACACAGCGACGGGGCTCAGACACGCAGGCCCGGCCCCCCGCGCCCTGCCCCGCTCACCCGAGCTGCGTGCCATTGGTGGCCATCTTGGCCAACTTGGCCATGGACTTGCCATAGGTCTCCTCCACGGTGGCCCTGGAAGCAGAGAGAGAGAGAGGGGGGAGGGAGCATGAGGGGAGCGAATGGGCAGCGCCCAGGGGGCAGCGCGTGGTGGGGGCAGCATGTGGTGGGGGTGGGCGCTGCCCTGCCACACGCCGGGGAACGGCAGAGACAGCCCCAGGGCCCTGGCGGGGCTCAGCTCCACCCCTGGGGCACAAGACTGAATTGCCCCGAGCACCAGCTCGCCGCTGGCCCGGAGCCGGGGCCATACCAGCGCCCCCCTCGGGGCAGGAAGCACCGCGCTGCTGGGGCCCAGGCGCCCCTCCCGCACCCCCGGCCCTACCTCTCGCGGACAAAGTCGGCCAGCTCCTTGGTGGAGACCTGCCCATGCTTCACATTGTGGTACAGCACGTCGAAGCCCTGGTTCTTCTCTCCCTGCAGCGGGCGGCAGAGAGCAGAGGGTGAAGGGGGCAGAGCGCCGCCGGGCCCAGATCCTGCCCCTATCCCTGGGCGCTCTCCAGTGGGCTTCGGGGCAGGGGCATCTGGGGTCCCTGGCTCTGCCTACAGGCCAGACAGGACCCCACGGGCGGGGAGTCCCCCACAGTCACTGCCCATTGCCTTCCCTCCTGCCCAATCCACAGCCCCAGCTCTCCCTGCCCCATGGTGGCAGGGAAACCCAGCGCGGCCTGAACTCTGCCCACCCCCCGTCTCAGCATTTGCCAGGGAGGCCCAGTGGCCACTAGCTCAGAGCAGCGGCCGTGGGGGGAAAGGTGGCAGGATGGCATTTGCCAGCCCTCCCCAGCACTCGCTCCAGGAGCACGGGGTGCCGTGGGGCTGCTCTCCCCCAGCTCTAGGATCCCCCTGGACTATTTCAACCCTTCCCCCAAGTCAGCCCCCCCCACTCCAGCCTTCTTGTAAACAACCCAGCCATGTGGCCGCAGGCTCATTAGTGACCCCCCAATGCGGGGGGGCGGGGGGGGATGGTGCCAGCCACACCCGCTGTGTAGAAAAGCAGGAGTCCGGGCAGGGCCACGCAGGGAGAGGGGCTGACGGGAACTTGCTCGGTGCCAAGCTCCAACAGGCATGTGGTGCCAGCCATGGGCAGGCAGCTGGGAGGGCTCTCACTCACGCTCTGGGATGGGGGTGGCACAGATGCACCTTCCCACTACCTCAGCTCCTCCTGAAGCCTCCCCCGGCCAGGCAGCGGGCACCACAGCCAGGGCTGGGCAGGGAGGGAAGAGGCCCGGGTGGCGGTGCTCCCCGGCTCTGTGCTGGAGATGGGTATGAAATGCCCATTGGTTGGGGGGGCCCCACATCCTGCAGCAGAGGAGAAGGGCGATGGGTGGGCAATGCCGCTTGAACACACCAGCCCCCCACATCCTGGGCTGGTTGCCAAGGGGGGCTGTGGGCACCCCGTGGGTGAGCTCACAAGTGCCTGTGGACAGCCCGTTCCTGCCCCACACCCAGCACCCCATGAAGCAGCAGCCACAGCTGCTGGGGAGACAGGCTGGAAGCGCAGGACATCAGGGAGGGGTGGCCTAGGGGAAATCTGACCCCTCCCCCCGCCGGGTAAGAAGTGGGGTGTGACAGCCGGGGCAGAGGTGTGGGGCAGGAGGGTAAAGGAGATGCAGCAGTTAGTGAAGGCTCACAACCCCACTCCCTCCCAAGTCAGCATCACTTGCCCTGTGTTACAGCCATGGGGAAACTGAGGCACAGGGCAGGGAAGTGACTGGTGCAAGGTGGGAGGGGCAGCCTTTGACCCCAGGCATCCTTAGCTCCCAGGCCCACGTGCGAGGAGAGGGGGGCAGGGAGCAGCCGGCTCTGTCATCGGTGGTTGGGGCTGAACCCAATGGGGAATGATGGGGGGGGGGCAGTTCACTCTGGCAGCCCCCTGGCAATTTCCCTGCACCACCAGCACCCATGTGTGCCCCAGCACAGAGCACTGGGCATGGCAGGCAGAACTCCTGGGTTCTAGGCCCAGCTCTGGCGCATACCGTCCACCCCGCGGCCTTTCTGAGGTGGGCTGCCGTCGGCATGGCCCAGATCCAGTCCCCAGGTCCTTGGCAGCCCCCTACCCCACACCTCTGCCTCTGGAGATTCCAGGTGGGGGTGGGGGAGGGTAAGGGTGCACTGTCGCTTTAAGAAAGCCGCCTGGCAGAGCCACTGGGGCAGCAAGGAGAGAGCAGTGCACGGGGCTGGCACCAGCCCCCGGGTCCCGTTGCTACGGGCGATGGGGTTGCCTAGCTACGACTTTGCCCTCCTGCTTATAAACTGGATCTGGTTGGAGGAACGCAAGGGGGGGGCATCATTTTGGGGGGAAAGAACGGAGACACCCCCACACACACTTCCCGGGCGCCGCGCGAGGCACGGCTGCAGGCAGGCGGCACCAGGCTGGGCGCGCTCGGACCAGGCAGTGGGCAGGTGTCGGCTCGCGCCCAAGCCAGGCCCACCCAGCCCCGACCCCGAGAGACGGAAGTGACCCATACCTGCTCACGGCTCATCCCCAACTGCACAGGGAGAGGGGTGCCCCCCTCCCATCCCAGTGGGGCTGGACAGCAGCTGGCGTGTGCCCTGCGGCCATACCAGGCACGCCACCCTCTGGCCAGGCAAATGCCCCCCAGCTAGTCACAGCGGAGCAGTCCACACGGAGGAGGACCAGTGGCCTCATAGCCCATCTCCAGGCTCCCAGATCTGTGCAATCTCCACATCTACCCCCCGCCCAGAGTCCAATGGGCTCCTTGCCCCTGTACCTGGCGCAGGTCTCCCCCATCACGGCTCCCACCGGCTAGAAATCTCCCCAGCGCAGCCAGGCCTCCAGGGCCAGCCGGGGACTGCCTGCAGGGCAGCGGCGGGGCCCGGATCTCCCCGCACAATGTGCATCCATCATCAAGGTATTTCGGCAGCTCTGCAGTCCTCCCGGGGCTGTTTCCCTTCCCAGCAGCGAGCTGCAGAGGTGGAGAGCCCCTAACTTCCCACAGCTGGAGCCCCCACCCCCCACCCCGACATCCCCAGAGCAGAGAGCACAGAGCCTGGAAATCCCCCTTTTTGGCAGAGTGGGCACAGATGGGGCAAGGGGAAGCCCAGCCAGGGTGTTACAATGCACCAGATGGTCACAGCCACCCAAGCCGGGGAACTCCAGGCCAGCCGACCCATGGCCAGCACAGCCTAATCATTCGGGGAGCCCCTCCCCGCAGCTCTGCACCAGGGACAGCCTACGTTCTCTGGCTCCCAGATCTGCACTCAGTCCCCTGGGCCACATCTGCCCTGCCACCCCACAGGGGCTGTCCCAGTTCAAAGCCAGTTTGCAGCAAGGACAGTCAGGCCCACATTTCCAACTGGCAGAGGGGCAGCGCGGCCTAGGAGACAGGAGCGCGAGATAGAGTCGGGTGCAAGGGGAGTCCGGACTCCTGGGTTCTCTTCCCAGCATTGCCACCAATCTGCTGCGGGACCTCAGGCGAATTACTGCCTCAGTTTCCCAGCTGTGTAATGGGAATAAGACTCCAGAGCTCGTGTCCACCAGCCTCCTAAGCCAGCCCCACCCCAGCCAGAGCGGGGCATTACCGTGTCCGGGCCAGGCGCATACCCCAACGCAGACCCACACGCCACAGTCAGGGCCCAGCTCTGCTTTGGGACCCAAGGAGGCAGCAAGCGCCAGCTGCAGCCAGAGAAGGAATGTAGCCCCCTGTCCTCCACGCAGATCCGACTCCGGACCAGGGCCTCAGTGCTCCGCAGCGGGAAGGGCCCTGTCCGATGGGAACAGATCCATCCCCACACCAGCACTGGCGGACCAGAGCCATGGAGGCGGAGCAATGCACGCTGGGATATGTAGTCTTGCTCGGCTCTCCCGCCACCTGGGCTGCCCCCACCTTCCCCAGCAATTGCTCCTCCGTCAGCTCTGGGGTTTATGGACAGGACCTATCTCTCCAAGGATGCTAAGGAACAACCCAGCTCCATTCGAACCCCACAGCTCAGAGTCCCCCCCCATACCCTCAAAGGAGACACTTACCCAGAAATGCTCCCCAAAACAGGACATCTTGGAGCTGGGCGGGACGACGCTCCCTCCCGGATCCTGCAGCTCAGCTCTCCGGCCTCTGGAGCAAACACAGAGATCAGGTGGTGCAGAGGCAGGTTTCTTCCCGTCACGCCCCACAGGGAGCACCGCAGGACGGAGAGATCTCTGCTCGGGGCGGGGGGGGGGAGAGCTGCCTAACGAGACAACAAGGGGACAGGCCCATGGGGACACCGGGGAATAGGTGTGATACATAATCCTCCAAGGGTGGGAACATGCTTGAGAGGTTAGAGCAAGGCAAGCGGGGTGTCAGGACTCCTGGGTTCTATTTCCAGCTCCAGGAGGAAATGGGATCTAGTGGTTAGAGCTGGAGGGAGCTGGGACTCCAGACTCTTGAGTTCTAGTCCCAGCTCTACCAGACTTGTAATGGTTAAATTCTTCCGGTGCCTTGCTTTCCCCACCCCCAAGGCACAGAGCCTCTCACAAGGACAGCCTGCAGACTAGGACTCGGGACTCCCGGGTTCCACCTCTGATTCTGCCACCGACTCCCTGCATGAGTCAGTGCAGCCCAGTGCCTCAGTTTCCCCACTCAACGCAGAACCGGCCAGCCTCCCTTCCCTCCCCGCAGGCTAGCGGGGAAAAGCCGCGCCCGCGTGGTGCTCGGGGGCAGAGCCAGGGTCTAACGGGGGCGAAGCACTTTGGAACAGGGTGCACGTTTCTTTTAAAACCTAATCAGCTCGCAGACCCCGTGCTGCCGTATCCATGGAAACAGGCTGTTCTTTATATCCCACACTCGCTGGAGCCCGGAGAGCGGCCGTGCCTGCGTGTGCCGCCCTGTCCTCACACTCCTCGAAAGGGCTGGCCCTGCCGCCCAGACACCCCGGCGCATCGGGTGGCGTGTGCAGGGCGGCTATCTCCAAACCCGAGGAGGTTTTGGACCCTGGCCGTGCATCCCCACCACCCAGGGAGCCTCTCTCGGCACTGGCACAAGCCAGCAAGGAGGGCTGATCAGCGCCAGGCAGTGAGCAGGTGCTAAATGTCACGGCGAGGACCCAGGGATTGGACGCTTGAGGAATGCGGCCAGGGTGAGGGCTGGGACTGACACCGGATACACGGCTGAATAATGAATGAGGCTCTGCCTTGCTCCCCCAGCACCTCTGTCTGCAGCATCCCAGCGCGCTCACCAAACCACCTAACGCCTGGGCCACCTTCCCCATGGGGAAACCGAGGCACGGGGCGGGGAACTGCCCAAGGTTGCACAGCTAGTCAGAAATGGGAACAGAACCCAGGAGTCCCGAGTCCCAATCCTCCCTCCCCCATCCTAGCCACTAAATCCTACTCCCTTCTCAGCGCTGGGGAAGAGAACCCAGGAGTCTTGGCTCCCAGCTGCCCCTGCCAGATTGCTGGAGCCCCCAGCTCAGAGGGGATCCCTGGGCCATATAGCAAGACGAGGCACAAGCACGACTCACAGCCTACCGGGTCCCTAGTTCTCTAGCCCAGGGTGGGGGCACACTTGGCTGGCCTGTAACCACCCCCTGCATCACCTGCTTCCACAGTGCCATGAGGTGAGCCTGGGGTCTCTAGTTCCCAGCACAGCACCGCGGTCCATGGGGGCAGCCCCAGCCCCTGGGCTCGTTCACAGCCCCCCGAGCTCTCCTCCCAGCCTACCCCTACCCCTCCCCCTCCGTGCAGGAGAGAAAAACAGGAAACTAGAAAATCTTTGCACGCTCAGTTTTTTCCTTCTCTCTTTCAGGCCTTGGGGTTGGGGTGGGGGTCAAGCTGCTCAGTTCTTGCCCTGGTGCTGAGCCCTGGCCCCATCTGCAGCAGGGCCAACCCCCATGGGCCCCTCAGGGCCACCAGACTCACCCAGCACTGACGGGCGCACGGTCCCCGCTGGTTCATCCTCAGCTCTGTCCTCCTGGGGGACCCAGCGCAGCTGAGAGAGAGAGAGAAACCAGAAGTTAGCACAGCACCACTTCCGCTGTGGGAGCCCGGGGGGGCCACCAGCCAGTTAAGCAGAACCAACACCTGCGAGTGCCTGCTGCCTCCGCCCACCCCTGGCTCGGCCTGGCACCCCCGCTCCTCTGGCGCATGACAGGAATGGGCAGGTCTCAACTCGGGGCATTTCCTAACCAGCCCCCCCGCCAAGCCACATCTGCCCCTCCCACTCACGTGGGGCTGCTCTGCACACTTACCACCTCCCATCCCCAGAGCCCAGGGCACTTTCTAAAGGAGGAGAAACTGAGGAAACAGTTAGGGGAAACTGAGGCATGGAAAGGGAAAGTGACTTGCCTGAGGTCAAACAGCAGAGCCGGGAATAGAACTCAGAGCTCCTGAATCCCCGGCCAATGCTCTACCCACCACACCCCGCTGCCTCCGGCCTAGTCATACTCACCCCCAGGCACTGAAGGCTCACGCCCCCACCACCACCGTCCGCTCTACCAGAGAAACCCGGTGAGATGGCGCTTCCCGTCCCTGATAGCCCTGTCTTTCCACGGCAGCCTCACACACGCAGACATGGGGCTGGGCACAGGAGCAGGGAGGGGGACCCAGATGGGAGCGGAGCGGAATCCACTTTGGGAGCAATGACCCAGAGTGGAAATCGATCAGTCCTGCTGCCCTGTCCGGCCTGTGGGCTCAGGAATCAACAGGGGGCACCTGCCTGGCAGGGGGAGGAAGCTGGGGACTCCTCCGCCAATGCTAGGAAGCAATCAAAGCAGGGGCCCTCGTCCCCAGTGCTGGAACGCCAGCTGGGCACCCCCTTACACCGAATGAGGAAGGGGCTTTGCAGCCAGACTATCCTAGACGGGCCACAGAGATTCCCTGATGCACCCATGGCATCCCCTGCACGGCCCCTCGCCAGACAGAGGGGACGACACCACCAGCCCTCTTCTCTGATGGGCTTTGGCGTCTCAGGGGCGGCAAGAATCTGCTCCAATTGTTGGCAGAAGGGGAGGAGGGATGTCGGAGTCTGCTCCCTTTCCCAGCCTGGAGGGCACTCTGCCAACAAAAGGGTTCATATTTCTATAGTCCCTCCTCTTTCCCCCCGCGCCTCGGCCAGCGTGATCCCTGCTTATCAGTGAAATGCAGCCACCTCTGGGATGGAACACACCAAAAGAGCAGGGAACCCCCATGGCAGGCTGGGATGGCCACAGCCCCCGGATGGAGCTGCAGAAGGGACGGAAGCTCCCCAGGGTAGACTCTCACCAGGTCAACGGAGGCTGCATCCTGGAGCTCTGCATCTCAGCCATAAGACCCCAGGATCAGGTCTCACAATGCCCCTGCCCCCACCTTGCCAGGCAAGCTGAGCTCTTCTATGCACACTGCCCACAGAGGTTGGCAAGGCCTGGCTCATGCCATGGTACAGCACCCACGTGGTGATGGGCACCTGTCGGCGCCATCTCCGCCAGCCCAGGCCCAGCAGACGCTGGTCACCTGGAAGCACGGAAGGGAGTCAGAGGGATCGAGAGGCCCGAGCTGCCTTGTGACTCCTCTGGGGTGCCCCAGGGCTGGTGCCAGACTCACACTGCCAGGCTCTGACCTGCAGGGGGCATAAACGCACCCTGGAGCGGGGGTGGGGGTCACACCCCGCTGGAGTCAGCACCGCATTTAGGAAGAGGTACAGCGCCAGCCCACGGAGGGCGCTGGGCTGGGAGGGCAGGGGGCTGTGGGTCAGGACTGAGGGACACCAGCAGAGGCGGAGGGGGGGTATGTTCGAACTGCCGCAGAGAGAAGCTTGCACAACACCCACCTCCGCTGCCAATCTCTCCATTTCACAAGCACTAAAATTAACGCACAGAAGATGGAAAAGGCCCAGAGCGCAAGGAACAAAGCAAACCCGGGGGGGGGGGGGTGCGGGGGGGCGCAGCCTGACCGCTGGTCCCCAGAGAGCAGCAAGGCCTGCGGACAGAAGTCCCCAAACCCAGACGCGTCTGCCCCGGCCAGGGGACATCAGGGGCTGGGGTTTAAACATTAACCTCAACCCAGGCAGAGCAGGGCAGGGAGCACAGAGCCTGCCTTAAACATGGGGATACCCCCCCTCCAGCCGCCTCCCCACCCTTCTCAGTACCAGGCCCCCACCCCGAAGGCTGCCCCCTGCTCACCCAAGGCCTGGCCCCCCTGTATGCCCCAGCAACTTCTAGGGCAGGGTACTTGGTTCAAGGTACTTGTACCTTCTCGAGGGTACTTGGCCCAGTTTTTGGGGGGGAGGGGCAGAGGGGGTGCAGGCCCTGAGTTACCCCTCCCATTGGCAACGGAAGCTCGCAGGGAGGGTCTTGTGCCATCAGGCTCATTGTGAGCACCTGGCAGGGGAACTGGACGCCTGGGTCCTTTCTCCCCAGCTAGGGCCGCTCCAGCAGCCTTCCCTCCATGAGCGTCCAAGAGGCCCAGCACAGTCCCACATCCTAGGACGAGCCGCGAGCAGAGGGCGAGAGGATGGTGGGGCAGGGTGCTGGCTGGAGGGCTCCCCGGTCCCCGTGCCCCAGCAGTGGAGGAGGGGGCAGAGACGGGGGGAGTGGCACCTTGCTTGCCAGGCCATCCTGGAGTCATAACCCAGGAGTCCTCCCACACCCATGCATGCCCTGATCTCTAGGGCACAGGCATTCCAACCCCCACCTCCCGCGATCCCTAGGCCCCTGCCCTAGGCACACGAGCGCACGCCTGCCTTTGATTTGCCAGGCGCCCCAGTCAAACCGAGCAAACAGATCTTCAGATGTTGCAGCCACGGGGAGACGTCTCCTGGAACCCAGGGCCCAGCTGTGCAGCTCAGCCCTGGGGGGATGGGGGGGGACCGAGGGGGGGGGGGAAGGAATTCAGCTCTCCCAGCTAGCAACAGAAGCTGCACCGCTCCACGGGGTCATTCCAGGCCAAGCTGCCACTCTGGGCAAGGCCTGAATAAGACGCAAGAGGAAGATGCGCAGGGCTGGGCCTGCGGGGCACTGGGCTTGGCAGGAACCGGGCAGTGCGCTGGAGCAGATTAACACAGAGACAAACAACAAGCGGTCGTCTCAGCCGCCTGGCACTGCCAGGGCCTCCCGCGTGGACGCAGGAAATGAGCACGCCAGGCCCCGATCTCACCCCCTTCCTGGAGCAGCTGCCAAACCTCCCCAGGCAACTGGTACCACAGCAAATTTACATCAAGAAGCTCCCCCACCCCCAGTCAGTGCTTGGCCCTGCCCGCCCCCCCCCCCCCCCCCAAATGCCAGGGCACAAGGCCTGCCAGGGCTCTAGCTCCGGTATTGCCAGTCAGCTTCCTTCAGTCACTGGCATAGCAGGTTTTCCCCGGCTCAGATCCAGGCGCACACAGGGAGAAGCTGCAACAGGAGAACATGCCCCACCGCTGAGCCAAGCTCTCAGCGGCAGAGCGAGCCCTTTCCCACTACCCTCACCCGCCCTCTGGGGCAGGGGAACCCTGGATAGGCTGGAACAAAGCGGCCCACAAGGCTTTCAACCCTTCCCATCGACAGTCCCAAACTAGGAGCTTTACGGCTCAAGGTGCCGGGTTTCAGAACTGGCCTGGAAGCTCTGCCGAGGGGAAGCAGGGCTCTCGAGCTCTCGGCAGATCTAACACCTAGGTTTAAGGAGGCAGGAGGAGGTAAACGGGCCCTCCCTTAGCTACCATGGATGGCCCGGTCTGGGAGCCACTGCGTGCCAACCCTGTCCTACCCTGCCAGCGTAGGACTAGAGCAAGACATGGCAGCACTTCCCACTCAGCATGTGCCATGCTTGCAAAGTGGGCAATATGCTGCCCTCTAGTGGCCTGTGCACAGAGGATAACACTCTACTACTGCTACCAGCTAATGGCCTTACCCCTTTGGCTCACCCAGGTCTAGGCTGAAGATCCCAGGTTCAAACCCGGCTCGGATCGGCACCAGAGCAGGTGGGAGCCAGAATGGGAGATGAGCAGCAACATTATTGGAGCTCGTCAGAGCGGGGCAGGGAACGCACAGCCAGCCCCGCCAGCCTGAAGCACCAGCCCCAGCAACGGTGCTTCCCAGGATCCAGTCACCACACGGACTCTCAAAGGATCCTCATCAACCGAGATGACAAAGGGCACAAGGCCCAGACAACCCGAGCATCCCAGTGAATGAAATATGCAAGAAGGTCACTGCGGACGCATCTCAGGAGGGGCAGGGGGGCCACAATGGACCTCAAAGTACCCACCGCCCACTTGCTCCATAGGCAACAGGTCAAGGAAACCGTGGGTCATCCCAGGCCAGATGCCAACACACACAGCCGCTCCCCCCCGAAATGTTTCCACCCACCTGAGCATCAGCCCTTCATTCAAAGGAGAGGATCCATGCCCTGGCAAGGAGAGCTCCGGCCACCCATGAGCCCCTTTGCTCCGGAGGGCGTGCAGCACACAACCCAACCCTGCAACGCTCCCAGCGGCCACCCACAAGCCACATCCAGTGAGCACTCCCTGTCGCCCCACGTCAGAGGTCTCAAACGGCGCGTGCTTCCATGTGCGTGGCAGATGAAAGAGAAACAGAACGTTTAAACAGCGCCTCTGAAGAACACTTAGCGAGCTGGCGCGCGCTTTCGGGTCTGCCTCTCCCACACACAAGCCGCGGAGACAACCTGACAGCCTCGCCGTCGTTCAGGCTTCAACAGAGACAACTGCTGGGGAAGGCGTTCTCTCCCCCCGCCCCCACCCTTCCCCGACAGGCAGAAACCTGCTGGCATCTCGCACCCGTCTGAAGCCAGCCGAGGGGCAACCGCTCACCCGACATGGGGATCACAGCCTGCGTGCGCGCCAAGTAAGGCTGGGGTTAAAGAACCCCCCCCCACACACACACACTAAAATCCTTCCACACCCCCATAGCGCGGGAGGAGAAATCCAAGTCCGCTGCAAGGATCAGACAAGGGGGGGGAAGCACATTTCTGAATCCCCGCATCCAACGGCCTTCACCCGAGAGCACAGACACCTGCCCCAAACCTGTAGGGCTGGAAAATTTCAGGCAGGTGGCTGGGCTCAGGCAGCTCGGGAGCAGGGAGCGAATCCCCCAGCTGCAGGGACTCTGCCAAAAATATTAAAAGCGCCTTCCCAGCGAAGCTACACACTTGCCAGCCCCCCCACCCCCACACACACACACACGAGCCCCCCCATCTCACCTTCCTAGCACCTGGCTCAACTCACGCCCTCCCCAGGCCCTTGCCTGCTAATGACAAACACTGGATTTTTCCAGGCCAGACCCTCAGCTGGTGTGATTATGGTCTTCAGTGGGGCTGGGGCCCACAGCCACCAAACGAGGGGATTGGGGGGGGAGGGATCTGGCCCCCACTGGAGCGGGGGCCCACTGACACCAGCCAGAGAGGGGAGAGGAAAGTGG
Source organism: Chelonia mydas (assembly GCF_015237465.2). NCBI lineage: Eukaryota > Metazoa > Chordata > Testudines > Cheloniidae > Chelonia > Chelonia mydas. The sequence continues at coordinate 12,768,887 of NC_057858.1, read as the reverse complement.
CCCCACACAGAATTCATTTTACCCTCCCTTTCCCATGACAGACGGGCACCTGCCCCCTAGCCCGAGGGGGGAGATTTGCGGGGCGGCCAGTCCCTGCCAGGGGTCTCAGACCAGCAGGTCACCCCCGTGCACACCCCAGGCCCACAGAGGGCGACCCCACGCGGGATCGGCCGCGGGCGGGGAGGGGGGAGAAGCGCAGGCGGCTCGCAGAAGGGAGGGGCGGCCCCTGTATGGGGGGGGGATCAGTGGGGCGAGCGGGGCGCACAGAGCAGCGGCAGCTCCCAGCTGGCCCCCCAGCTCCCCATGGCGAGGGCAGGTCACGGGCGGCGGGAGGCCTCCGGGGCGGGGGCCCGGAGCAGCAGCCCGGCCCCGGGGCAGGGCGCACTCACCTCTCCGAGCCCCGGCGGCGAGCGCAGCCGGACCCGCCCGCCCCAGTGCCCCGGCTCGGGCTGCAGCCGCCTGCCCGCCCACCCCGCAGCCGGCCGGGCTGGAGCGGGGGCGGGGCCCGCGCGGGGGCCCCGTCGGGATTGGCGGGTGGGCAGGTGGTGGTTACAAAAGGAAACAGGAGCGGCTCCTGATTGGCCCAGCCGGCGGGGATGTTGCTCTTGGCTGGATATTTGCATCTTTAAAGTGACAGCGCCCCCTTTTCCATCACCCGCACCCCTCCCTTAGCCCGCTGCTTTGTATGTTGCCAGGGGGGAGCCGCCGAGGCACCCCCTTCCAGCCCCCCCGAAGGTGGGCCGCTCCTCTGCTGGGGTCAGGGACCTGGGGCCTCTGCTTGTGCGCAAAGGAGCCGGGCGCTGGGCCAGGCCCAGGGGAAAAACAATGAATAAATAATAAACCCTGAAACCCTGGATCTGGGCACCTGCCGGGGAGGGGAGGGGCGTGAAGTAGGTGCCTTGGGCAGCAGTAATGCAATCATGGATTTAATGTCCCTAAACCTACCATGCACCCTGATTGGCCTCTAATGCCCCTAAGCTTCTAATGCACCAAGATCTGGCTATAAAGCCCCTGAAGCTAATATACCTAAACCCGGGTGGATCCAATCACCCTACAAGCCAATGCCCTTAAAAGTGTATCTACAGCTCCTCACCCTAGAACGCGCCTCAGCCTGAACCCAGCGTCCCTTGTGTTGGTTGTTACACACCTGCACTGGGGCATAATGCCCGACTCCATCGTATCCCATTTCAGCCTGGGTCTAGTGTCCTCACCACGCTGCCAGGCCCAGAGGCCCTGCGAGGATATTCAGGATCAGGGCGGTCCTGGTTGGATTGGCCTTTGTCTGCGCTGCCAGCCCTCACACTGGCTGGTACGTTCCAATCCTCTGGCTGCAGCCTGAAGTGAGCTCATAGCCCTGCTCCAGCTGACACCAGGACAGGTTTGTTTTTCAGGCTGGAGCCCATCACTTACTGTTCAGCAGCTGCTGGGGTGGGGTGGGGGTGGGGGGTGAGGATGCGCTCACTAGCCTGCCAGATGTGCCCTGACGTGCCATCAGTCTCCGTGTCCCACTAACAGCTGGGCAACCCTGCTCATTCTCCTGCCCTGAGTGGTGCCTCTCAACCGGCTTCACATAAACACATTCCTTAACCAAGGCTCGGGGCATGACTTGTCCCTGGGAACATAGGGACAACGTGAAGCACGTAGAAGGACAACAACTTGCCTGAGAACATGCAGCCAGGCAGCATCAGAGCCAGAACTAGAATCCAGGACCCTGACTCCTAGCTCCCTGTTCTAAGCCCTAGACTCCACTTCCGCCACATGTCAGAACTAGCACCTCGGAAGCCTGACCCCTTGCTCCTGTGCTAACCGGTGGACAACCGCTCCTCTCTGGCGGAGTTGCAGGTACTTCCCCACAGGGAACAAGTCAGAAAACCCCCTCAACACAAAAGGGGAAGCAGAGGAGAGCTAAAGGAAGGCTGCACCGGACGGCCTGATGTAAGTATTTACAGCGTAAGGTTTTGGAGGCAGGGGCTGTTGCTTTGTTCTGTGTCTGTGCAGTGCCTAGCCCAGCAGGGCTCTGGTCCATGACTGGAGCTCCTAGGCTGTACAGTAACCCAAATGACAGCGATGCTAAACCCAGCCAGTCTCCTTGAGTTGCTGGATTGCTTCAGGGTTTCCTGTTAGCCAAGTCACTGAAAGACATTTCTGCACCGATCTTCTTCCACAGAGGAGCTCTGTATGGCCGGGCCTGAGCATGCAAAACTCTGAGTCAGACACCCCCAAAATCATGACAGTGACTTTAAAATCATGAGATTTTATCAAAACATGACACATTGGAGTCTTCTTCTTTGCCTTCTGATTTCTGAGCCTTCAGGATCAAGTTTTTCTCTGCAAGCAGAAGGGTTAGAAACGTACTTATTTTTTAATGTGGATGAGGTAATATCTTTTATTACACCAACTTGTGTGGGTGAAAGAGAAGATTTCAAGCTCCACAGAGCTTCCAGACCTGAAGAAGAGCTCTGTACAAGCTTGAAAGCTTCTCTTTCACCAACAGAAGTGAATCAATAGAAGATATTCCCTCACCCACCTTGTCTCTTTCACATCCTGGAACAACAGGTCTACAACAACACAGCAAATTTACTTCTTAATGAAAGCTGAGCTAATCCCATATTCACCTGACTCCAGGAGCTGGAGTTTTAAGGAAATCACCCAATATCGCATCAAATTGTGAGAGTTACAACACTGAGGAGCTGGCCCATGGGGTGGGCTTATGGAAAATATTCTTTCAAACAGCTGTCAATGCCGGATTCTTTGCTACTTTGAGGGACGTGGGGCTTATTTATTTTTTTAAAGTCCAAAGCAGGAAAACCCCCCAGCTCATTTTAAAACCCTTTTAAATGGACCCCTCTTCCCTTCCCAATTGCTGAGCCCATTTTCACCCACAGAAGCAAGCCAGTTCTGGTTCTCTTGCACATTCCAGACCAGCAGTTCTTCAAACTGTGGGTCGCGACCCTGTTTTAATAGGGTTGCCAGAGCTGGTGTTAGACTTCCTGGGGCCAAAGCTGAAGCCTGAGCCCCACCGCCCAGGGCTGACATCGCAGCCCGAGGGTTACAGGTTTTGCCCCCCCACCCCCACCCGGTGCAGGGCAGTGGGGCTCAGACTTTGAGACCCCCTGCCCTAGGCAGCAGGGCCCCCCGACCTGGGGCATCAGGGCTCGGGCAGGCTCAGACTTCCATGCCCCCTTCTGGGGTCATGTCGTAATTTCTGTTGTCAGAAGGGGGTTGCAGTGCAAAGAAGTCTGAGAACCCCTGTTCCAGACAATCCCAATGCTAAGGAGCAACGGGGAAAGACTTGGGGTTTCTTTGTGAAGACTTGGTTCATTTTGGAGGGGTCACGGGGAGGTCAGAGTTCACCCAAATGTTGCTGCCACCCCTTCTTTAGCATCCATGTGGTGCAACGGCCACCAAGACACTGGGCTCAGCTCTGCCCTCTGCAGGGTTACAGGGTGCAGCGGTGGGCAGCAGCTGAGCCCTGGAGTCAGGGAATCAGCAAGGGAGGGCCATGGCCAGTTTGAAAAGGAGTCTCCCCTTTTCACGGCTCCCCCCCCCAGCCAGCAGGGAAGCATTTCACCCCCATTTTGCACTGGAGTTCAGGGCTGCACCATGCCGTGGTGAAGCAGGCCCCTGCGTTTAAAGAGGTGCCATTGCAACTGATGGTGAAAACTGGGCCCATCAGCTCAGCTGGTGCCCGTCTATCCGACAGCTTTTCACTTCCTGCCCAGCCGAATCCGGGGTGAAAATCCTGCCTCCCAGAGCGCTCGGGGGAGAGAGGGTTTGAGGAAGGGATTGGGAGGGAGAGGGACAGCAAGGACGGAGGAGAGATGCAGAGAGGCTGCTGCAGAGGAGAAGCTCTCAGGCCAGGTTGGGAGCAGGGAGGGGAGTAGGACCTACACATAAACAATAACAAAGATGTGGGGGGGGGGCGCGGGGGAAGCAGACTCTGCAGCCTTAGGAAGCAGCTGTTGGGGAGGGGTAGCTGCACTGGGATTTCTGCTGCCAAGGAGCCCTCTCGTAACCCGTACACTGCTGCTTCGCGGGGTGCTTAGCTGCACAGGGAGTTCCAGCTCCATGGGGCTGGGGGAGCCCTGCAGTCAGTGCGTAGCACAGTCCCTGCTGGGGATGGCCCACATGGCCCAAGCTGGGACCCAAGACCTTAGTGAGCCAGGGGGAACCCTCTGCTGGGAGGCTGCTCCCTCCCTTAGGCCTGGCCTCACAGGTTTGGGCCAGACTGAGCTGGGCTCAGCTGGGAGCTGCTCTGTGCAAGGCGTCACCCAATCCAGCCTGCTGGGGAGTGGCCATCTCTGACCCCCAGCTGGGGCATTAACAGCAGGTGGCTGGAGATAAAGGCAGGGAGGTGCCTTGCTGAATCTCGGGGACACACCTACCAAAGCCCAGGTCACACAGCACACGCATGCCAGAAGCTGGCATGGTTCCCAGGCCTGCCTCCCCAAGACTGGATTAGCAGCCTTGCCCATGCTGCAGCGGGCAAAGGGCCCAGCCTGAAGCCCAGAGCCAGACCGTGGGAAGAGTTGGGGGATTCCTTTGTAGAGCCTGGCCTGCTCTTACCAATGTATCATCAGCGTTGTAGGCTCCTCGGGCTGCCTCTGCCCATGGTGGGAGCTCCCTGCAGCGCTCTGGCACCTGGGAAGCTGCCCGGCCGGCTCTTATCTGGCTGCTCTGGACAAGCCTTGGTTCCAGCGAGCAGCACGGAGGGGTCGCCTCAGCCCCCAGCTGTCCGCCTACTACAGCTAGTGCAGGCGAGGGGCTTCCAGCCCCCAAGGAGCAGCCAGGCAGAATCGTAGCTCAGGCAGACGCCAGCTGGTCTCGGCGCAGCACAGCAGCAATTTAGTTACAGGGGATCAGTACAGCCCACACTCAGGCTTCACTCGGAGGGAGGCAAAACCCAGCCCCAACCTCTTCCCTTCTGCTCGTGGCTGGAGCAGAGGCCTGGGAGCCAGGCGTAAGGGGCTCCATGCCAGCTTCTGGCACTGATCTGCCGCATGACCTGGGCCCAGTCGTATTCCCTCTCTGGCTCCGTTTTCCTGTCTGGATGGGTACCTGCCTCTCAGGCCAGGACTGGGGTTAACAAACATACCCTGGTGCTGTGCTTTGAGGGCACACACTGTTACACTTAAAACACCCACAGCTGGAGCACCACCTTTGGACCCGATTCCCAGCAGGGCTGAGCACCCCAGCTCCGGCTCAGGGCCTTGAGGCTTACATGGGGCTCAGCCCCTCCGAGAACCAACTGTGAGGTTGGGCAACAGAAACGTGGCTGCTTCTGAAACTGGGCCTGAGTGCAGGAGCTCGGAGCCGCAGGGCTGGGACAGACCCACTCGAGGACAGGATTCAAACCCTCTCCCCTTCCATAGAGCTGCACGAAGGACGAAGAGCTGGGCATCACCCCCACCTCGCTGGCTGCAGGTCCCACTCTGGCTGAACGGACACAGCAGAACCCGGGCCAAGAGCCAGCATGCTAGGACAGTGCCCAGCTGGCAGCCCCTCTCTGCTGGGTGGATGGATGAGGGAAGGGGCTGGTGTGGCCTAGGGGACCGGGTTAACGGGGCTGGGCAATGCCCAACCAGTCAGCAATGAGCCCCCTGCGGTGCACTCCCACTTCCCAGCACAGCCAGGGGCCCAGGGACTCCTCAGCATCTGTGGAGTGGCTGTCTCTTGCCATGCAGCAGCAGCCAGGGGTGCAGGAATGGCAGGGCGAGGCAGGCACGCATAGCCCCACCCCAGTCCCTGCACATCACCCCGCCCCCCCCACTCCCCCCAGGCCAACTCCCCCATCCCTCTTGCTCCTGCCCCCAGACTCCCACCCCACCCCAAGCCCTACTCCCCACCACCACTGAAGCAAGAACAGGCCTGCAGCATGCAGCCCCCCCAGATGCCCTGCTCTGTGCATTGGGCCTTAAAGGGCCCCCCCCCCCAATTACTGGGGAGGGAAGCAGTTACAGCTGCAAGCCAGGCACCCCCCCCCCCTTCTTCCCCAAATGCAGGGATCTCAGCTTCAGAAGTTTCCCAGCCAGTTGCCATGGCAACTCCTCACCCCATCCCTGGCCACGTAGCCAATGGCAACGCTCAGGCCCAGGCTTCGCAGGCCTGATTTCCGCAGCTCTAAAAACAAAATAAAAAAAACCCCGAATCAGGGATTTCCACCCCCCGCCCCAAACTCCTGGAAGGGCCCGTGCTCCCCCCAACCTGCCCAGCGCCAGGGCCTCGGGGCAGTGGCCTCAGCAAGCGGCGATGACGGTGCATGCAAGGCAGAGCCCCAGCCCCGGCCCCCCACAGCGCGTGGGGAGGGCAGCTTGACCGTACAGCCCTGCCAAGATACCCAGTGCTGCCCTGCTTGGCTCCCGGCAGCCACACCAGGACGGGGGCGGGGGGGCAACACCCAGCTGGGACAGGTCCTTGGGAGAGCTAAGCCTCCCACCCAGTCTTAGCGAGCCTCGCCCCTCATTTAGCCAATGCCCCTTGCTGCTGGAGATTCACCCCACGGGCATCTCCCAGGGGGAGGTGAGGGGAGTTCACTTGAGCTGAAAGAGGAGCAGGGTTCTGGCTGCAGCTGCATCAGGCTGCTGCTGGGCCACAAGGGTCCCAGCAAGGATCCCCCACTCACTCAGCCCCTGATCTCCGACAGCCGGGGGTGCAGGCCAGGCTGGCCTCCAGCAAGGGATGCAGAGGCAGCGCCCCCTCCTGGAGTCACAGCGATTGCCCGGCCTGGTTCTAATCCAGCCCTGCCCCATGTCGCCACAGAAGAGGGACAGGGGGAAATGCTGACTGCAGGCTGCTCCTTCCCCCATCCCTCCCATCCAGGATCTACTCTTCCCCTAGGATCAGGAGAGGCAGGATGGCACCCTAGGCTGCTGAGCGGCTACATCCCCCGCCACCAACGGCTGCCCCAGAAAGGGAGCCCAGGAGTAGCCCCCAGTGCGACTGTTTGAACCCTAGATACAGACACAGGCTGGCTGGCCCCTCCCAGCGGTATGACACTGCAGGGTTTAGCATGCTCTCACAACCAGGGCTAGCGTGGGTGGCTCCTCAAGCAAGCAGCTACACCTCTAGCGCAGGGGGAGAGAGGGCCTCAGGGCTGAAGCATAGCTATGTGCACGAGGCAGGGGGGGAAATCCACAGCCATGCCCTGGCGTAGACAGTGCTACGCGGCTGGAAGAATCCTAGCTCCTGCCCCTTGGGGAGGTGGATTAGTTTACAGGGAAGGGAGAAGCCCTCCAGGCTCTGTAGTGAGCAGACACATTGAGTGGTACAGCAGTAGGGTTGCTGCATTTTCACTGTAGATGCACCCAGGGGTGAGTTTAGCACCAATGACCCCAGCTAGCTCTGGCAGCTGCATGGTACAGGCTGCTGCTAGCCGTGCTTACCTGGCCCTACCCGGGGTCCTCACATTGTGGCTTGGAATAGTTAGATCAGAGGGCAGTCGCCAAGGCTAATTCAATCCATCATCCCCCTCTGCCGAGACTGCAAAGCACAGGCCACTTCCACCAGGGTCCGACCTGAAGGACCCAGCTTGATGTCTGCACGTCCCAGGCTTCGCCCAGCGAGGGGAACTTGGTGATGTGAGAGCTGCACCCCCATAGCCTGAGGCAGGAATTTACATCAATGAAAACCAGTGCAAGAGTCTGTGTGAACAGCTGCAGCCTGCTGCACCAGTTTGAGTTCTCGGGCAGATCAGCCCCTGAACTTTCACTGGCCACCCCCAGGTCTTGCTCCAAGAACCCCCACAAACCCCACTGCCTCCCCCTCGTTGTGCATTTGGAACCAAGGCCGCCTGGCCCTGCTAGGCAGCCACAGAGCGCACGGCAATTTGTTGGGCTAGTGTTTCTTTAATGCTTGTTCAATACATTTACCAAACCATAACATCGTGTGTGCAACATCGTGGCGCGTGTGTGTCGGTGCCTAAAACTTCTAGCGAACCCACCCCCTGCCCCGGCCTGGGAGAAGTCACAAAGGGGTGGAGAAACAGGTGGTTACCACCCCCCACATTTTGAGCTATAAGAAGGTGGGGCAACCTCATGAGCTCCTTCCCTCACCCCCTCTTTAAAAACATCTTCTAGCTAAGAAAATATATAAAGCACTAAAAGGTGTAACATTCAATTCCCCTTTCCCCACCCACCCCCCCCAAACATCTCCTAGACACATAGTACAATACAATCAAATGTAAAAAGGCCTCCAAGCCCAGCCAGGCGAGCACTGAGAACAGGATTAAACCCTTCTGCCATGGATACAAGAGGGGATGAAATCTGCAAGGAGCTGCAGAGCCCCCCTTCCCAGCAGCTCGCCCGGGGGGGCGCACTGGTGCCTCACAGTGGTAAGCAGATAAATAAGAACCTTCTGTGTGTAGCAGTTTTGGTTTTTTTCTTCATTTAAAAAAAATTTACAAAAAAGGTAAGTTGCAAACTTACAGAACAGGTTAGTGTCACATTCTCTCCCCAAACTTGCTCTTCAAGATGAGTTAGAGAAAAAGAAAGATGCGAAAGCTGTGGAGAAGCTAGAACGTGGCTGGGGATTCAGGCCCCCCACAAGTTTCATGCCCAGTGGTGCCCCCTGAGATCTGCTTGGCCCACGCAGACGGCTGGGGTCAGCAGCAGGGATGCAGGGTACGGGAGACAG